>NW_017728916.1:18852947-18869901 GCF_001723895.1 Crocodylus porosus
CATCCTGCTCCTGGGGCAGGGGGCTGGACTCGATCTTCCGAGGCCCCTTCCAGCCCTAATGTCTATGAAATCTATGAATTTTCAACCTAAATTTACTCTGTTGCATTTTGAAACAATTGTTCCTAGTCTTATTCACTGTGACCACAGAGAGTAGTCTATCTCCATCCTCTTTATAATTATCCTTCTGGTATTTGAATCCCATGATCTTTCCTTGGTCTTCTCTTCTACAGACTGGTTCTTTCAGTCTTTCCTCATAAATCATGTTTCCCAAGGCACTAATATTTTTTTTTTTACTCTCTGCTGGACTGTCTAATCTGTCCACATCTTTCTTGAGGCATGAGGCCTAAAACTGGACACAGTACTCCAAGTGAGGCCTCAGTAGTGCCAAATGCAGTGGCAGAATCAGCTTCCTTGATTTGCAAGTACCGCTTCTGTTGGTTCAATCCAGTACGCTGTTGGCTTTTTTGCCATGAGATCACACTGCTTGCTTATATTCAGGTTATGGTCCACAGGACCATATTCTCTCTAAATTGGAGAAACAGAGATAAAGGAAATCCCAATCCACTCTGAGGATTACTGAACAGTCAGCACATAACATAATTAGATCTTGGTTTAAGAAGAATTACATAGTCTAGATTGATATAGGCAATATCAGAAAGCTAAATATTTGAGAAGAATTTTCTCAGAGAGACCAGAAGGGAAGCACAGGTGCAGCTATCCTATAATCACAATGTAAGGAAAGGTAAGAACTTAGAGAGATTGAGTAGGAAAAAGAAGAAAATGATAGCATAATCTGGATGTGAGGATCTGGTAGAAGGGTTATGCTGAGAGGAAAAACAAGCAAACAAATATAAATGGAGAAAAGTGCTGGGGCTAAAAATGGATCCCCAAAGAGCCTCCACAAAATATATTCATTCTTGGGGCTCTAAAGTTAACTTTAGTTAACTTAGTTAACTTTAACTCTCAGTTAACTTTGAGTTAACTTAACTTTAACTCTTTGACAGCCTGGAGATGCTAAAAGAGTAGAACTTAAAAATGAAATGCAATGAAAAATTATTACTTTTAAACTATTGGCAGTTTAAAACCTTGTTTCAACAGCAAAACCACTCAGCAGAAACCTTTAAAATGCTGTACACTAAATATTCAATAAATTTAATAGTTTGGCAGGTTTATTTCTTCATTAAATATTTATGTTAGGTTTTAGTATATGCGTGACATTGATGTAGATTAAGCTAGAAATGTTAAGTAATATTTGGTTTTAATGTTCTTGTTCTTCGAGTGCTTGGTCATGCATCAGAGAAAAAGGGGGAACTAAAAGTAACAGTTCCCAAAGTTATAATACACAATAAAAGATCCAACTTTTTAATATATATATTATTTGTTACAGAGACAAAGAGATACACCTGTTTTTCTCACTCTCCTATAGGTCAGTGAATGTATGCCTGATCCTGCACCCATCTTCACATTTTGCCTTCTTAACAGCAAACATAAACTTTAACGAATAATTAATTCATTGTCTTTAATTCCTTTTCTTGTTGCGTAGGAAGAGATTACTAATGAGTTGCTCTGAAGCTACTCTTTTACTTCAATAGTATTGTATTAGTAAGCAGTATGAGGTTTTTTGTTTCTTGAAGTGAACTCTTAACTTTATCTTCTCCATATTTGCCATATTATTGTTATGTATAGCTGGCTACCTCCATCCCATTGTATTATTTCTGCTCCCATAATGAGATAAATGAAATTCAAAGTATGAGACTAACAGATAACAAAATGCAAATAGTGAACAACCCAATTCTAGAATGGAATTTTAGAGAAACAGTCAATGCTGCTAAAAATTCATGAAACCTTTGAGATTGGCGAACATTTTCATTAGTGCCTGCTAGTCACTGGGATATTTGCCAATAACAAGAGTATGACCCCATGAATTAGAGCAAACCAATTATTTGCTTTTATTAAGAAAAAAAAACTTGTATGAATCAATATTTTTAATATTTGACCAGTTCTAGTTGACATTCTAGTGAATAAATTCTGCAGCTAAAAAATTCCCCACAGGATCTCTTCAAAATGAATAGATATGAATTAAAGGCCCATTTTGTAATGCCTTAGAAGTTCCATCTGTGTTTCTGAGCACTACTTTAGAACAATCAAACCAATGATCTCAAACATCCATATAGATCTTATAGTAGTAGCAGCACTTGCCTACTATTGTAATATATTTTGAGAATGTGAGGAGTAAAAAGACCTCTTGCTAAACTGGATACATCTGTTCAAAATAAAATAATAGTTTGTTACATTAATATTAATTCCTAGTTTAGTGTGAAAATTAAAAGCATGTGGGTTATTGAAATACTGATAAATAAAGACAAAGATGAGATGATTGTAGAAAAACCATTTTTACACACAGAGAATTATTACAATAATGAAATAATACTTTGTTTGTGTAGTTTCGCACTTCTCTTACCCGTTTCTTTACACATACATATCCTTAACAAAAGAATGTTGATTAGCGCTGTGGACTTGAAAACTACCACAGGGTAGAGTTTTGCCAAAGTCATTTAACCTAAGTATGATTTGTCATCTTAACTGAGTACCATTAAAGATGAAGTGAAGCATCAACAGCAGGAAGTGGCAGCCAAGGAAAAGTTTTTCTTCTGTTCAAAATAACTTAATTTATTAAAAGCAGTACATTTTGACTTAATTAGAGTTATTAAAAATAATTATGTGCATGCTCCTCATCGGACTCAGAAGTGCTTCTAGTCCACTTTCAGGTCTCCTGCTGAATGCACTGGGGAGCCCCCCGCGCTTCTTTGGGACACTCCACGTGCCCCAGCACCACAGCGTCATGAGCCACTTGTTACCTAAAGGTATTCAGAAAAAAACATTTAAAGCTGTATCTATATCTAAATTGCCAAATCTTTCCAAATCTCTCTGAATCAATTTAGAGGGTTCCTATTCAATTCAGAGAGATTAAAGGGTCCTCTGATTTGATTTGAATTCGAAGATTCGCCTACTGAATCGGGCCAAATATCTGCCAAGCTGAATCAGGGACTGAAGCTTTGCACAGCCCTCCCAGATAGCCCCTAGTCAGATCCCATATCTTCAGGGGCTGGATCCGGCCTTTGGGTCATAGGTTGCCAACCCCTGTGCTAAGCAGTTAGCACAGAACAGATTTGAGGGAGGGGCTCTGACAATGCAATATCAATCAAATGCATGTGGCCCAGGGAAGATAGAGTTTAAGATGATGCAGTTTTTTCACATGCATCCACCAAAACAGTCTACTGATTTTCAAAACCAGTGAGCATATAAACAAACAAACAAATAAAAAAACCCAAAAACCAACACTCCCCCCAACCTGAAGCTGGTGATTTGCCATTCAGTGAAACTGACCTTTTTCATATATAAAAATTAGCAATAAGAAATTGTTATCCCTTGCAGGCAATTCTAATATTAAAGTTCATTCATATGTTTTACATATGAGCTGTGATGACCTCCTACCACTGATAGTGGTAATGTCTACAACAACAGATGAGTAAAGTCTGGCACAATAAAAAAATGGAGCTCATCTGGTCAGGTGAATCCCATGGATTCTTTTCTACTGGAAGTGTATGTGTGGCATTTTATACTGTGTCTTTAGGATTGTTCATTTGGAATGCATAAAATACTGACTAAATCAGAATAAATGCAAGTATATTTTATTTGGTTCTGGAGTTTGTTTTGCTGAGATAATTGTTTAAGTAGATGTAAAAATTGGTATCTGGTTTTCACAATATTTCTGTCATCAAGGGATTAAAATACCCTGAGAAGCAGCAGAAAAGTTGAAAAAGGGCTTGGAGTAAGAGTCAATAGACCAGGGGTTTATTCCCTATTACTGACCTGGCATGTGACCTTGAACAAATCATTTTACCTCTTTCTGCTACATCCCACCCTTTGTATGTGTCCTGTCTAGATAGATTGTAAGCAGAGAGACTGTCCATTGCGACATTTGTCCAGAGAAGCATAAAAGAAACCATGGTGATGGCTAGGGCTTACACAAGCCCTACTTTTGTACAAATAAATATCTGTACACATGGTGGTCGCTCCTTGGCTCCTTTGCACTCCCAACTAGTTCACTTCCCTATGCCAATATAAAGCAGTATATTAATGCTGTGGTGCATAAGGTCAGTTATCTTGTGGTGGGTTTCCACTGTGTAGACGTTTTTACTGATTGAATCACATCCTATGTCAACTCACTTCCTGGTGGTCCCTTGCAATTCTCCACCTTTTACCACATGGTTTCACCCAAGGACTGTTAGTTAAAACTAATTTATTTATAAAAAAGCTAGGCCAGTCATTCTTTTTAGAGGAAATTGCTTTTGCAGGGGGAAGGCGGAAAGTAATTAAGTATATTTAGCAGGAGGGAGCCAAACCTCACTAATTAGTATGCATACTTACCATTATGGAAGAGTGCAGATGACACCTGGATGATGACAAACTTTTCTAGAAATAGTAGCATTTGCTATTCCTTAGATATTCTAATAAGAAAGACTACAGTATGAGACTTAAGAAAACAAAGACTCTGTCACAGTATCCTGATACAAAACACCCCCCAGTGTACCTCTCAGATATTAACAAGACTAGGAAAGGATTATTTTCTTTAGGGCATGTAGTCGGCTTTTTGCTAAAACAATATTTCATTTTAACATTTCGCTCTTTGGATTTCCCCCATTGTGAGAAGAGGACTCCAATTACAGGGGTGAAATTCAACCAGTACTAGACTATCCCAGCAAGAGGGTTTTGCACTTTTCTTTTCATCATGAAGATACGGATGTTGTTTAAAACAGGAACATGTTACTAGGACTTGTGTAAGACTTTTAAAGCAGAGCTCATGCAGTCCACTGCTGAGGTGTTTGCAGAGAGCCCACATGTATTTTGTGACTAAACCATTCTTCATTTCAGTTGCATGATACTAAATTCCCAGCAGTTCTCTGTAAACTCTCACTGCTAAACTCAAATCACAGAGATGGGATAACAAAAAAATACATCTGGGATTCCAACCAGTTCTGTTAGAGACATTTTACACCAAAACTGTAGGTTTTATTGTCCTTGGAGTGTATGTCACAACTGAGTGCTACATTTGCCCCTGAGCTGCAAGAAACACCTCTAGCTCATGAAAAGACCAATTGAAACTGCCTAAATGAGAAATGTCCCATTTTTTCTCCTTTATAAAAGGTCTTATTTCACTAGGCTCCGACTTTGAACTCATTCATATTGGTTTTATCTTAATGTAACAACTAGTGAGTTTGATATTGACATAGGAGAAATGACCCCATCCCCTTTTATTTTATTTTATTTATTTATGTTACTATATTTAAAAATGTACAGGTCTAGCTATATGTCAGAATTTAGTGTTATTCCTGGGGGCTATGTCACTTTGAAGCCAGATTTTTCTTTCTTCTATTTCACATTTTGTTTTGTAGACAAAATAGAATATTTTGGAAACAATGAGGAAAGGCAAAAGTCTAGACATACTAGAACCATGGACAAGAATCCAATTCCAAGAATTAATGAACAAATTAGCTGGGGCCATATTTTGCTTTTGTTCCATTGGCCCCATCAATATGAATAAGAGATTAGCATCTCTGACTCAAGCACTTAAATTGATTTCTAAGCATTTGTTCCAACAGGAATGAGCCCTCCAGCTTTAATTTAGAAAAAAAAATGTTTTAGTTGAAAAGGACTGATTCAAGGCCAAAGCACCATTTAATCTAGTGATTATCAACCAGGGTGCCAGGGCACCAGGTCCTTTGAAGGGTTCCATGAGGCATGAGAAGATAAGCAGATAAATGAAGCAGAAAAGCCAGGCTCAGGTTTGTCCATGCCTAGATTATGGTATACTGCCCAGTTCTTATGTAGGGAGGTAAGCACTGTAATATAGAAATTAGTTTTTGACATTGGGTGCCACACAATTCACAAAAGTTATGGAGGGGTGCCTCAAGTCCAGTGAGGGGTATCTCAAAGTGAAAAAGGCTGAAAATCAATGATTTAACCCTTCTTTTAAGGGTTTAACTTGGAGTTAAATAGGGCTTTGGTTTTGTGCTGGCAAGGAAGTGACTTTCAGACTCTGTGAAATATACTGATTGGCACTGCCTTGGAATTTTTTTTTGGATAATAAAAAGGACAGTCACCTTAGTTGCATAACCCAAAACATAAAGAGTGCCTGTAGGTGTGCAGGGAGGCTGATTCCATATGCTGTAATTACTGATGTGGTGAGCTAATTAGTGTTCCTCCAGCAGCTTTGAATATCGTGTATCAGTATCCCTACACTTAAAAATGGCAGAGGAGGCACTTTAAAGCTCATTTGACAAGCTTTAGCTAAAATGCTCCCATCACCATTTTGAAGTGTGGGGGCACTGATACATGAGATGCTTCAGACACTTTAATTAGAGCGGCTCTCAGAGCCACTTTAATTAACTTCTCTCCCCTCCTCCCCCCAGAACACATGTAAAAATACCCAAAGTTTGTCTCACAGCACACCTCAGCTGAGGTTTAAAGCTAGAAAAGGAGCACTTTTAAGAGAAAGGTTACAATTAAAATATATACACGAAAATTAAATGGTATCTTTATTTCCAAAAAGCACTTTTTACAATTTAATCATAAATAACCACAGTTCTTTTATGAAGCAGAAAATTGTAAGGTAATTTCTCAAAAAGGTTAAACACAGAATGGTGTGACCATCCGTTAAATACTTGAATATAATGAGTAAAATCTATTCATTTATTTCAAATTTGCATGATGCTGTTGGGGGAAATCAGCAAAGATTTGAACACTAAAGGATGTCGTTTTCAAGCTTATTAGGAATTAAGCACATTAGAAACAAATCTATTCACCAAAGCATTTTGAAATGGAAATTGTTCAGCATGAATATTTCCCTTATCTTTTCCCCCTTGACAGATTGGGCTGCCCATATGCTGTATGTCACCTGTGTCCTATTTGTTATTATTAAAGGGAAATGCTGCCTGAAGAGACAAGAAAAGCGGTTAAGCCAAACCACAACCTCCAGGAGAAAAGATAATGTTGATATCTGATCCAAGAACAAATTTATGTTATTGATGGTTTGGTAGGTTTTTTTAAGGAACATTGCTTAAAATGGAAGCCATTTGGTATATTTTCCTGCATACTCCCCCAACATACAATCTTTTTTGTGTTACTGAATTTATTTGAATCCAAAACAAGTTTTCCACCACATTTAGCATGGTAGGGGGGAACCCCCACCTTTGATCCAAGTATCAGCCCAGGGCAGGTAGCTACTGTGGCTCTGATCCTGACCTGGGCTTGGGATCAAAGCCGGAGCTTTAAGCACTGCCTAACTCAGACTGGGGACAGAGCCAGAGCTGTCACTGTCTTTGTTGCTTTTGCCTAGTGGCTTTTTGCCTGGCAGTTTGGCTACAGATGGTTCATGCAGTGATGGAGAGGGTGTGTTGTGCATGCTGCACAGCCATGGGAAAGTGCAGGGGAGACCATGCAGTAGCAGGGGAGTTGCTGCAGCTCTGGCTTAGGCCCTGACCTGGGCCCAGGCCTTGAGCTATTGTCACTGCTGCTTCCTCACCAAGACTGGGGCTGCCACTGCTAAAGGAAGTGGCAGCAGATGGCAGAGGGGGACAGTAGCAAGGGTCAGGTGACCGGAGAAAGGCACTGGGGAAACATCAAGTGACTGGAGACACTGGGAATGGGTCACTGTCTGCCTTTCTTCTTCTCCCCCCCGCACTGTTTGACTCCCTGCTTATTGGGCGTGTGGTGGCGGGGTAGGGTGTAGTTATCTTAAATTGAATTTGGGTAAATATAAAATGTAGGACTTCTGAACCAATCTCACTGATGACAGTGTCAGCATATATCAGCTAAAATCTAGCTCAATAATCCTTGATTCTACATAGCAGAAGTATAAGATGTGACAAATGATATCTTATGGATATTTTTCCTTTCCATTTTAGTTAATTGTAGGTTATGCAAACACTGATGCATTCATTAGGATTAGAGGATTGGTGATTGGTCTCATTATCCAAGAAATAGTGTTTAAAAAATGGCAGGACAGAAGTATTAAACTAAAGAAAAGAAACATTGAACTGAATAAAAAGTGACCCGAAGCTGTTTTTATTTGTGCGATGAATAAAATGTAGTTCTCCAAAATCCTGGGGGTGGAAAACCAGAAAACCCCAAAACTAACGAGAAAAAATTAAGTGTTGAGTTCAGAATCTGCATCTTCCCTCAATGTTTATCTTAAAAATAGAAATACAAAGGCAGGAAAGCTACAAAATGGAATGGTGTCTGCACTATCATAATGACAAGCAGTAAAAACATCACAAAAACTAAATGGATGAGAGTCCCTTAATTACTAAATCCCAATACCTTCAGTTTGAAAGATCATTTGATGACTAAAATGTGTCATTGAGTGTGTGGCTGTCCATAGCTCTGTGTTTTGTGGATTTAGAAAGCTTGAAAACATTAGAATGCAATTAGGGCTGAAAAATTATACTTATGAACTGACAAGCCAAATCAGCTCTGCAGGTGGGAAAAGATATGCTTACAGCATACTTGACATAGCACTTGTATGTGACATTTGATAGTAAAAGGTAAGAAACAACCATGCTTGAGTGATGCTTATCATTTTTGCTACTGGAACCAGCTGACTGTTAGGAGATGGCTCATGATGACTCAAGAACTTAACAGTAACTGAACTCTTGGGTATTATACCAGTAGAAAATGGGTATAACAGAAGGCAAGGAATCTAAAGGCCTTGTTACTTGATAATTTTGGGTGACTCCTGGAGCTCTTAACACTTGGGTTGTCTGCACATTAACACCTGAAACTAGTTTTAAGCACTCATTAGGTGATTCAATTATGCCACTCCAAGGGAGGGATTACCTCTGATCTCTGTTGCACAGCTCATGTTACACTAAGGTGTAGCCACTCTAGGCTCTACCATAGTGTAAACAGTCCAGTGGCCTGAGTTAGATCCATGCCTCCACATCCCTTGCTTGCTTGTAGCTGCCTGTGCTGTCTGTCTCAAGTGAAAAGTTAACTTGCTTACTCAATTGCAGCACTCAGAACAGAAAGAGCAGCAGCCTAGTAGTGGCATCAGCAGCAGCTGGGCAAAAAAGTTAACCCTTCCCTTCCCTACCTGGTACTCCAGGAGAGACAGCAATGGGTGGGGGTGGGGGAAGAGGGGTTGTGAAAAGCAAATGGAGAGTGAGGGAAGTAAGCAGGAGGAGAACTCTGAGCAGTGAGAGGAGAACCCCCAGGTTTAGAAGGCCAGGGGGAAGCCTGGAATGGGAGATGGATGCATGGAGATTCTTACCTTTCAGTCCTCCCTGCTGGCCTGAAGTGTGAAGGCTCCAAACTCCAGCTAGAACTAACACCAATCAATGTTTGTGCAACTCATAGTGGACCTGCAAGTCTAACATTAGTCTATACAGCCACAAGAGAGAATGCACCACCGGTCAGTACAACAGCTGCAATATCCATCATTGCCTGCTGATGAACAGATGCCGTATAGGTTAGGTACAGACAGTCAACAGTCTTGAGGCTGGATTGATTCAGTCTTTGAAGGTTAGTATAAGTGGTGCAGCTTGAACCAATTAGCAAATGGTCAGACATTCACATTTGATGCAGGAAATGCAGCCACGTGCCTTCAGTGGCTCAAGCCAAAAGCTGGGAGGCACTATGACTTTTCCCCCCTCCCTGCTGGAGTGGAGGGGGCATGGGCAGGTACCAGCCCTGGGCTAGCAGGCTTCGGCCCTCCTCCCCCTCCACCCCTACCCCCGCTCGAGGGAGAGAGGGCAGCCCCTGCCAAACTGAGGAGTCTGGATGGGTAAAAATGCAGTGGCAATGAATCAATAAAAGCTTGAACCAAAAGACTCCTTTCTTTGAAGCAAGCATGTATTTAAGACAGCACTTGGCAACCTCAAGCACGTGACAAAGGAATGAAAAACCATTGCCTAAGCTAAGGTACAGCCCAGTAAAACACAGTGAGAGCACACACAACTTAGTCTAACTTAATTGAAATGGAATAACCCAAAAAGACAAGTCCTTGCTTAGGCATTCCAGTCTCCCAACTTTTACAGCTTCTGCTTTATAATGTAAATGTAGCTCACTGCAGTCTTTTGTCTCACTAGCTCAAGCTGTTTGTGTCCCTGTCCTGTTCCCTTAGCTCCATCTCCAGCACATACATGTGATGACCGTGCCAGGTTTTTGCCAACATCTTCCACCCCCTCTGTCTGGTTCTGCAGGGCTTGGCTTTGTGCTCACAGTTGGCAGGGGACTAGTTCTTCCAGCCCTGATTCCCCAACCCCTTCCCCCCTACCCATGGCCTGGGGGAGCTGAGGGGAATCATACCTCCCCCACTTCCCATTATTAACTGCTTACTTTAGTTTCTGTCACAGGTGGGAGGGGATGGATTCTTCTCCTTAAGAAGGGCCCTATCTTGTCCCTCTTCTAATAAGTCATTGGATAGGAAAACACATTCTGCTAGGTAGGTGGGTCAGTAACTGAGAAACAATCAAAACTTTGTTAGCCCCATATTGCAGTCTTGATGGCCCTTGGATTAACATTGTAACAAGATGTTAGTTACCTTTGCTGTGGAGGCAATGGTTTGACATGCAGTTTTTAAAGACCTGGCAGGGGATTGGGAAGGGGGGGAAGGAAGGGATAAACCCCTCCCTGTACCCTTCACCATGCCAGCAGGCACCTGGCTATGCCTCTGTCCTTGCTGCTGAAGTACTAAAGGTGGGCTGAGCTGTGACAGGGGCTGATGGCCAGGCAAACCCTAGCTGGGGTGCCAGGGGGAGAGGGGAGGGGGGAATAAGCCTCCTCCCTGCTGCCTTTGCCTCAGGGGGCCATACCAAGTTGGTATCTGGCCATACCCCCACTCATGCTCTGGGGCCATCTCTGTTCTCTGAAGCAGAGAACACAGCCTAGCCTAGGGCTAAAAAGCATGCTGGGATTCTGGGGGACTCTGATTTCACTTAAACCAGTAAGGGGTCTAGTATAGAAGATCTGTAAACTGGTTAGAACCAAATCAGTTAAGACTGATACTGCATTCAGCCAGGTTTATCTTTAAACAGTTTCAGCCGTTTTGAAACTAGTTTATGTGCACTGAGCTTCTTTTGTTACAGGTTTAAACCAGGTTCTGATCACTTAAACTGCTTTATGTGTAACTTCTGTTCTTAGCCATACAGTATAAGGTGTAACAAGGCCTTAAGCCATAGTTTGTGTAACCCCATGTATTTCTTTTAGTGATCTAATGTAAACAGTCTGCATTGTGCAGTGCATTTTAGCACATAATAAATCATTGACTTATAGAGACATGTGTTTGTTTTTAATTCACAGAAGTTTTGTCTGAGTTTTTCCTCACTTCTGAAGATCTATACTGAAAGGTTATGTGGTGTGGAAAGACTTTGCTGTATACTCATGTTACTGCAGCACCAAGATGCCTAGTCATTGTGCATGGTAAATTACAAATGACCCTGAAGTATTGTACTTGATTCCATCTAGAGATATGGAGTCTTTCACAGGGACTGCTACAGTCTGACTCTGCTACTATCTGATCTGTACTATTAATACAATGGGTAGGTGGAGAAAATAGATAACTGAATACTTTTAAATTGCCCCAGTTCTCTAGTCAGATTTTAAAATGCCTCAAGCAACTTTTTGTGTGAAATCTCATGGAATAAACACCCTAGATGACACACTGATTTGATAGGAAAAATAGGTTTTGGTTACAGCAGCTAGTAATAAGACTATCAAAGTGGGTATGAGAGACTCTAATAAAGAATGTGCAGAAGATGAAAGTGCAGGGTCACTAGAAATCATTTAAAGCAGGAGATAAAGTTGTGTTGCTTTCATTTAGTGAAAATGAGCTCCTAGGAAAAATGACAGAGGTCACTTTATGCCCTAAGGAAAACTGTCCAAGTTGATTATGAGATTTGCATTCTAGATGAGAGGGAGGCAAACTTTTTGATAAGTAAGTAATCAAAGTAGAACAGATATTCCTTCTAATCTGTAAAGAGCCTTTAAGGACCTCTCAAATGGGCTTGTGAATGGAGGCTTGTGATTTGGTTAGTGTTTTAAAAATAAAATTGATACAGTAATTTCTACACAAATAGAAACAGGATTTAGAGAAATCCACACACCTTTGAAAACCTTCCCAATAAGTCTTTTTAGATCCTAAATTTCTAGAAAAGGACTATTGTTTTATGTAGTAAAATAGATAATTTTAGAATACTTAAAACAGGTGGAAGAGGAAAGAGACATAGGAATACGTCAATAGGAATTGGTTAAAAAACCTAAATTCATCACTAATTCCACTAATGGAATCATATTAGGAATTCATTTGGCCCCATCAGTAACTATCCAGACCTTTCACATCCGGAAGCTTGGTTTTGAGTGAACCTAAGTAAAAAGGAGTGGATTTAAGATTGTGATAGATAATAGATCACATTTTTCAGTGACATGAGACAAATGTAGCTGGATCTGTGACACCCTTCATTTCTGTCCCCAGCACAATGAGTATTAGATTTCAAGGAAGCCAATGCAACTGTGGGCAAATTAGTGATCCAGACAGCCACAAGTTTTGATGATCCTTGACTGATTTTTCCTTTGGGCAGGTTAAATGTTGCTCTCCCCTGCCCCCACAACTTATGCAATTATACCCAAGTATCTAGATGAAGAAAAACATACGTTTACAAAACAGAAAATAAAACAATCTACTGAAACATTAACATTTTCTCAGAGGCTTTTGCTACTAGACAGCCAGAGATGGGCATTGAAAATAATTTTATCCAAACCTGTTCACCATACATTTTTCAAATCTGAATTAGGAAATGCATAAAAATGAGTTTTATTGTCTATTTATTTATATATTCTATTTTTTTGATCAATAAACTTTGAACAATTTGTCATGTTGATAGCACTGGCAATCTCCCTCCGAGAGATGCCCAGGGCTAGGGTTATGGAAAAATAAGTTCTCATTGCAGGGAAAACTATTAGAAATAAAATACATTTTTGTTGCTTCACAGAACTTCAAAACATGCTGTGGACTTGCCTGAGGTGCTTTTTTGTTTGTTTGTTTGTTCTGACAACCCAAAAGGCAGTCTCTTTAGAAGTCAAATCTGTCATTCGACTGTAAAAAGCTTGCCTTTCACTGGGAGTGGGAAATCTTCAGTTTTATAAAATGTTGCTGTCCATATTAAAAAAGGAAACTAGTATTTACTAGGAAAAAAATAGAACTTCTGCTCTGGATTAAATTTACTAATTTTCGTGAATTGTAAAAATGCTATTATAACTTAGTTCTTCAGTTGCACTAAATCAGTCCATGGTATGAACAGGTTTGGGCTTGGGAAAGTAGTTACCTTTCCTACCCAAGCACACATACAGTTTGAGGCACCACAATGCCATTTGAAGTACCACAAGCTGCACATGGCTCACATGCATCTGTACACTGTGAAGCTAATTTGCATCATAGCGGTCATTGTAATACTGAGAGATCCTGGTGTAAAAAAAAAATCTAAAAAAGGGGGCACAGTGCATGTGGTACTCTGTTCTAGTTTTGTGCAAAATGGCTAGTATTCACTTCGGATTCAGATTCAGCCAATTCAGGAGACAGTGATTCAATTCAGTGATTTGAATCACCTTCCCAAATCAGTTGGGCTAAATATGATTCAGAGATTCAGCTAATGACAAATTGGCCAAATCTCCAAATCAAACAAGCCCCATCCCCTACCCACTCTCAGGCTTACTCTTCTTGCTGCAGGTAAGTGGGGCTTAGGGGTTGTGGGGCAGATCTGGGGGCAAAAGCTGGTTAGGGGCAGAGGGAGCAGGGAGGTTTGCAGTGAGCTGGACACTTTGGCTGGGAGGGGGTTTGCAGCCTTCCTGCTCCCAGCCAGAATGCTCGGCTGGCTACAAACCTCCCTGCTCCCTCAGCCTCCAGCCAGCTTGGGCAATCCCCAGCAAGGCACTTCAGCCAGGAGGCGGGGTTTGCAGCTGGCCGGGAGCAGCCCAGGGTTTGCAGATGGTCAAGCACTCTGGCCAGGAGTGGGCAAGACTACAAACCCATTCCTGTCCAGAGTGTCCGGCCAACTGCAAACCTCCCTGCTCCCTCAGCCCCCATCCACCTTGAGTACTCCAGCCAGGAGCAGTGGAGGTTTGCAGGCCCCAGCTAGCTTGGGAATTCCTCACCCATTTTGCAAACAGCTCTTGCAGGCTGGAACTCAGCCAGCCTGCAGAACTCTTTGAAAAAGCAGGGAAATCCACAGGTTTCTCTGCTAAAAGAGAAAATCCACATTTTCTCTGTCACAAACAGGAAATATGCAGTTATTCCATTTTTCCATGGTAAATGGAAAACCTGGATCCCTGTTTATAAGACTAATTTCCACTACCAAAGCAGGAAAAATATTTTCACTGGGGGTAAGATTAACATTTTCAGTGGTAACCTAAAGATATTAGGTTTTTTGCACATAAATAACTAGTGAAAGAACATTATAGCCTTTCTTAACCTCCTACCCATCAAGATAACACCTATTTTACAGGTCTGGGTTGAGGTTCATTAATCAGAAAGGTGCAGTAGCTTGGATGAGCATCTCTCAAACCCATCTTCTGTTTATAGCAGCACATGGGTCAGCCATTCAGCATTATAGGTAGATGGTACTTGTGCCATTCATTTCTCTCATTTATGCATATCATATTTACCCCTTGAAAAGAAAGCAATAGGTAGTAAAGAGATAAGAACGAAATAGTAGTTTGACCTTTCCTATGCTTACACATAGTGAGTCCTTATGAAGTTTACACACATTGCTTTCAATAAAGTTGTAGAAAAAGCTTTGTCCAGAGCATTGCTCAAGATTTTTTTCTTGTCAAATTGCATTCTGTTCTTCCTGAGGCATTTAAGACATGTTATTTTAATCAAGGAAAACTCAGAAATAATTCAGGACTTTAATCGTAATTGCTTCTGTATTGGTTTTTGAGAAACAATGTTTGTTCCATCACTAAAGCTGACATTTTCTCATTTATATTTTATTTCAAGGACTGCTAGTAAAATCAATGTATCATATATAATCAGTATTATCAAGCTTTTACAAACATAGGAGAGAACATCCTTGCTTGTGCAAGGTACTTATTTTATAAGGCCAGAACCCTCCAAACACTAAGTCTAATGAAAAGCATAGGTTCTACACTAACTACATTGTACCCATCTGTCTGGAATGGAATAATCCTATGTCAGTCATATACATTTCCTAAATAGAGAAGGGGAGAGTTATATGCAGCTACACAGAGCTTTAAAGATTAGCTGGAAGACAGTGTGCTCTATAACCCCTTTCTTTTATAAAATAGCTTGATCATTAGAGCAGAGATGGGCAAAATATGGCCCGTGGGCCACATCTAGCCTGCTAGCCACATCTAGCCTGCTAGGCCTGCAGCACCCCACAATGAATTGCACCTGCCCAGTCCTTTCACACATGAGAGTGGGAGCAAGGCACCACTCCAACATACCCTATTGCACTTCTCTTCCACCCTCATGGGTGAAAGGGCTCAGTACAGCCAACAGCAGGCTGCCCAGCGGCTCCACTCTGCACTGCATGCACTTGCAGTGGGGGAATCTCCACACTGCAGTTGGCTGACTTCCCAGACTCCTCCTGTGCAGGTCTGCAGACTTCACCAGAGTGGAGGGATCCCAGATCCCTGCTTCCTCATGAAGTCCAGTGCAAGTCTTTCCTCACTGTGTGTGCTGGCCTTGCAGGCATGAGGTGTGGAGTCTGTGAGCTCAGCGCTGGCCAGAGTATGCCCTGCCAGGCAGGAGACCTTGCCCCCCCCGACCTGGTGCTGAGCCCAGCAGTGGGGGCTAAGCACCATTTGGGGGAATGTGTGGGGGGTCTCCTCACTCCCACCTTCCCTCACACCCCACACACTGGAGAATCCCTGTTGGAGCCCCTGGCAAAACTCTTCCACAACTCGTGATACTCTGAAGAAATCCCTGAGGACTGGAAGAGGGCCAATGTTGTGCTCATCCACAAGAAGGGCAGGAGGGAGAACCAGTGCAACTATTAGGGCTGTAAGAAATGGCTATGTTTTGTTGCAGTTTTGGATTCGGCTGTTTTGGGGGACAGTGATTCATTTTGGTGTTTCAGATCACTGTTCCATTTGGATTCGGCCAAATCTGTTTTGGAGTTTTGATGCTGTTTTGTCGCTGATTCAGAAATTTGGATTGGCCGGGGAAAGGCAGGCACAGATGGACAGCCTCTGGTTCTCCTAAAGCTATGTCACCTGGCAGAAAAAGATTCAAAATTAATTGGTTCAGAAACAAAGAATGATTGCAAGACAGAGCATGGTGCTTAAATGAAGTCTCGGGGTGACATTGGACCCCTACGAAGCAGGGCAGGGCAGTTGGTGATGGACACACGAGAGAAGGCAGAACTCTTCAAAAAGTTCTTTGCCTCCATGTTCCTGTCCACTGACAATGGGGTGCTCTTGGGTGATAATATAGAGAGGCCCGGGAAGGAAGTGAGTCCCCCAACTGTTAGTTTAGACCTAGTTAAGGACTATCTGGAGGGCTTAGATGTGTGTAAGTCAGCGGGCCCTGATGACCTTCATCCACGGGTGCTGAGGGAATTGGCTGGTGTCATTGCAGAGCCATTGGCACGGCTGTTTGAGGACTTCTGGTGCTCAGGCTAAGTCCCTGAGGACTGGAAAAGGGCCAATGTGGTCCCTATTTTCAAGAAGGGGAGGAAGGAAGAGCCTGGCAACTACAGGCCAGTCAGCCTCACTTCTATCCTGGGGAAGGTCTTTGAAAAAATTCTCAAAGGCTACATTTGTGAGAGCCCTGCAGGGGAAATGATGTTGAAGAGTAACCATCATGGGTTCGTGCAAGGCTGATTCTGCCTGACTAACCTGGTCTCTTTCTATGACCAGGTAACAAAGAGCTTAGATG
>NW_017728916.1:18870001-18873763 GCF_001723895.1 Crocodylus porosus
GCTGGGGTCTTATGACTCCTGCCACCCCCAGTGCTCCTTCCTGCCCATGGCAGGGGGTCAGACTAGATGATCTGTCTAGGTCCCTTCCGACTCATTGATTCTGTGATTCTATGGTGCTGTACCCTAGTGGAAGAGGGGGTCATCAGCTCTGGTCCCTAATCCCAAATCTATTTCTGTATCTTATCCAATATCTGTTTCACTTAGACGACATACTTAAATGCAGATAAATGCAAAGATTTGAAGGTTATCACATGGGAAATACCACTAAATATGTGGTCTCTCTACATAAACTTTTTATAATATATTTCCACTGAAGGCATTGCCTAAAATGGCTGGCAGATCACTTTCAGTTCAGACTACTAGCAAATTAATCATTTTATTCTCTGTTGTTTGTTTTGAGACTCTTAGCAACTGAAGCTTAATCCTACTACCATTAGAATCAATGACAAAACTCTCACTGCATTCCTTGTGGGTTGAGACAGACCTCTGGTTAAAATTATATGAAACTATGCCTGAATAGGAATAAGAAAACAGGCAAGAGAACAACTTTTCAGCTTCCGTTGATGATATTGTGCCATATTTAATCAGGGAAGATTGAAGCAGTTACCTTGAGATTCTGAAAGCATTGTTCAATACCATTTGAAACATTGATTTTCTGTAACTATGAATCCTCTCAAGTAGTCATTAGGCAGGAAAAAATTACCCAAGGGTTTTTAATACAGAAAAATTCAGAAATATAGAAATCTAGCCTAAAGGAGATAAGCAGGATACCGAGGAAGCAATTTGTCTGACTGGAAATGAAGCTTTCTCTCCCAGGATTGGCAGAGCTGATAGTCAGCTGATTCTCAGAAAGAGCTAGAACCACTTCTTGACCTCACTTCACTTGACAACAGTACTTCTTAGATGATTAACCGTGGGCAGAAAGTAATGAAGCTTTTTTTAAGGATATAAAAAAAGATAAGGTTTGGATCTCCTTTTTCCTTTTTTTTTTTTACATAACTAGCATTAGTCATGAATGTTTACTGCCAACAGATGTTTCAGAGTAAAGGCATTTACTTGAAAACATTGCCCAAGACCATGTGAGCCTTTACTGCAGGAAAAAAGTTGTTTTCCATAATCTCTCTGGGAGTTAGAAAGCATTGGGCTAAAATAAGAACAGTGACTTCAGGTGTTAACTGCTTCCTGTCAAATTATTGGTTAGAAAGAAAGAAGGAAAGACACAAATAACAGGATTCCCAGATGATATTTAACATTCAAGTTAAAATAGTGGTATAAAATAGCAACCATGAAACAAAACAGCAATTATATATGAATGTGTCTAATCTTTTCTAATATACCCAGTACAAGCTGCCTGCTTTCATTTACATAAGTCTCATGGGTAACACATCATGGTAGAATATTGTTTTTCAAGAGACTCTGCTGAATTAACTTCTTCTATAATTAGGTAAAACTATATTGAAGTCAGTGGAATTATTCCTCCTTTAATGTATTTGGATTTTATACTGTACTCATCACTAGGGAGTGGAGTGTGTTATCAAGTTGGTTCATTATCTGCCAGAGTATAGGAACATTGATAGAATATTTATCTGCTAGCCTAGAATTTCAAGACATACTATGGGGTTTTGGAGGTTTTGTTTTATTTTGTTTAATCAAAAAGACCTAAACAATGCTAACTGTTGAAATAGGCTACATTTTTTTAAAACCAATGGGATTGTTTGGCTGGCTATATTAATCTTTATATGCCATGCCTCAAGAAAATCTTTATTAAAATATAAACTAAGAAACATGTCTTTACAAAATAAAAACTACCATACTTTCTCACATACAACATGACCAGGAGTAAAATACACACCTTATTTGTGAAAGGGAAAATGAAGAAAAGAAAAAATGTTTATTTATGGTAAGTGATTAGGAACAACCAACAGAGCTGATCTTGCTCATTGTTCTTTCCCTGTGGATTACATGCTGACTTTACTTTCACTTCTCCCCCGCCAAACATAGACCACAGTAAATGCTGTTGCCATATTTCCTCACTTATAATATACATTTTGTTTCCAGCAGCTGGGCTTTGGAAAAATGTTCTGTGTTACATGTAAGAAAATACAGTAATGAGATTAATAAGGGCAAACACAGTGGATGTAGTTGGGTAAAGTTCAGTAGCTTTCAGAATTCCTCACCCCATTCTAGTATGATTGCACAGTTCATTAGGTACATTTATAAAGGCAGCTGGTTGCATCATTGGTTTGTAGTATTCATTTCATTTACTTATAAATTAAAAATAATATGGTTTAGGATATCAGTGTGGTATCTATTATCTCCTAAAGCACGGGTGGCCAATGTGTGGTATGTGTGCCACAAGTGACCTGGGAAGACTCTGCGTGTTACATGGTGTATTGGGGAGAGGACAGGCACAGGGAGCAGAAAACAGTGCAGGAAATAGGTCAGGGGAAGGGATCAGAGTGGCACTTGGGGACAGTGCAGGAGTAACTTGTGGCATGACTGATGAAAGATTAGCCTCCCAGGGCACGTCCACACATGCAAGCATGTGTGCTTGCAGCAGCTCAAATAAAAGTGGTGCAAATTTGAGCTGGGGCTTTTTGCCTCAGCGCATGTGCTCAGACATGTACTTTGGTGTGGAGCAAATTGTGCCACTTGGGGCAAAATAACCCTGCCTGGCTCCTCCTGGATCTGCAGCCAGGGGGAGCTAAAGCCTGGGGTCAGCACCTGTGCTGTCCTCAGCACTATAAAAAGCTGTCCTATCCTGGCCCCAGCAGTATAAAAAGCTGCCCTGGAAAGTAGCTCAGGGCTACTAACTCTCAGGAGCTCCTGGGCCCCGGCCAACTGGTTCCTGGGGATACTACCCCTTGTGCCAGCTGGACTGCTGAAGCAGCCCTGAGAGTTCCCTGCTCCCTCTACCCACTGCAGCAGTCTGGCAGTGGGGGCTGCTGCCGGGCTGTGACCTGCTGTGCACCTGCCAGACCTGGATGGGGACTGCAGAGCCAGTAGAGACATCTGCTGCTCTGGGCCAGCTGCCAGTGAACTATGGTTGCAGAGTTGACCTCTGTATGGCACTACTGCCATGTGTGCCCCCTACCCAGCCATCTGGGTAGCTATCACCTGGATGATGTTCCAGGTGTGGTGGCCTGCTTTGAACTGTCAAAGTATGTCCTCCTGGTCCCATTTAGCCAGAAGGTCAGCCACAGCCAGCTGGGTCTAAGGTGCCAGCTCTGAGCAGGCAGGGTCCTGCCAGTGGCCTCCCTAGCAGGAATTCTGGTGTTCCCTATTGGAAAACTGAAAAATCCCCGATAAAAACAATCCCAAAGTCACTGTGTAAAATACCCCAAAATCCATGTTCCTCCACAAGTAAAACAAAAAACCACTATAATGAGAGAGAGAGAGAAGAGCAAGACAGAGACAGCGATCAGTTGGACAATGTTTTTTTATTCATATATCTACAGTGGTAAAGCAAGTCTCTTATCATAATAATAAAGCGAACCTTAAATACAGGTTTCATGAATACATGAATACATATTTTGCTGCCTTCCCACAGGACGATGACCCCCACACAAGGGTTTGGTCCCCCACACAAGGCCTATGGCCTCCCCAACAGGGAATTCAGCCCCTATACAAGGGGTTCAGTCTCCACACTAGGGGTTCAACCCCCCGACAGAGGATTCAGCCCCCACACAAGGGCTATACTTTCCCAACAGGGGATATGGCCCCCAACAGGGGGTTCATCCCCCACACATGACGTATGGCCCC
>NW_017728916.1:18873774-18878433 GCF_001723895.1 Crocodylus porosus
CCCTCCTCTACATAAACAAAAATGATTAAGATGCAATGGCAGACATACCTAAAGCCCTCCAGATAAGGGAGCAACTGCCCTAGGTCTCATTTGCATCCGAGATGGAACCAGGTGACCATTTGTTTACATGGGAGATGGAAAACAGAAAGCCCAAAGCAAAGACTGCAGTGAATTCTGGGATCAGATCAGCAGGGGAGCACTGTATGATGGGGAATCTGTGCTCCAAATGCTAATCAACCCACATTTACACACACCCTGCTCAGCATTTATCAGACCAGTTCCAATCTGTATTTACAAAGGACCTCCCCGCCCACACACACACACAACTCATCTAACCAGAACTAAGTAGAAGTAAAGTTTAATAGGCATCTCGGGCTGTACATTCCCCAGTCCCACTAAGGGAGACCTATTTAAACTTGATTAACTAAAACTCAGTCATCAGGTAAGGGAATGCTGAAACAAAGAGACTGAGTCAGAGGGGATATGGGCAACATTTGAACAATGGTAAAGGGTTCATCACAGCATCCAGCCTGTTGGAGCCCTAACCACAAGTGTTGTCATACTTTTCCTGGGTTGACTGGTGTAAGTGCTCCCCACAAAAGGTTATGAGCATTCCAATAATTGCCTTAAGTCTATTAAAAGACTATAGTAAGATCTGGAAAAGTCATGCTAAGCTGAGGCTTGTTCACAACAAGTAAAAATCAAAAACCTCAATGCTGCAAGCTATCTATTGTTTCTGAAGAAACAATGAAGTAGCCCATCAGTATATCTGCAATCCATGTAATTTCAAGCTGGCTCCTAAGTGTCTGGTTACTCCTTAACCTTATGCTTTTCCTGATTATCAATCAGTTTCTTAAGATGTTCCAAACCAGATAACCCCTTGGCAATAGAAAAGACAACTATTTATACTATTAAGAATGCTTTGAAGAAACTGAACTGAGGGTATAAAAATCTGTAAAGAAAATCAGCAATGTGTGTGTGTAATTCAAGAGGAGAACTCTCTCTGACACCATCTCGAGATGTTGTTCTCGAGAAGCTGGAAGAAACAGATTGTCTCCCTTCAAGGGTTGTGCTAAGAACTTTATCTGTCAGCATTGCAACCCAAGTGCCTTGGACTGGCAAGATCCCAGCTCTTGCTCTCTCTCTTTTCTCTTTTCTTTCTAGGCATAGATTTCTGAACCTGAACTGTAATAGTTAAGCTTGAGCTAAGTTTCCCCAAATGCTTAGTGAAACCAGGGTAGTATTGTAATTGTTTGTGTTTGTTTTCCTTTGCATGTCTATTACTATTAGTTCCATAATATAGTTCACATACTTAGAAATAAATAACTTTTATAGTCAAACTGGTAGTAACTGGATATATTTTTCCTTCTCTCCTTCTCCTTCCCCATTTGTTCTGCAGCAACACTTCTTTTACCTAAGCTAAAGATCCCTGTGAAGCTCAAAAATACTGTGGGCTCTTCTCATCAAGAGGCTAAAGATTGGGATGTGCTGAGATTGAAACACATAAGGGGATCAGCTTGTACAGGCTGATTGACCCAATTTGGTTCAGACATACTCTAATGAACTGAATGCTGGCTATGTGGGTGTCAGCTGGACACCCAGCCAGATTCAGAGGTATTCTGTTTACCTGTCTGCTTGTGTCTGACTGCAGTTTATTGTCGCTCTGATGAACTGATTCTTGGCATATAAGGGTGTCAGCCTGTCCATGCTAATCAACCTGGCCAGGTCAGGCGTGTCACATTAATCTGTGTGTGTATGACTGATTTGGGGACTGGAGGAACCCAGCCCCATTGAAACTGAGTCCTGCAAGATAGCTCCATTGGGGGTGAGGACTTGCAGAAGGGAGATATACATCTCCGTATAGGAACACAAGTAACACAAGCAGCACATTGATAGAATTACAAAAACCCTAGAAACGTATCACTAAAAAATGACCACATCCCAAAAGGATGGGCAAATCTTGTAACAGTGGGTACATGTATATGGTGGGGTGTGAATGTGGGACTTGTCCTATGAACGAACACACACCCACACCCTCCCACATACTCACCCACACATGCAGTCTCTTCATCTTTCATTGCTGTCTCTGTCTCTCTCTCCTGCTCCCTCATTACAGAGATGTATGAACATGCACACACACATACACACACTGCCTCCCACTCCTGGCCCTGGGGTGCCCATGCAGCCCTGTGCTCCCATGGTCTGACAATGAAGTTGGGGGCCATGTGGTGCTGGAACAGCCAGCAGCATGCAGAAAATCAGTGAAAGCTGTGGCAGGCAGAGACTTATGGTTGGGGGGATGAGGGGACTGGGGACTAGGGGGAAGGTGGGCTGGGCTGGCCTTGCTGGTAAGTCCTGCTGGTCCCTTGTGGGTCCTACTGCCCCTGCCTTCTGTCATCTTTGACAGGCAGCCAGGACCAGATAAATATACATTTTCTAAATTTTTTAGGGGCCCCACAGGCTGGGTAGAATGGCCTGGCAGGCTGGATCTAGCCCATGGGCTGTATTTTACCCACCCTAGGGTATGTTATGCTCCCTGCTCAGCTGGAATAGTAGAGTCCAGTGAGTGACATACTGAACACATCTACATATGCACCCAACTGTGCAGTACTAAATGACTCAGCAGTAACTGCATTTGTGTAGATATTTCTACCGCCTCCTGGGGTGGCAAGGAGGAGCACCCTGGGATGCTTGGAGGACTGTGCAGTGGATTCTCTCAGAAAAGAATATGGACAGGTTTTTACTATCTCAGGAGAAACTCTACTGGGAGTGATTTTTTCCTGGTTTTTCCCAAGTTATTTTTCTCTCAGAGCAGTCATTTTTACCCATGGAGAAAAATCATGAACATCTGTACTCTCATGTAGCAGTAACTCTTCCAGGAGAAACTGAAAGTCTGTACATGGCTAAAATAACATTTGTAAATAAATTAATAAATAATGAAAATAAATGGTTTAAGCTGAAAAATGAAATATTTATTTTAAGAAAATATTTAAATAAAATATTGATTTATTTTTTAGGCTTCTTCTCCTGAAGAAATTTGTCAATTACTTTGACATGAATGCATAAAGCATTTCAGTGCTATTAAATCTGCATCTTTTTCAAAAAATTATTTTTTAGAAAATCTCACTTGGTTCTGTGCCAGATGACTATCTGTCTTTTTATCTGACCAAAAAAACCTCTTTTGCCATTGGCTGGTTTTGAACACTGCTCTGATCATTGACCCCCTGCGCTTAGCTTCTCCTCACCTCATTTGTCTCATACCAGTTCTTATTCTAGAGGTTATTTTGCTGGAATACCAAGCTACTGCTGTATTGTGAGTGATTGCTGATTTATTACCTATAGTTTTGTTTCAGAATTTATTTCTGAAAATTCGTGGAATCTCTATAAAAATTACCAGTGATATAATACTGGCTTGGGTCCACCAGCTCAGAAAAAAAAAATGGTAAGGTGGGGAGAAACTAGAAGTCATAACACATGCAGGGAGACTTGTAGATGTGGAGTGTTTTGAAAAGCGCACGGAGATGGACTTGACAGTTTTTCCCCCCTGCAAACATGGATACAAAGAGCTTGAGAAAACAAGGAAAGTGGCTGTGTACAGGACAGGGTTGCTTTTCTTGTGAGGGAGAAAGAAAACAAACTGAATGGTGTAGCCATTGACTTGACATATAATATTTAAGGTTTTATGCCTTTCTTATCCATAGAAATGGGGCTTCTACAGCAGTATCTATATTTACCCTCATGCCCAAAAATGAAAGTAAATGATTTTATTAGTATCCATTTTTCTGCCTCCTTGGAAAAATAAACCACACATTGGTTCACTAAAAAAAAATTATAAGGGTTGGTGTTGATAAGAGTTTACGGAAGCCATCAATACATGTTATATTACAGTAGTCCCCAATACCCTCACCTCTACTTTAGCAACATGGGAACGACAACATAGGCATTTCTCTGTACACTAGTTCAAAACTTGGGATAATGAACCACAGCTTGAGAGCTCTTTGTCTACAAGTGACTAAAACAGAGACTTACAGATAGTAGCATTTTAGAGATTTAACCTTTGCGAGACCAAAGGAAAACAGAGTTCACTATCCTAATATTACAATGTAGAAGGAAAAAGTAGGAATGGAATCCTGTCCTAAGGGATAATAAAACCTCCTTCTCTGGGATGCGGTTGATGAAATATAACAATGTGTCTCCCTTTATTTTTTTAACTATGTTCTTGTCACACTTCCTACCTGTAGATTGTAAAATCCAAATGGCAGCAACCTTGTGAGACTTTTGTGTTGTGCTTCTAAAATGACAGCGCCATTATATGCATATGTACATAAATACTAATGAATAATTAATATCTCCTCCACTCCAAAATAAAACCTAATATAAAATGGTAAAAAATATTTCGCATGTGCAATACAAAAGATTTTCTTATATTATCATATATCAGAATTTCATTTGTTATTAATGATTTTTAATATTTAATACAAAATGAAAAATTTATTTGAAAGTAGACATGAGCACAGAAGATAAGTTTTTCATACTTTCAAACTATTTATATTGAAATTAGGTACTTTCTCTCTCTCTATATATATATATAATATCTCTTATACATGTGTGTATGTGTGTGTGTGTCTATGTGTGTGTCTATATATATATATATATATA
>NW_017728916.1:18879043-18885980 GCF_001723895.1 Crocodylus porosus
TCTCAGGAGAAACTCTACTGGGAGTGATTTTTTCCTGGTTTTTCCCAAGTTATTTTTCTCTCAGAGCAGTCATTTTTACCCATGGAGAAAAATCATGAACATCTGTACTCTCATGTAGCAGTAACTCTTCCAGGAGAAACTGAAAGTCTGTACATGGCTAAAATAACATTTGTAAATAAATTAATAAATAATGAAAATAAATGGTTTAAGCTGAAAAATGAAATATTTATTTTAAGAAAATATTTAAATAAAATATTGATTTATTTTTTAGGCTTCTTCTCCTGAAGAAATTTGTCAATTACTTTGACATGAATGCATAAAGCATTTCAGTGCTATTAAATCTGCATCTTTTTCAAAAAATTATTTTTTAGAAAATCTCACTTGGTTCTGTGCCAGATGACTATCTGTCTTTTTATCTGACCAAAAAAACCTCTTTTGCCATTGGCTGGTTTTGAACACTGCTCTGATCATTGACCCCCTGCGCTTAGCTTCTCCTCACCTCATTTGTCTCATACCAGTTCTTATTCTAGAGGTTATTTTGCTGGAATACCAAGCTACTGCTGTATTGTGAGTGATTGCTGATTTATTACCTATAGTTTTGTTTCAGAATTTATTTCTGAAAATTCGTGGAATCTCTATAAAAATTACCAGTGATATAATACTGGCTTGGGTCCACCAGCTCAGAAAAAAAAAATGGTAAGGTGGGGAGAAACTAGAAGTCATAACACATGCAGGGAGACTTGTAGATGTGGAGTGTTTTGAAAAGCGCACGGAGATGGACTTGACAGTTTTTCCCCCCTGCAAACATGGATACAAAGAGCTTGAGAAAACAAGGAAAGTGGCTGTGTACAGGACAGGGTTGCTTTTCTTGTGAGGGAGAAAGAAAACAAACTGAATGGTGTAGCCATTGACTTGACATATAATATTTAAGGTTTTATGCCTTTCTTATCCATAGAAATGGGGCTTCTACAGCAGTATCTATATTTACCCTCATGCCCAAAAATGAAAGTAAATGATTTTATTAGTATCCATTTTTCTGCCTCCTTGGAAAAATAAACCACACATTGGTTCACTAAAAAAAAATTATAAGGGTTGGTGTTGATAAGAGTTTACGGAAGCCATCAATACATGTTATATTACAGTAGTCCCCAATACCCTCACCTCTACTTTAGCAACATGGGAACGACAACATAGGCATTTCTCTGTACACTAGTTCAAAACTTGGGATAATGAACCACAGCTTGAGAGCTCTTTGTCTACAAGTGACTAAAACAGAGACTTACAGATAGTAGCATTTTAGAGATTTAACCTTTGCGAGACCAAAGGAAAACAGAGTTCACTATCCTAATATTACAATGTAGAAGGAAAAAGTAGGAATGGAATCCTGTCCTAAGGGATAATAAAACCTCCTTCTCTGGGATGCGGTTGATGAAATATAACAATGTGTCTCCCTTTATTTTTTTAACTATGTTCTTGTCACACTTCCTACCTGTAGATTGTAAAATCCAAATGGCAGCAACCTTGTGAGACTTTTGTGTTGTGCTTCTAAAATGACAGCGCCATTATATGCATATGTACATAAATACTAATGAATAATTAATATCTCCTCCACTCCAAAATAAAACCTAATATAAAATGGTAAAAAATATTTCGCATGTGCAATACAAAAGATTTTCTTATATTATCATATATCAGAATTTCATTTGTTATTAATGATTTTTAATATTTAATACAAAATGAAAAATTTATTTGAAAGTAGACATGAGCACAGAAGATAAGTTTTTCATACTTTCAAACTATTTATATTGAAATTAGGTACTTTCTCTCTCTCTATATATATATATAATATCTCTTATACATGTGTGTATGTGTGTGTGTGTCTATGTGTGTGTCTATATATATATATATATATATATATAGACACACACACACACACATATATATATATACACACACACACATATTTGTAACCCGCCTGTATTGTTGTGAACTTAGAGACTTTTTTCTGCTAAATAACACCCTGATTTTTATTTTTCTAGTTTAGTTATATTTGGTGCTATTGTTTTTAGGACCCCATCTCCCTGCTAAAATACTTGGCTTAGAGATGGATACTGGGAAAAGATTTGGGCCATATAGGGTGTGTCCAGACGAGCGTGCACATGCCTGTTTTCCCACCTCAAACCCCTTTGAGGCAGGGCAACAGGCATGTGTGGGAATGAAAAAATGTTCCCCATGCTGCAAGTTTGAGAAAATTAGACCCTGGATATCCAGGGGTCTAAAAAAACTGCTCCACAACAGGGCAGAGCAGAGCATGGTTCAACACTGTGTCCAGAGCCAGTCCTCCAAAAGAAACACTCTGGTTTTGGCCAGTGTCTTTTTTGTGTTTCTTCTGCCCCTGGTGCAGTCCAAGGTAAGTTGGGGGGGAGGGGGATCAATGTCCCTGGAGCTGCGGGGGTGGGGGGTGAGGACCTGGCCCAGATCCCTGAGGCTTGCTAGTCTGGCTTTGCACTAGAGCAGGTTGCATGGCTCCAGGAGGTGCACACAGGAGCCATGCCTCTCGGAGCCCTTTGACCCAGTCCAAGGAAAGGCTGAACTAGTGAGACACATGGGGCTGGGCCAGGTCCTCACCCCCCCCGCAGGCATGGAGCAGAGGTGGGAGCCAGCCCTGGGGCCTGGCCCATGCTGACAGGAGCTGGCGTGGCACACGGTTCCCGCATGCCGTGCCAGGTCCTGCCGCGGTCAGGCCCTTCTTATAGCAGCAGGACCTGGCCTGGAATTCGGTGACTGCGCAGAGCTGAGCTGGGTCCCCAGCATTTTTGTATTGACTAGTTCGCTGAGTTTTAGGCAGCTCCATGATCTGCATGCTGGCTTTTGGGGATCTTTTTCTGAAGCACATAATTCTTCCAATGTACAGTAAAGGAATTGTTGGTACTTCAGTTTTATACTCTAGATTCTACTTCTATGATGAAGCATATAGAATTTAGGCATTTTAGTACCAAACTTTTAAGTACCAAAGTTCCTTCTTTGGAATCTTTGGGAATGTTGATGTGCAATTCATTTGCACATCCATACATCCAGACATGCAGGCATGTGCAGTTTATGCTGCTTCAAAGCCCTTTGTGGTACCACAAACCACATACCTGGAACATTAGAATGTTCCCCATGCTGCAAATGTGCAGTGCAGGGGCAAAATTTGCTACCAGGATGTCTTGGTAGAAAAAAAAAAAGCACCATGTAAAAAGCAGCACAGCACATGCATTCATAGCATGAGCTGGAATATATGGAGGGCTGGCAGTTCAGAGCAATGCTGTGGCTGCAGCCAGTCTCCGCACACCTTGACCTGCACCTCAGAAGAAACCTTTACTCATACTGACATTTACATGAATAGTCCAATTGAGGCTAAAGAAAAAACTTTTATGATAAAGTGCTACGGACTCTGAATATTGGTTGTAAAATTTGGCCTGAATATAAAATGATAATTGTGATCACAAAAACTAAAGAATGCAGAAACTTCCTGTACCAAATATTTTTGATAATTCTCATGTCACAGACAATAATGAATTTTGACTTCCTATTATGAAAAGTTTTGAAGATCCAATGACACCATTAACATACTGTCATTCAGCATCTCATGATTCGTCATTTTATGACATTGGAAATAAATGTAATTAGCTCCATCTTAGCATTTGCTTTCTAACATGCAGAAATTAGATTGTGTTGGGTTAATGCTGTAGCCATAATGGTCCAGGAATTATGTAAAAGGCAAGTATTTTGGGGATATCTTTTAGGAAGATATGAGGCACATTTACACACATCTCTATGGTGATGTTGTTACTGCACTGTGATTTAGTACTTCCAAAAGGTAATGGTGTCTGTAATGGTAATGGTAATGGTAAAAGGTACTTTTTTTTGGATGAACTAAATCATGGTACAGTAATGTGGCACAGTAACAGCCCGTACTATACCATACGCATGGTCTGTGGTTATTTTTAGCAGCTACTTTGCCATAGCAGCATACTATACTGGGGGAGCACTTCACTAGAGTGAAGTAGCTGCCGGTCACATGTAGACACCAGTGGATGCTACGTCACCATAGTGCATTGCTATGGCAATGTAGTGCCACATGTACATGTGCCCATGATGAAGAATATCTTAAATTCGAAAGCTTGTCTAACTTTATCCTAACCATGCGGTTTATCTGATAAAAGATATCACTCCCCCCGCAAAAAATACTTGCCTCTTGCATATATTAGATTGTGGTATTTACCACTCAGCTATGAATGTTTGTTGCAGGTATTAAAATAGAGACATGAGACCTTGTGATGATGCTTAATAATACTTATCTGCCAATTGTATCAAATATGTTTGACACAAGTGGTATCTCCATTCATATTTGTAGTTGTAATTGTTGTAGTAATGGTATTACTATTATTATTATTTTAAACTGGTTGCAGAAAATGCTATTGAACTATCAATCTACATCTCCTGTACTGTAAGTCATCAAGAAAAAAACTAACAATTACTCTGGCTGAACAATATTTCCTACTGAGTTTATAAAGCATATAAAGAGTTTTAAAACATTCTGCATCGTTAATTAAATCATGGCTTAGGCACCACCCCCTTTGTAAAAGAAAAAAATGAAAAATACATAGATGCAAGTAAAATAATCACAAATTAAGGACAGTGTAGTGATCACCAGGTTAAGTAACATAGGCATACATGAATGAGAAGAACTAAACAGTGGTCTTTATTATGGAACAATGGCCTTATGCAGACCCTTCATCTCCCTAATTAGCTAGTGAGCTGCTCCCTGAGGGATCCTCTCCTAACTCTCAATTCCCCCAGTCTCCTGTTAGGAAGCATCTCTAAATTATGACTTCTATCCCTACATCTTCCCTTTTAACAATAAGTACAAACATCAGGTAGCACAAAAATCAATTCATGTCCATCTACAGAGGAGAAATCACTAGTACATCATTCTGGAGTGTATGTGTGAGTCTTTTGTGAAGCTTCATTTTCATCTCAGATCCAGTTTCTGCTTTTTCTTGGTGGGAAGTTTTTCTTTCAAGTGTAGAAAGACTTGAGTTCTTATACTGGGATCTGATTGATGTGCACTTTTGGCATCTGTGCTTCTACAATTAGCTGCAGGCCTCCGAAATATATTTCCTCCTTTTACATGGTAGGATTTGCATTTATGTCCATGTCTACATTTCTTCCCATAAGGACTTCCCATAACAAGATGCTCTGGAACAATTGTTCATTCCTAAGAAAATTATCCAGATTTGGGCTGTGATTTTTTGAGCCAGCATTTTGAGACTTCTTGGATTGCAGTCACATACTTAACTATATTTAGTTTAGTTTATATTTCTCACAAGGTTTAAACCCAAAATGGGAGTTTACATATTTGATTTTCATTTTGGATGCTAACATGTTATCTCCCTTTCACTGGTATATTTGTTCCTGAATAGCCAACTATTTTGATATTTTTGGATTAAGTTTTGGTCTCATTTTTAATCTTCTGAATTTGTGCTCTAATAAATACCAACCTGAGTCCCAGTGTCCAGTTTTAATGAAGCTTTCTTCCATATACGTTTACTGGAAATATCCAGTCCCTCTCACTGAGTTTCCTTGTTTTTCCATATTTATATAAAATGATTGTAGTATGCTCTCAACTATATGTGCTTGATGCTTTTGTGCGGGATTTGCAGTGTATGGCAAAATCACTGTTCTTGTTAATGTTAGAATAGAGCTTTTCAAATACAGCACAACATTTGGGGACATGTTGCCTTCTACACTTCCTACATGTCTGCTTATTTGGTCTCTCTCCCTTAACATTCTCCTTGCCAATGGACTATTGGACTCTGTGAGATGGTTTCTTACTAGTTGAAAATTCCACCCTGCAAGGTGCCTTTTTCTGGCCATTTTCTTTCATTCCTACTGCATGAACAGCCCCTTTAGGTGCATTCAGCTCTGCAACCTATGCCTTCACAGTTTCTGGATTGTTTTTTCTAGGAATAAGTTTTCCTCATGCAGTAGCTTTTCTTATAATGCAGTATCTGCAATCCCACAGATAATTCTATTTCTAATCAGAGATTCTGTCAAGATCCCAAAAGGACAGTTAGTCATAGAAGGCCTGACACCTTCAACTACCCTTCTAGTGTTAGGCAATATAGCAGAGACCTGGAAGGTGTTCAGAGAAAGGTTTGAGTGGCACCTACCAGCCACTGTGCTTTTGGGACAGTTTGGAAAATATTACACTGAACTACATATTTTGGCGTTCTTCAGAGGTAAACTTGTTATAAATAGCCAGGGCTTTCTCTCCCACAATGTTCAAGAAGACAGATGAGTTGATTTTGTCATTTTTCTCATCAGCCCCTATGGCTGCTAGATACAATTCAAATCTTTTTCTGAATGCCCCCTAGTTCTCTGCTATATTGCATGACTGTAAAAGGGTACTTCAAGGTGTCAAAACTTCTATGACTGTCTTTTTACTTAGATTATAACTGTACAGGAAAGTTGCTTAAAAAGGCCTTTGTCCTTTCACAGGGCTGTCTTGCTCCACTTCCTCTCAGTTTCCAACTTATGCTTCAGTATGGATCTCATATCCTTTCAAGTTCTGACATATGTACCTATTTTGGCACTGTTGCCCTGAGGGGTCAGGCCAACGCTCAAGATCTCAATATTGCACTGTTAGACAGGAGGGTGTGGTGTACAACTGCACACGCACACATAAAAATCACTTAAGCACACACTCACTTAGTGCATACACCCCTATTAGGCATACACACTCACACTACCAGCTCAGGCACACACACTATACACCCCAAAAGTTAGACACAGATTATTAATTTGTATATCATGCACACAATGTCATATATATATATATAAATATAAATATGTGAGTGTGTATATATACACATGCATACACATACATACA
>NW_017728916.1:18887310-18898875 GCF_001723895.1 Crocodylus porosus
GTGGAGATTTCAGAAGATGCAGTGGGGGGAAGCCTGAAAACAGAGAGAGGGCAGCAGAAAATCACAGGAAAACCATCAGGGAGAGCAGAAAGGCAAGGAGAGGCTGAGCAGTAGCAGAAGAGGGGAGATGGAATTGGGAAGAGATGGGAAAACTAGCAGAGAGGGTGGGAACTGGAGCTGAGAGACAGAGAGAGAATGAGGCTGGAATTTAAGATAGGGAAGGGACTGGGATTCAGTAAAACATGACCCAACTCGGGGTTGCAAATGACAGTGGTTTTACTGAACAGGGGAGATGGTGACACAATACCAAATTGGTTCCCTTGTGTGTGCGCGCGCACACACACACACACACAAAATGGCAGCAGAGGTTAAAGAGGCTTGGTGCAGGGGATGAAGTCTACTGAAGTCCAGGAGGAGAGAGAGAGACAGAGAGTCCAAATTGTAGGAGAAGGTATGCAGGTAATATCTACCTATCCAGGCTGGAAGGGGTCCTTGTCCAGTAGATGTTGTCCAGAGGGGGTCACCGGCAGAGCCTCTGGGGTGGATAGGTGACATGAAGCTGGTCTAGTCCGGATGGAAATGGCATTCTCACTGGGTCTGTCTTCACTGCCCCTCTTTATAGGGGCAGACCGTGTGTGATCCTAGTGACAGGAGGCATGCCCAGGCAAGGGTCAGCCCCTGACGTACTGAGCATGTGTGCTCTATGCAGGGATGTGCCATTTCGGGTGTCTGTAATGGTAAGAGTTGCTGGTTCTGCAGGGTCTTTTGTTTTTCAAATGCTGATCTTGTCTCTGTTCCTGGGTGAGGTCCATGATTCCTGGATGAATCAATGTGAGGTGATAGCCCATTCAGTAGAGACCGGCTACCATTGTATTTCAGTCATGCCCAATCATTCTCATTCATTGGGGAACCAATTTACATGGGAGGGGTACAATGAATCATATTGTTGCAACATGGGATGCCCAGGCAGAGGACACAAGATGGAAGCTTGACATATAAAATGGAAACTTGACATGACTTTAGTTCACTTACAAACACAGGCCTAAACCATACAATATCCATATGAAACAATAAAAATCAATACAAACCTAATAATAATACAATATAAAACAGTGGCTATCCAAAACCAAAAACTTGCTACCAAAAAAAATGTTTAAAGCTTATCCCAAGTTTGAGCTCATTTAAACTTATCTATAGGAAATAGGGAGAAAAAAAGTCAGAAATGGTTGGGAAAGGGGAGGAAATGCAATAAAAAAAAAGAAAAAGAAACTAGGGGTTTTGCTACAGCACCACGTGGTGATCACTGGGTTCAATAAACATAAGCATTCATGAATGAGAAGAGCTAAACACTTAAATTTATTGTGTAGAAATAGGAAACCTCTGCAGACAACTGATCACTCTCCCTAACTAGCTAGCTAGCTTCTCCCTAACTGAAGGACCATCTCCCAGTTCCCAGCTCCTATTGAGAAGCATCTCTAAATTATAACTTCTATCCCTACAGACACAGTCACAACACTATCTTATAGCTACACTGCAGACATGGTCACTTGCTTAGGGGTTTCATAATTTGCTGTTGGTCTCCATAAATGCACATGGGAAGATGGGGCAAACTGGGGGCTATCTTTGAGGTCATGTCTACATGCTATGCCAGCAAAGTGTTCCAAGCATGGATACAATTTGCAAGAAGAAAACTGGGCTTTTGCAGAAATCATTTATTTTAGCCTTGTCCCTCTCCTTCTCTCCCCGAACTCCAAAAATATATAAACAAGCAATACTACCAAAGGACAGTGTATACTAAGGCCTTTGACCATTACAGCACCAATTGTTATAAATAATTCTTTATTGAAATTCTGATGGACAGAGGGCCAGCAAAAGTTTTTAGTGTAGACTTAGCTTCAGGCAGAATGCCTCCTGAGATGGCTTCTGAAGTGGTACATAGCACTTGCTGTTCAGGGCTGTGCCTAAAGCCACAATATATCTCTAGATTCAGAACAAACAAACACACTTTTAATGACATTTCTATTTTTAGCTTTGGCATTAACACATTTGTGGATTTTACTATTTAAACCTGAATATTGTCAAAACATCCAAACTTCTACTTTACCTTTACTTTCTGTATTGTCAGAAATAATTAATAATACCTTTCAGATTTTTCGTGAATGTCATCAAATATTGATATAAGGACAGAATGACTAACTACATACATTGAATTGTATATCTCCATACTTTAGGATCAGAAAAGGCAACATTACTAAGGCTTTTTGAGAGGAAGGGGGTTGCAGTGGTTTATCAACAAATATTTCAGCTGTAGACACTAAAATTTTGATGGGTAATTTCAAGCATTTTTTAATCAATACAGGGACAACTAGTTGAAATTTGTTGACATATTTTACAAGCATTCAAGCTGTACATAATTTTGAAAATTAAATTTATAATTTACAAATATGTAGCTGAGGGTTCATTACTACTTGTTGTTTTTGTTGTTGTTGTCCAAACCAAAAATCTTAGGAGAAGAATTGGTTGCATCAAAACAAAACAGAATTTTTATAGGTGTTTTTGGTTTTGAATATAAACTATGTTTACACAGAAAGAAAATGTTTCATTTTATTTTCAGGTTATTTAATTATTTGAACTTTTTAATCTAATGTAGATCAGTTTTAAAAATAATTTTTTAAAACAAAAATTGAAGTTTAATTTTTAAATGTTGAATGAAATATCTATTTTACAAATGTAACATTTCCTACATTTTATCCCATTTCTCTTGGCCATTAGGATTCAGTAAATTTGATCTGAATTCATGAATGGGTTTGGTCTTTCTGAAAATCCATTTTTAGGTAAATTTAGATACTATTTCCTATCCCTACACACAATAATGCCTGTCTTTATATGCAGCATAATTTACAAATATTTGCCTTATTTATTTGTATGTCTGAAATGACAAAAGTTGCCACTGCATTTTATGCACTTCATTAAAACTGTGGTCAGTATAATCCAAATAATCAGCAAGCATAAGAACCAAAATGAACCAAATTTAAAGTTTAATTTAAAATGAACCAAAATTAAACTTTATTTCCCACTTTCCCTATATATAACTTCTCTTACAAATCAGATACTTGTAGTTTTCCCTGAAGATCATTAAGTTTATTTGAACCAGGTGAGGGGAGTCCATTGCATTAAATATCATATAATGCATGATATGATCCATTCACCAAACTGTTCCCAGTGCTCATTTTACTATAGAATATAGTAAAGATCTAGAAGTGATCACCAGTTTACTCCATTGTTGCTATATAAAGCACCAGAAAGGGAAAGAAAGGAAAATTTTTCAAGGATCATTTCACAAATATCATTTAACAAATATCTCTTGAGGCAGTTCAGGCACTGTAGAACAAGTCATGGGATCATCCCTAATTCCAAGGATCTCAAGGCCAAACTGAATCTATTCTTCCACATGGGCACTGTGCCCGTCCCACTAATTCTTTGTGTCCCTCCACTATAATTCGTTGCTATCTGTTAGTGAAGTCCCTTGGTTTGGCTCATAACTATGTGAAATAGCTTATTTATTTGCACATGTGTTTCTCTGTTTAAATTAGAATCAGAGACCTGAAATCAAAAAGCAAACCTCTTCTATTTCTAATTTTATTTATTTTTTTTTTTTTTATAAAATCACAGTTTTTATATAATCTGCAGCAGCATCCTGTGGTTAAAAAGAGGGAATCAAATAGAGGCACTGAAATAAAGTACTTTATACTGAGAAAAACATAGATTGTTATTAGAACACTTTATCATTGCTGGGCTTACTTAATAAAGTAAGTGTCACTGTATGTTAAAAATATTAGTGGACAGAGATCATGAATCTAGACATTTTATCATTATCTATAAAATATATTACTTCTCAGAATTCAAGGTCAAACATTATTACAGGAATAACAAACCACATTCTACTGTATGCAAAGGAGCATAAATTTATTCATTCAGAGTCAAAATAAACATATACATAAGAGATAATATGCCTTATCTATTACTTATGAAGAACAAATTCTATTTATAAGTTTAAAAGAATTTATAACATTTTGTAATTTCTGTAATCATAATATCAGGGAGATCAGAGAGGAAGGGTCATTCAGTAGTTTCCCAGAAACTTAGAAAATCCAAGTGGATTTCTTGGCTCAATGGAAGACTTTCTTCACAAATCAATTATGCTCAGATCCTCACAGGTAATAAAGCACTGAACTCCCATTGACTTCAAATGCTTAAGTACTTTTGTGGAGTTGAGTCTTAACCTCTTTGAACCTTTTTTCTCCATCTATAAAATGAAGGGATACTTTTTTACCTGTATGGCAGGCACTTGAAGTTGTGAGGTGTGGCCTACTGCAGAAGTCCAGAAACACTACATCCACTGCGACACCTGCATCCAAGACTTTTGTGACCTGGTCGTAGAAGGCAACCAGGTTGGTCTGACAGGACCTGCCTCTAAAGAACCCATGCTGGTTGCTCCTAAGCATAATCTCCCCTGCCGGTCCCTTGCAGATGTGCTACTGGATAATTTTCTCAAAGATCTTCCACAGGACCAAGGTAAGACTAATGGGCCTACACTTTCCTGAGTCCCCTTTCCTCCCTTTTTTGAAAATGGGGACCACATTGACCTTTTCCTAGTCCTCTGGCACCTCACGAGAGTACCATGAGTGCTCATGTAGCTATGCCAGGGTCCTGCAATGACCTCTGCCAATTCCATCAGCACTGTGGGGTGGAGATCGTCAGGACCTGCTGATTTGAACACAAGTCCCTCCAGAAGTTCCCTGACGAGGTCTTCAATGACCATGGGCCTGGCTGCGCCTCCCCTGGGTCCATCCAGAATCCCAGTGGGGGTGAGGGGAGTCCCTGTCCAGGCTCAGAAAAATGAAAGCAAAGAATTTGTTAAAGAGATTAGTTTTGTCATCTGGTGCTACCACCAGATTACCAAGCATGTCTTGCAGAGACCCCACATTACTTGGTACCTTCTTTTTACCCCCTATATATTTTTAAAAAGTACTTCTTGTTATCTCTGATCCAGGTCACTAGTCCCAGTCCCATCTCTTTTTAGTCTGCCAAACAGTCCTCCTATAATCTCGAGCAATGGAGGTAAAATCCTCCTTGGTGATGGCCCCTCCCTTCCATTGGGTGTACACCTCCTTTTTGGCTTGCAGATGTTCCTGGATGCTTTTGGAGTGCCACTCACATGATCAGAGGCCTGCAGGGTAGGCCCTATCTGGTGGCTGCCTATAAACTTGCCAAGGGGGACTAGCAGGCAATGGGAGAGTCCCTGTTCCCCTGAGCACTACTGGGAGTAATAAGGAAAAACATCCATAAGTTGACTGAGAGTAGATTCAGGCTAGACATCAGAAGGTCCTACTTCATAGTCAGGTTGGCTAGGAGCTAGAACAATTTCCAAGGGAAGTGGTGCTCACCCTTACCCTGGGGGTCTTCAAAAGGAGGCTAGAAAATCACCTAGCTGAGGTTTTTTGACTTTTTCTACCCATGGCAGGGGATTGGACTTGATGATCTGCTTAGGTCCCTTCTGACCCTACCAAGTATGAAACTATGAAACTAAGATCCAAAATGAGGTCAGGGAAACAAAACAGAAAAAAAAATGAACTCAACCTTAATTTACTCCATTGGGAATCCACTGTTATTCTCTTTTTTTGTTTGTTTAGTTTTCTCACAGTTTCTGCCACATCTCTCACCTCATCTAGGTGAGTGGACTGTCATCACTTCTTAAAGAGCTCCTGGTTTTCCATCCCAATTGAGTTCCTCTCTTCTAGCTAGAGCTGACCCCCGGGAGCCCTCCATCCCAGTGTCCATTCCATGGCTCCTCTTCTCCCCTATCACTGTTTTTGCTTCCTTTTTCAGTGCCCCATGCCCCCGCCACACTGCCACCTCCTAACTTCAAAAAACAGCTTCTGTGGAAGGCCCCTTTCCTAGTGTGGTCTCAGTCTCCATTCCCCCAATCTGTTTTCCCTCCTCATAGCAACAAAATATTTGGCATCATTAAGAATGCAATTGAAAACAGACAATGTAATCATACCCTTACAGAAATCTATGGTTTGAAATCCTGAATACTGTGTGCAGTTCTGATCCCCATATCTTAACCAAGCTGTAGTAGAATTAGAAAAGATGCAGAGAAAAGCAACCAAAATGATCTGGAGCGTGGAATAATTGTCATACCAGGAGGGATTAAAGGCTAAGATTCCTTAGTTGGAAAGGTGGTGGCTGAGACAGGATATGACAGAGGTTTATAACCTTGAAGGTTATGGACCAAGAGAACAAGGAATTGCTGTTAACTAAGTCCAAGAATATTAGCCCAAGGGGGCACCACTAAAAATAATAGGTGACAGGTTGAAAACTAACAGGAGAAAATACTATTTTTTTTTATATAATGGGCACATCTACACATTCATTAATGCACAATGCCTACTGACCATTAAATTTAGTACTTGCAAAAAGAAGTACTAAATAACTGCACAGCAGGCTGCCTACTGGGCATTAGCATGATCACATCCTTTTTTTGTGATGATTAATGCTCAGTAGACTGCTACTACTGCTCATTAGCCTAATAGCATGGTTTTTGCTATCACACTGCAATTCACAGTCAATCAGTCTACTGCACATTAAACATCTCATGTAGATGCACTAAACATCTATGAAATTAACCTATGAAATTCATTGCCACACACAATGGTGGAGTCAGATAACATAGCCATGTTCAAAAAGAACTTTTTATTCATGGATGATAGATCTATTAATGGCTGTTGAACATAATGGAGATGTTTCCTCTGGTATCTCCAAACCAATAATGTGGATGATAGCAAGGGTACTGAGTAGAGGTATCCAGTTCAATGCTCTTCCTTTATAGTGTCCACTTCTGCCACTGTCAGACATAGGATACTAGGCCAGATGGGCCATTGATCTGGCCTATAATGGCACTTCTAGGGAAAAAATTGAAGAAATTACATTATCTTAATGTAACATAATAGCAAAGTATATCATTAATAAAGGCTATTAGAAGTGTGAGACTCCCATAAGGTGAAGTGCAGAAGTACTCAATATAGAATTTATTTGTGAATAATGTTTTTCATTATTACAGAAAATATTTTCTGAGTTGGATGTTCTTTAAGAAATAATAATATTTCTAGTGAAAATGGCTCAGATTTTAATCAAACCAAGAATATTTCAAGATAAATCTGTACATGGATTTTCAGACTGCAAATGTAAAAGTTCCAGTTCTTGATTCCAAAACAGGTAGTTTGTTTAGTATTGAATAACATTTATTCAAGTTTTTGGGTATGATTGCAAAGAAAAAACTGGCATAATTTTCAAAACAAAAAAATACTGAAGCTTTAATTGTTTTTAAAGCAAAGTGTGTTTCTTAGGTAAGCTGTAAAATGTAAAACTGATTTCCCAAGTAAAACAAAACCAAAAAATACCAGGTCAGAACTTTATTAATTTCAGTAGAATTTGAATTCTTGACTGTGGACTAAATATTTGTTTCTTTATGGATTATCATTCAGTTTATATAGTCATAAAATTGAAATTAAATTACATGAAACAGTCATCTATATATTCACAAGGTAGGAAGGCCTATAATTCAAACTAGCACAATCAGATGACAATATTTTGTATTGGGGCAGACAAAGAATTGACTTAACACTGACATTCTTGAAAGAGAACATTCTTAGAGTAAATACTCAGATTTCCCCAAGGTTATCTTTATTTTCAAGCATAAGAGAATAATGCAGACTCTAAAAAACATGCCTGTGATTTCTATTGCAAAATTAAATATGATACATTTTGAAAGAGAAGAATTAACTACATTATAGGGATATGACAAATGCTCATACAGACGTTTAACCACTATAAGTGGACACGGCAATAACCAATTATATGTATTGCAGCCTAATAAAGTAAGTAAATGTTGAACATTGGGACAATTTCTTGTAAGTCACTCATGAAAAAAAAACTTTAATTATAAGTAAGGTGACCATTATATATCTTATATCCAGTATGTAAGCTCACTAATAACTATCTCATCATCTATAAGTTTATGAGTCAAAAGCACATAGGAAACCATTATATTCATACTTCCAAAACTTAGAATTATATTCAACATATCTTGTCATTTTATGTAATGTATATAAATCTTCAACCTTGTACTATCCTAATGTTCCTTGTAATTGAATCCTGGAACATTTCATTTGTTTGCTTGCCATGCTTAAATCCATATTAATGATCTCCAAAGTTCAGCAGGGGATATATTCTTGATACCATTTTCCTTCACTCTAACCGATAGACAACTGAGCAGGAGGAGCAATAACATATTAGAGCCTCTTTCCAGTAATTGGTTCTGGGCAGTTGCTGAGGCAAGTACCTCACTCCCCAGAAGCATGAAGGATCTTATGCTGTGAGCCAGCAGGAAATTGAGGATATTTTAAGTGGTAATTTTGGACAGCTCCTGAAGCTCTGAACATGTGGCTTGTCCATGCATTAACATCTAAAACTAGTTTTAAGCATTCATTAGGTGGCTCAAAGTTATGCCATCTCAGGGCAGAATTATCTCTGATATGTGTCACCCAGCCCATGTTACGCAATGTTGACCTGTCAGTCTTGTCACCACTGTCACTGCTTTCTGGAGCAGACTTAGCCTGGAGAAGAGCAAGAGCCCAGCAGTAGCAGTGGCAGTGGCAGTGGCAGTGGGGACTGGACAGGTAGGCTAACCCTTCCCTGCCTGCTCCTCTGAGACAGACTACATAAATAGCCACAAGTAAGTGGGTGGGGAGGGCAGGGGTGCCCTGGGAGCAGGGGGAGATCCCTGGTGGGGTGGGGGAGGGGACTGTAGAAGCTCAGAATAGGAGGGGTGGAGGGGATTCTTACCTGTTGGTCCTACAAACCCCTGCTGGCCTGTACATGTGACTGCTCCAAAGTCAAGCTAGCACTAGCAACTATTACCATTTGTGTGCCTCCCAGTGTAAGGTGAAACAAGGCCCTGAGACTCTGAATAACAGCTTCCCTGTACATGTCTTTGTGAGGTCAGTTCAGTGCCACCATCCTTTGGAGGCTAAGCTTAAAGTTCAAAACTATTGCTACTAGTTTTCTTACAGGTGAGCTGTTTTAATTTTTTTTTCTATCAAAAGTATCTATTCATTGAAATCAAAACTTTTCATGGAAGTGTACCAGCTTGAAAAGAGGGGATGGGAAGGGTGGAAACTTCTGGTCAGGATGGATTGCCAACCAAACATTCAGATCCAGAATGGCATTGCTTGAAACAATGAGAGAGACAAAGAGAAAGAAACCTCTCTTCCAAAATAGCCAGTAATCCAGTTGTTTTCCAGCCAACCGTACTCTTTATTTCCCTCAAATAATATTAACTAATCTTGAAAGAAAAGGTCAGACATATCTCTGGTGTAATTACACTGACATCAGAAATCTAGTATTTCATCTGACTGTGGTGATTTGCATTAGGTCTAAAGAGAGGTTTATATTACTGCTTCTTTCCCTGAACTTTTTGAGCTACCGTTTAATGGAGATGGGGATAATAGCACTCCTGTTTTCTGCTGAGAAAACACACATTATGTGATTGACTTAAATCTGCCTATCTGGAAGAAGTTATATTCTTTAAGATGGTCTCTAGGGCTCATTGGTTTGTGGATGAGCTAATAGCTTAGCTATTCTGTCTCAACAGTATAAAACTGTACTAGCCAGCATTCCAGTTCTACAACTAAATCTCTCTGGCTGAATGACTAATCGCTAATAGTGGTCAGATAATTTAGCAAATCACTCCAAGTTCAAAATGAGTCACATTTTATGTCTTACCAGTTTAGATAGAGATGCATCCTTGACTATGATGCCATCTCCTCTGGGCTAATAGGTCTCAGAAAACAATGTCAGTATAATTGCTGTAGGAAATGTATATAGGCTGCTTCTTTGGCTAAATAGTCAATGATTAAAGAATTACTTTACACAAGAAAATATCTAAGTTTCAATTTTGATCTGACCTGCAGAATGAACCTTATATAAATGCTGTCACATTACTAGTTTTATTGTTTTCCTTTCACCAGAGTGCAGTAAATCAACAATGTGCTCCTTTCAGAATGGATCCATAGTAGCACACATGCAATTCACATAGAGTTGAAGGCTGTTCCTTTGCTCAGGTTGCAAGAGAATCACTTTGTTCAAGTTGCCTAGAACAGTTGGGAAGTCTGGAGGGTAGAGTTGGAGCTATATTGTAGCAGATTAAGAAAAAGATCATGCGCCATATGCCTTTTATAAAACAGTTGCATCATTAGGAGCTGTCCTGTTCAAGAAGGAAAGAATACGCTGCAGGGATTGTGGTTTATTTAAGCTTCAACTTTATTAAAATGACTCTTCTCAGAACTTCTGAGCTGTAACCCATACTTAGCAGCTCATGAGTCTTTCCCTAGCTGCTACCACGTGAGGGTGGACTGTCATTAGCAAAACGTGATCCCCAGTCTCTTGAAAAACTCCATTGTCCTCATAGAAAAGTTTTCTCCTTTTCTGTACAGTTTACCAAGGACCTGAACCTTTTATGGATTTGTGTACCAGCACTGGACACTTGCCAAGTTGTGATAACTTGAACCTTACCACCTTGCCTAGATAACTGCATCCCTGGAACCCCTTCCAGCCAATCATTTTGCTGGAAAGGGAAGAATATTTTCAGTCTCATAAAAGGCAAATAGCACAGTGCCCACAGTAGACAAAAACAACAACAACAAGCCCTCCTCCCCGCCCCCGCCAAAAAAAAAGCACACCAAAAAACCTGGGTCACTATGTAACTTAGGCTAGAAAGTGAGTGCTGAATGCACGCTAGTTTAAGGGTCAAGAGTCTTACAATACCGACTCTCAGGAGAATAGTGATGAATGGCTTACTTGAGCCCTACAGGGATAACTACGTGCTTTCCTTCTATAACCCTGGGTAGAGAAGGTGAATAAGACCCTTAAAGGAGCCACTACTCTTTTATCCCTTTACTCCCAGGACCCCCCTACTTATACAGATTTTAGGTTCTGTAGTCACACTACAAAGTATTGGGAAATGTAAAAAAAAAAATGCACAAACTATGGACCTTTCAGATATTGAAACATCATTATTTTATGTGAATTTTTGCTGGAGAGATTAAGTATGTAGTGCAGATGCCATTGTTATGCAAGGATGTGGTTGCAAAGAACCAAGATCATACTTCAGTTTTGAAGGTGGACTTTTGGATTACAGGGAGTAGAACTGATTGTGACAAGTTTCAGTTTACAGATAGCTGTTGTTGAGCTGTTATGCCACTAAATACAAGTTTTTTATGCTTTCGTAAGAACAGGGACCTAGCGGACCTCCTAAGGCTAAAAAGGAAAGCCTACAAAGGATGCAGGACGGGATTCACCTCCAAGGAGGATTATTCTGCACTGGTCCAGTCCTGCAGGGACCAAACCAGGAAAGCCAAGGCTTCAACTGAACTCCAACTAGCTTCAAGCATCAAGGACAACAAAAAGTCCTTTTTCAGATATGTGGGAGCCGGAGGAAACGTT
>NW_017728916.1:18901075-18964897 GCF_001723895.1 Crocodylus porosus
CTACATTGAACACCTTCAAGAGTAAATTGGATGCTTATCTTGCTGGGGTCCTATGACCCCAGCTGACTTCCTGCCCTTTGGGCAGGCGGCTGGACTCGATGATCTCCCGAGGTCCCTTCCAGCCCTGATGTCTATGAAATCTATGAAATAGAACAAAATAGTCTAATCCTACAAATGCTACTAGACAATATGCTAACTATAATGGGTAGTAACTTGTTTGGTGGATTAGACCCATGCCTTAGTGTTTTATTGCAAGAGATGGAAAACAGATGCAGTTGCAGAAACTACAGGCAGGGACACTGAAGTCAAGGAAAATTTCTCCTTTGCTCTTGAACTCTTCAGCGGGGCAGCACTTTGGCTATGACTTTCTCCAGTTTAAGACACACTGAATATTATTGCACATTGATAATGTAGCTAGCTTGACTCTGTCTACTTTCTAAATGGCTGGGGATCACATGCTTCAGGGGCCACAGTAATGCAAGCCATGGGCCCACCTCCCTGAACTGTGCACAGCTCTTGCATGTATGGGTAACCTGCATGAGTTGTGCTGGCAACCTCACCTCAGTTCCCCTGCTGCAGTGCACCACAGGCTGAAGCAACCCCTCATTCTGGGGCAGTTGCAGGAAGAAGAAACCAGAGAAGAGTGGGGGAGAAGCTGTTTGCAGTGAAAGCTGTAGCAATGGGGAGGTTGGCAGCCTGGTGGGAGACTGGAGGCTACACAAACACCTACACATGATTCACAAAATAAACCCAGAGTTTGGAAATAGGAATCCATAGAGTCCAAAAGAAAATCCTGACCTATTGTGATCTTTTTCAGTTCTTTCAATAGAAGAACTCCTCTATTATTTTTCTGTAGTCAAAACACTAAGAACTACCATTTCCTGAGAGGTGCCTGGATATAAAAACTTTGAGAACCACTGATGTAGTGATTGCACATTCCAGTTAAGTACTCTGTAGAGCATATACTCTGAAAACAGGATATATAAGCCCCCAGTTGGTAGCTGGTTAATAACCATTACAAGAGCAGTTTTTAAATTTAAAATAGCAGAAAATCAAGTCCCCATGCTTTATAAATGAGGCCCAACTGATAGTTACTTTCAGTTTGGGCCTGCTCCCAGAGAGGAGACACAGGTTAATGCCCACTGTGCCCCCAGGAGCTGAAGACCTGGACCCAGACTCCAATGACTCCTCTATGTAGAGCCAGGAGATACGTGAACTGGGGCAAGGAGAGGGTGAGCAAGTGCAAGGACATTCAAAGGGTGCTCTGTGATCGTGTGTGTGTATGCGTGTGAGTATGTGAGTGTGTGGGGCCATACCAGGTGGGACATGCTGGCTGAGTGGAGCCTGGGACAGCAAGGCCCCTTGCCCCCGGGTCCCTACTTAGCTGAGACCCCCAGGGATCCCTGTGACCAGAGTCATGTGAACAGAGCATGCAAACAGGTGTGGGTCTACTTGGGCATCAGTTTGCATGGGAGTTTGCATGGAGCGGTGCACAGAAGACACCCAGAGGCTGGTCCAAGTGAGGAGCCTGAGGCCAGGAACCCAAATAGGAGCTTCTGGGGCCAAGTAGGGGCATGGATTCATTCCTAGCCATGGTGGCAACTTGTCATGTCTGCAGACTTCTTGGCAGTGCTGAGATCTCCAGCCAGACAGAGCCTGTAGCTTGAGTCCTGACCCAGATGGAGCCGCTGGCTCTGGGCTGTGGGGGCTGCCTGGCACAGCTGCTGGCAGCTGGTCATGGGGACAATCCCCACTTGTGGGGTGCACTCCCTAGTGAAGTCTCTGGAGGGCCAGATGCGAGAGCTCCAAAGGACCAGGAGTAGGTATACCAGCTATGCACCACCAGAGCCCATGAAGACTTCATCAGTGGGTACTGCACAGCCCTTTTCCAGAAGAAGGAAGAAGAGGAGGAGGCAGAGACGGTGTCCAACAAGAAGGCTAAACAAGAAGACCCACCCAAAGCTACCTGGAAGATAGTCACCTCACGCTCCAGGAAACACAGGGCCATAGCTGCTCCTCCCCTGGCACTGCACAACAGGTATGGTCCCCTCCCCACACATGAGGCTCTGATGGTGGCATCAGAGGAAGAGGAAGGTAAACAGTGTGCTGCCACCCTGAGAGGAGGTACAAGGAGGGGAGAGGAATCCCTCCTGCCAGGCACCAAGGGATCCATCTGCCGTCTGGACCCAATAGCCCATGAGGCCTCCTGCATCCCTCTCACTACTTCCCCATGCTCCTCATCCATGTGGGAATGAATGACATAATCAGGAGTAATCCAGACTAGGTCATGAGTAACTACAGGGCTTTTGGGGCTGGGCTCAAGGAGCCAGGGGCCCAGGTAGTCTTTTCCTCTGTGCTCCAAGTTTTAGGCCATGATCCCAGGAGGGAAGGATGCACCAGGGAAGTGAACCAATGACTCTGACTGTGGTGCCACTGGAAGATCTTCAGTTTCCTCAACCACAGAACACACTTCAGGGAGAGAAGACTCCTGGGAAGGTATGGCATGCACCTCATGAGGAGAAGTCCCTGCTCCCAGCCAGGATGGCCAATCTTCTAGATAGGGCTTTAAACTAAGATTGCTGGGAGACAGGGAAACACTGACTGAAGCATGCCTGGGGACTGACATACAAGAAAGCTCCATAGATAAGATAAGGACACTTGGAGAACCATTCTTGTGAGAGCTGAGGCCATCATTCTCCTTTAGTGTGACAGGAAGTGAAGGTTCTTGGTTGGAGGATTCAGGTTCCTGTAAACTAATGCCAGGAGCATGGGGAACCAGCATGAGGAGCTAGCCCTCCTACTCTCCAGTGGACATTACAATCTAGTAGGGATTATGGAGACCTGGTGGGACTCCTCACATGATTGGAATGTAGCAATAGAGGGCTACACCCTGAGTAGAAAGGATTGAGTAGGGGAAAAAAGGTGGTAGTGTAGCTCTCTAAGTGAAGGAGCAGTGCAACTCCTTGGAGGCTGACATTGGACCCAAAGAAGAACAGCTTGAAACTGTCTGGGTCAAACTGCTGGGGGCGGGGAGTAGCAAGAGAGACCTAACTGTAGGTGTATACTACAGAATACCAAGCCAGGGGAGGAGATCAATTTAGAGTTCTCTTGTGAACTGACAGAGGATGGGACTTAGTCATCATGAGCAACTTCAATCATCCAGACATCTCTTGGGAGGAGCACTTGGACAAGTCAGATCAGTTATGTTCCTTCCTGACCTACATCAAAGAGCTCTTTCTGACTGTACAAAGAGGTGTACAGGCCAACCAGAGGTAATGCTAGTCTAGACTTGGTCCTGGCTAGAGGAGATGACCTGGTGACCAACTTGAACATAGAGGGAAGCCTGGGTGATAGTAACCACAAAACCATCATGTTCACTGTACATCGAAAAGGAGACAAATTAGATAGCAGGGTTGAAGTTTGGGATGTCAAAAATGCAAATTTCAACAAGCTCAGGTCACTAGATGGGGAAATGATGTGAAACCAGGGACCAAAGGCAAAATGAAGGCATGAAGAGTGGTCATTCCTTAAAGACATGATCTTTGAAGCACAAAGGAAGTCCATTCCCATGCAGAAGAAAGGTAAGAGAATGGCTGAGAAGCCCTCTTGGCTAAACAGGGAAATCATGGTCCTCTTAAAAAAGAAGAAAGAGGAGTACAAACAATGGAGGCTTGGGGCAGTCTCAAAGGAAGACTATACAACAATGGCCTGCACTTGTAGGGAACAGATAAGACAGGCTAAAGCTGTGACTGAACTTAGATTAGCAGCGGTAATCAAGGATAACAAGAACTCCTTCTTTAGGTACATAGGGAACAGAAGGAAAACAAATAGGAATGTGGGGCCATTGCTCAACAACTCAGGAGAGCTTGTTACTGGCACTCAGGAGAAAACTGAACTCCTGAATGACTACTTTGCTTTGGTATTTTACCCAGCCAAGGGGAAAATCATGCCAGATAGGGTACAGAATGGGCATGGTAGGAATGTCCACCTTCCTACTATTGCAATAGAACTGGAGCATGAACACTTATAAAATTAGATATATATAAGTCAGCAGGAAGAACTTCATCTGAGACCACTGAAGAAGCTAGCCAAAGTCATCATGGAACACCTGGTGAAACTCTTCCATATCTCACGGTGCTCCAGTGAGGTCCCTGAGGACTGGAAAAGGGACAATGTTGTGCCCATCTTCAAGAAGGGGAGGAGAGAGGACCCAGGTAACAATAGGTCAATTAGCCTAACTTGTATCCCATATGTGCGATACACTTGCAGAAAGTAGGATTCTAAATGACAGCCGGCATGTCTTCATCACAGACAGGTCTTGACTTACCAATCTCATCTCCTTCTATACCAAGTAACTTGCCACCTGGATAAGAGAGAGGAGGTTGACACTGTATAATTTAACTTCCAAAAGGCCTTTGATCTGGTATCTCATGAGGTTCTCATGAACAAATTGGAGGATTGCAGGCTTAACTGCATGGCAGTTAGGTGGGTAGGAAGCTGGCTGTGAGGAAGGACCCAGAGAGTTCTAGTGAATGGATCTGCGTCATCCTGGCAAGAAGTGGCCAGTAGTGTCCCTCAGGAGTTGGTGCTGGGTCCAATTATTTTCAACATCTTTATCAATGATTTGGGTGTGGGGGGTGAAGAGCTCACTGGCCAAGTTTGTGGATGACACCAAGTTATGAGGATGTGTGGTCACACTTGAAGATAGGCTACAGATACAGGCAGTCCTCAACAAGTTTGCAAGTTGAGCAGATTGAAACCAGATGAAGTTCAACATTGAGAAATGTAAAGTGCTCTGCCTGGGGAAAAATAATCCTCAACATACCTACTGACTTGCCTGAGCCAAACTTACCAGCACCATGAATTAAAGGGACCTAAGGTAATAATAGACCACAGTATGAATACAAGCTGTCAGTGTGACACTGTAGCCAGTGGGGAAAATAATACTCTGACATACATTAATCAATACATCTCAAACAAAACCAAGGAACTGATTCGTCCACTTTACTCAGCATTGATGAGATCACAGCTGGAGTAGTGTGTCCAGTTGTGGGCACCACGCTTTAACAAGGATGTGGTAAAGCTTGAGAGAGTCCAGAGAAGAGCCACCCATATGATCAGAAACTTGCAGGGCAAGCCATACAGGGAAATGCTGAGGGACCTGGGACTCTTCAGCCTAAAAAAAGAGAAGGCTGAGATGGGACTTGGTAGCAGCCTACCAATGACATCAGGGGAGTACATCAAGGGCTTGGCAAGCAACTTGTTCACCAGGACACCCTTGGAGAAAACCAGAAGTAATGGCCACAAACTCTTGGAAGACCATTTTAGGCTCAACATGAAAAACTTCTTCATAATTAGGGTGTCCAGACTGTGGAATAAGCTTCCTCCAGACGTGGTGCAAAAGCTTACCCTGGAAAATTTCAAGAGAAGACTGGACAGTCACCTTGCTCAGGTCTCCTGACCCCAGTTGTCTTTCCTTTCAAGTGCAGGGGGCTGGACCTGATGATTTTCTAAGGTCCCGTCCAACCTTACAATTTATGAATCCATGGAAAAAAATTCTTACCTAAGGAATTAGATTTCTATAATTTCTACTTCAGGAATTCAGAAGAATGGTTTGTTTTTTTTTAATGTTTTGATGTCTGTTTAAATGACTTTATATAAAATAGATTTTTAATCCAAAAATGTTTTTACCTACAAAGAATCGAATAAATATGAAAATATGTTGTACATTTCCAAATGTATTAAAGAGGATTATGTAATGTAAATGTTGATCATTTTACACATAATCACTTAACAAAAGTCATTTCAAACCACCCCGGACATTATATCAAATAATTCTAGTAATTCAACATAGCTAATTTGAAGCAGGTGAAAATTACTGCTATGTAGTCCTTATTCCCAATGGTACAAATACAAAGGGTATTTAATTTTTTTTTTGTATGTTATTATTTCATTAGCAACAGCAGTCATATTTAATTATTTACCTTAGACACTGTAGCCAATGTCTTGCAATATATGTGTAATTCCTTGGGGTATATATGTATTATCCAGTAAGTCTACCCAACCTGTTGGTTCTCCTGTGCATTGTATCATTAATGAGCTCCTCTTTCAGTCTCTTCCTTAGAAAGAGGGGAATTTTCATACACATGAATTCTTAGATGGTTGGGGTTATTTCAGTTAGAATCTGAACTTCAGTGGGGGGCTGCCTATTCCTTAGGAGATGTCTGTTGTTTTTGACCCACACCCAATTAATGTGTCTTTTTGATCAGACCAGGGGATTGACAAGTTTGAACCCAGCAGTTATTTTTTATATATAGCATTGGTTACTTATTCACAGGTATAGTTTTCAAACACCTTGGGTATGTCTACACAAGCTGCTTTACTGCACAGTAGACTAATCTACTGCACAGATAAGTGTCAATATCTACACATGTGCACCATTTATGTGCAGTAAATTAGTCTAATGCACAGTTAGCTATTACCTGTAAATACAGATAGTAAATTAACTGTGCAGTAGATATGGTGCATTCGCGCACGTGTAGATGCTGACCAGGAGCAAATTTGCTCCCTGCAGCCCCCCAACACCAAAGGGCCACAGAAGGTAGATAATACTCACCTCCCGCAGTCCTGGAACTACTCATATCCTGGCTCTCCCAGAAGCTGCGAGCCAAGTAGCACTGAGACAGAGTACCCCTCTGCCCCCTCTTTCCCCATGCTGTTCAGCTCCTGGCTCCCCGCTGGAGCTGGAACCTGAGCAGTGCCAGGACTCAAGTAATTCCCAGACAACTCCAGGCACTTGGAGAAATCCACTCACAGCCTGGAGATGGCTGGGAGCTGCCCCAGAGGAGGGACAGTTCCTGGCCAGCTCCCAGCTATGCAGGAAAGCTCTGCTGGGCATTGGACTTGTCCCCCTGTGCATAGAGCAGGAGAGCTCTGCATCAGCACCGTGTGCATAGGGATCTGTCCTGTGCTCCCTGCCAGCTTCTGGACTAGCACTCCAGGAGAGTCTAGAGCTTCCCCTGGCTTTTGTAGAGGGGTTTGCTCCCAACAGGGAGCACAGGTAGACATGCTCCCAGGAAAGGCTTACTGACTATCTATACAAGACAATTTAGTATAAATAAGTACTAAATGAGTAACTGGAGTTACTGCACAGGAGTATCACTGAAAAGCTTTTTCTGATGCTGAATGAGCAGTAGCTTGAGAATACTGTGCAATAATGTCACTTCATACTTCCTATTACTGTGCATTAGTCATGGGTTATGGCACAGTCAGCATCTCATGTAGATACAGCCACTGTGCAGTATTTTACTGAATAGTAAGCCTTTATAGCATCAATAGCACATGTAGGCATGCCTCTTTATTAGGGATGCTTTCAGAATTTTAAGTGCTGAGGCAGTAAAACATTTTAAAAAATCCAGATATATGCTTCATGAGATTGGAAGGGGTTCAAGATGGTGCTTCTGATTTTGCCTCATCACTTCTAAATATTTCTATGCTTTCAAATATTTTTATAGCAATTCTTTATGATCTGCATTTTTCAGATATATATGTTCATTCTTTATTCACTTAAGATAGAAATTTTCTTGTTGATTTAGTTTCTAAATTAAGACACTGTTATTAACTTGATTTTGAATCTAATTCAGATGCTGAATATACAGTAGTAATAGGTTCATTTTCTGTGAAAAAAATGAAAGCTTATTGCAAAGAAATTCCCCAAGCAGGGGAAAGATTACCTCTGTACTGCAGCTGGGCCAACATATAGTATAGTATTTTCAGGTTAAGATGAAATGTAATAATCCCTTCAAGAGATTCTGTAATCTGTTTGTGAGGTGAGGGTTTCTTCTTTAGAACTCAATGAGGTTTTAAACCATTTTGGAGCATTCTGCTTGTAACTGCATTAAATACTTGCCACACAAGCAATGGTTTGCCAAGGGACATTGTTTCACGTGAGGCACAGGAGGGTCAGAAAAATGAGGGGCTAGAAGGGACCTCAGAAATCCATGTAATCCATATTCCTGTTTGGAGGTAGAATCCAAATATACTTAGATAATTTCTGAAGCACTTAAGGTTCTACACTATCCTACATACTGCCTAAATGAACTTTCTTTCATTATCTTCCACTATCTTTCCAGAGATAAGATGAGGCTGATTAGTCTATACTTCCCAATGTTTTCCTTTCCCCCTTTTATTACAGATAGATACTTGTTAGTCCTTCTCAGCTCCTCTGATATCTCCTCCATCTTTCATGAGCTTTTAAGGATAACCAATAACAATTCAGAGACTTGAACTAATTCTTTGTTTTTCCAGCAAGCTTCCAGGAAAGATGTTTTCTTTAAGAAGCTATTCTCCTAATAATAGAAATGATTTAATCATAATTATATTAAACACACTCAGCTACAGTGCTTTATATTTCACTTTTATTTATTCATATTTTATTACCGCATAAAACCATGCTTGAAATAATACATGCATTCAGACACATTTCTGGTTTGACTAAAGGCAAGATGCTCACAGTTAATAATGCATATTTAGAAAACTTTTATACCTTCAGGTTGCACAAGACAGCATATTTTAACACTGCTCCATTACAGAAATCCCAGGGTCCATAACACTTTTGTCAGCCTGCTCATAAAATAGGTACAGCAGTTGCCAGCACAATAGATCAAAGGATTAAACATTTAATCTTTTACATGCTCTGCTCCTTAGGATCAGCAGTCAAAGGATAAAGTCACTTGCCTTTGTAGTAAACGGTAGATTCCTTAATATTGAATGTCAGGACATGTACTTTTGAGAGCAGGTGGGAAATAACATTTAGGAATAGAATAAGGATGTGTTTAATTCATGTAGGTGTGATTAAATTAGCTCAGGGAGGAAAGGCAAAAGATTGTTAAGGTTCTTTCTCTGAAGTACATATAGCTGAAGTTAAAACTTAAAGAAAACAGTAGTAACGGAATGGAACTTTCTTCTTACATGCCATAATTATTACTGATTTTTATCAATAAAAGGAATGAGAATCAGATCAAAAATGTATTCAAGAGCTTTGCTATAGCTGTAATTGTGTGTGTGTCTGTTCACAGATGCATATAAATTATCTTTATTTCTTTTTATTTTGGAATCGGACTTATGAGAGATTTTCCCCCTTTGCATTTGTCTTTTAATACACATTTTTTCTGTTCTTCTTTATGAGGGGGACAAATCAGAACTAATACATTGATTTGTCTTGTGGGCTTTGAGTATTTCCAAACTGAACATAGGCAGAAGTTGTGTTAACATACCAAACCACTGTTGAGAATCAGTATAGTACCTACAAATTTCCACCTCATTAAATTTCCATGCATATGAGGCTGTATCTTCACCATAGATAATAATACTATTTATATAGCCTTTAAAATTGTGATCCCTCACAAAGAGATTGCTGTTCAACAAATTAAAGAAAAACTCCCTAAATAGGTTTTAAAGAATCTATAATAAAATATCACCTTAAAACACATAAACACACAAAATGCCTGGATCCAAATTAAAGAGAATAAAGAAAAATGAAAAATATAACTATCATGTTAATGGGATGCCTATAGGATATTAAAATATCCAAGAATCTCCAAAGTTTCCTGAGAATCCCAAAAGTTTAGCACAAATGGTAAGTTAATAAAAATGTCTTCTGGAAATGGATTATTCAATTTTTTTTGTCATTTATCATCATTTTTTATTCATTATCTTACTATGTGAGAAGACGCAATACCCAGTGCCTTCAGGTAATCAGTCATAAATATTCAAAATGAATAGTTCTCAAATAATCTGTATCATCAATATGGCTCATCAAAATTATTCAGTAAATACTTTATTAACAAAGAATATACTAGCAGAAACTAATAGAGAAAAATTACTTTTCCAGTTGGTACTATATACAACAAATGGTTCAATAAGATCTAGAAGCAGTAATGAAAAACAACTATAACTGGGGAAAAAACAAACAAACCCTTATATAGGATCTGTATCAAGTACACTGATATCCATGGAAATCTTTCTGTTCACTTGAACAGATTGTTGATGAAAACCTCAGCAAGTAGAAAAGTGTTTTTACTGAATTTATTCACCTTACATTTAATGTTTTGGAAATTGTGTTGCTGGAACCTAGGGGTTGGGGTCAGGGTTAGGCCCAGGATGCTGGACTTGATCCAGCATGTGGTAGGGTGGAGTCAAGGTGGCAGGCCTGATCCATCATATGCATGGGACATGGGCCCCATCTATCACGTGAGGCTGAGGCTACATGTCAGATTGTGATGGCACTGTGGATCAGGTCCACAGACCCATGCACAAGATCCAGCCCAAATCCAGATCCTGTAAAATTCCCTGGGGTCCCAGCTCATAAAAACTGAGTACCACTCCACTAGTCAATGCAATTACCCACCTTAATGATTATAACACCATTTTCTGGAGAGGTAGTACCAGATTCCTGGCTAAGAGAAAAATAGGCATATTTACCAGCTTGTTTGGGAGTTTGGATTTCTGGGGAGATGTGTATCAGGAAGTGGGATGGGAGTATGCAAACAAGCTGTTTGGTGGGTGGTGTCTATTTGGGCAAAAAAAGCCAAAGTACTAGCTCTTAAAGGTAAACATGAGACAAAAAAAAGGAGAAAATGAATAGACCTTATTAACTTGGAGGAAGAAAGGAAGTCCTTAAGTCTTTGCACACTCTTCATGCATGTTCTCCTTTTGCCTCAGAAGTAGGAGGGTGAAAAGATCCACAAATGGCCTGTATCATAAAGAATAAGTTGAAAGAGTCCAAATCTGGTTTTGTTTCTGTTGGAGGGAGGGTTTGGCGGGGGGGTTGAGGGGGGTTGTTTTTTGACTTGTGCCCTGCACTCTAAGTTAAGTTTCTGTATTGGGAGAGAGAGAGAGAAAGTCAGCACACCAGCTCTTTTTAAAATTAAAAATTAATAATTCTGAAACCTTTTGTTTTAAAATCCATCCCTATTGTTATATATTCTTCCCTGGGGCAATCTGATCAATAGCATGAAGTGATCTTATTGTGAGTGACCTTGTTTGTCATCTATTCCAATTTTACCAGTACTTTTTACAGTTGCCCTTAAAGTTTAGAGATATCAAATGACAGTCAAAAGTTCAGTCATTGTTTTAGTAGTTATATTTGTTGACCGCTTTAATACAAATCAAGTCATCTATAATTAAGCCTTATGAACTGGGGAAAATAAGAACTCTAGATGTTGAAGACAATTATAATTTGTTCTTTTCCATACTTTCAAAAATGACCACACAAGTATTTATTTTTTTCTGTAAAGACATGGCTTCTAAGCTTCTGTGAAGCACCAAGTATTTGATTTGGATTTGGATTTGGCCAATTCAGAGGGACAGTGATTCAATTAATTAATTTGATTTACTATCTCTATTCAATTCAGACAATTCAGATTCAGAGATATGGTGCTGATTCAGAGATTCAGCCACAGACTATAATGGAGAATCACTAAAATACTTTTTGCAGATTTGGATGAAAACAACACAGAGTGTAGCCCCATTCAAGGGTATGAAGCCTGACAAGTTTCAAGGGGATAGGTACAGGGGTTTTTGTGAAAGTGGCTCAAGGTTCTGGAAGCAAATACAAAAAGCAAATACGTGTGGAGTGAGGAGGGTGGCACTCACTCAGTCTGCATATGGAGCTTGGGAAACCCTAGCAGTGGGAGGTTCACCTTCAGGAGCACCAGCTACTCCACCAAACCAGAATCAAAGGAGGTGCAATGGTGTGTCACATCATCCCTAGCAGTGCTGAACACCCTCTCACTTGGAACACTGGTCAGTGGACAGGACAGGTGTTCCCAGGCAACTGTGGCCAGATACTGCAACACCTGACTGTGGATTGCCCAATAGGGCAGGTGTTCACAGTGCAATAGCTCCACATCCTTGGTGAGGTCTCTGTGCTACCTGCCTGATGGTGGAGTCTAGTGCCTCCAGACCCCAACATTGAAGCCATGCCCTTGGCCCACATTGGCAGCAGCTGTGATGGAGGAGATTGGCTCAGTGCTGGCATGGGAAAGTGGCTCCCTCTCTTCCATATACCCCCACCTATGCCCTTCTGCCTCCCTGAATCTGTTTACCAGCACCTCCATCCAGTGGTCAAGGGTTTTGCCGATGCAGATGCACCCCTTCACCCTTAGGTCACACATGCACATGGACCGTACTGGACCGCAATGGATCCAGCCATTTTTTTATGCCCTCCTTCAGCTGCTTCACTAGTGCCTGCACCTCTGGTGAAAGCAGCTTACCCCAGCCAGGAACATCAATCCCCATGAACTTCTCCATTTGATTCTCAAGCTCCTTCACTATGGGGATCACCTGACTAAGGAGGGCATCGCCAGTGGTGAGGCTCTCGGTGGCCTTCAAGAATGGCTTGAGGATGATCAAGATTTGGGAGATGGTATCCCACTTTATTTTGTTAAGGGGGTGCTGGTTTCAGTCTCCCTGACCAAGGCTATCTCATGGATGGCCTTATGTTGCTCCACCAGCCTTTTGAGCATTAGGTATGTGGAGTTCCACTGAGTCTTCACATTCTGCATAATTTTGTGCTGTGGGATCCTCAGCTGTACCTGTTTCTTCCACAGCATCTTGCTCCCCTTCATGATGCAATGGAAGTAGCCCACTGTATTTTGAAATGAGCTGGCTGGTAGTGATGGCGCTGTCTTGCTCCAATTCATCTCTGACTATGAGATGGAACTTGTGTGCCACACAGTGGATGCCAACAAAGTTGGCATCATGCACCACCTTAACCATATTGGCCCCATTACCAGTGATCACAAACCCACGGGTGAACTTGTCTTGCCCAATGAGCCACCCCTGCACCATGCAGTTCATGTCCACCATGATTTCCCTTGCCCTGTGGGACTCATCCATCACCTCCGCTTGAAGGAGAGCCCACCAATATCCTGACTGATGGCACCAGTGACCTTTGAGGGAGAGGTAGGCATGATCTCCACCAAAGCTGCTCCAGATGGCTGAGGTAAAGGGCAAGGCTAGTTGCGGACCTGCCTTTGGCAGTTCCTCCCTCAAGTACTCCCTGCATGCTTCATATAGGGAGGGCACTATCATCCTGCTTAAGGTGGTGTGTGTGGGCACTTGGTACAGTAGGGCCAGGAGTGCCATGAGCTGCCTGAACCCTGGATGCTCAAGAAAGGAGAAGGACTGGCCATTCAAAGCAAGCATCTTCCCAATGCTCTTGGTGACCTCGCTCTAGGTGTCCCTCTTTGTCTCCACCTTTACCCCATAAGTTCAGGGTGGCCTGCCTCTGCTTCTTGGATTTGGAACAAGAGGAGGAATTCTGTTGGGGCATGCTACCACTAGAACCAGGCTGAGGAGGAACAAGGGCAAGGGGGTGCTGTCTTCTGAGATGCAGCAGCATTACCGTACTGGCAAAGTGTTTCATGTCCTTGCCCCAGCTTATCTGCCTTCAGCAGTGCTGGCAGCTGGCATACCTGGGATCATCTGCTACCTCAAAATGATCTCACACTAGGCTACCCACCTGCTTCTTCCTTGAGGTTGGGGATCGTGCCTTATTCCCCTCCTCACCAGGCAGAGAAACAATAACAGGTGGAGCTGAGCCACCTGCCCCGACCACCTCCTCCAAAGTGCCTTTCAGAGAAGGAGACCTGCCTCTAGAGGAATCTTGATGGGTGTGGAGCACAAACTCAGATTCTCCCTCCTTCCCCAGAATTTCCTTCACTATGTCCCTCAGTTCCTCTGCTTCCAGATCCACCTGCTCCTCTGACTCTAGAAGGTTTATTCTGGGAACTGAAATTGGGGTGGAGAATGTCATGCTGCTGCTGTTTAGTGGTGTTAGTGGTGGTGGTGCAGGTGCAGCCACTGATACCACCTCCTTGCTCACACTGGCAGCAGAAGACTCGTTGCTGCCAGGAAAGAGGGTGTGTCTATGTTTGGGGTAGGGGGAACTTGCAGCTCTCCCTCTGCCTTCTCTTCCTCCCCTGCCAAAAGACCTAGTACCTGCCTTTCCATCATGCTTCATAATGTTTGGTGTGCTGCAAAATGTGTGTGAGTGTGTAATATATGTTGTGCTTTCCTGCACAGTGATGACACGCTGTCAGGGAAAACACAAATTTCTTTTTGTGGGGGGAAAGAATCAAGACAGACTAACAAGAATACATAAGAGGATTTTGGGGGAAGAATAAGTTAAAAGGAATGGATAAGAATAACAATAGGAATTAAAGGCAAGGTTAAGTAGGAAAGGATTGGATACTACTTACAAGGAGACTAGCTAGCAAGAGACTAGATGCAAGCCAGAGCCTTTCAGATGCTGCTGCTCCAAGGGAAAGACAACTCACAAAAGGCATAGATCACTTCAGGCACAGTTTTATATGTTGATTCTACATCCCTTCCCCAGAGCACTGTGATTGGAAGGGAACTAAGAGAAAGATCACAGTCACTGGCCAGCTACAGATGTCAGTATCAAAGCAGTCTTCCCCCACCCCAGTCTTTTCCATATATAAAAGATCACTCCATCTCCCTCCCTCTTCTCAATTTCTGTTTCCTACAAGCCTTCTGAATCTCTCTGAATTGATTTGGAGGCTTCTGATTCAATTCAGACCTTTTAATGGATCTCCCAATTTGATTAAGATTTGGAGCTTCGGCCACCGAATCTGGCCGAATCTCTTCCAAATCAAATCAGCTACCAAAGCTTTGGATAGCCCTAATGTCTTCCCTTAGGACAGTGAAATGACGCTGTATATACACACACACACTAACAAATCTGTTAAAATGGTGCTTCGTGAATATTGGTTAAAATACATTTCTGTATTTTATAGAGGAAAAGGTTATGAGTCTTCAAGCTCATTAAAGCCAGAGATTGATAACTGGATGGTTCGATATTACTTGTGCTGCCACAAAACTCTTTTGATTCCAACTGTGGGCCCCACTCCTGTGATAGCACGTGCACTGCTAGACTTTATGGAGTCACACTGGAATTAATGGATCACATTTGAGGATCAAGGTCTTGGCTAGCTGACCAGATTGAGAGAAAGGAAAAATTACCAGTAATTTTTGGATCCATGTAACTAAGGAGGGATGACTGACAATAGACACAAGTGCCTGCTTCAGGAGTGGAGGAGGGACACAATATAACAGCTGCCATAGATGCTGGCCTGGTACACCACTAGTAGCTATCACTGTCCTAGGTGCCTTCCCCACCCAGGGGGCAGAACTGAATTTTAGAGTGAAACACCTATGAATTTTTATACTGTGTAGTGCTGCAAAACTTTCTTCCTTCTTGTCTTACATATGTAAAAGATTCCTAAAACACAAGCTTTTTCTCTCTACTACACATATATGTAAAAGTACCAGAAATAATTAAATGTCTTTATCAAATGGTTACATAATACTTCCAAATGCATTATAATACAGCCTGTCACCTTCTGTGACTAAAATCTCAGTGTTATCCACAAGCTTAAGGAAATGAGGCAGCATTTCCAGAGAGGGTATTTTTGCTTGCAGTTATACATTCTCCAAGCTCTTTAATTGGCCCCGCTTTTGATTTAAGACAGACAGTAATTGCAAATTGTGTTGAATTATCTTTAAACCAGTGCTTGTGCACAAGGGACCAGGCTGAGGAAGGCAAGTTCATTTGATTTGTTAAACACATTAGCATTAATGTTAATCTCTCTTCTTTTTTTTAAAGAAAGTTTTATTTGATAAGGGATATAACATTTTAATGCAGAGGTAACAAGATTATGGTGCACAACTAGGCATCCCATTTGGCCAATTAGTTAACTTTGTTATTATTTCCATTACATGACCTTAAATCACAGTAAGAGTAACAAATCAGCCACGTATGTTAAAGAAAAGAGAGATTACCATATATTTGCTAGCGTTCAAATAATCCTGTGTTACAGCTAGCCTGTAGGATAAAATCATCTATTATATATTTTCAAATTAAGCCCTAAGGGGTGCATCTACATAACATGCTACATCACCATAGCATTGAGCTACTGCACTATAGCTTGCTGCTACGGCGACATGGCATTACCAGCCGTGAACCGTGATGGTGACGCTACTACACAGTAGCAGTTAAAATAACTCTGTGGTGATGGGACTCTACAGTAATGCTGTTTACTGTGCAGTCATTTAGTACTTAACCAAGTACTAAATAACCTAAGCAAGTACTAAATGACTGCTCAGTTACAACTGATCAGCCTGCCACACATGTAAATGCACTGAAGAAGTAACAAATATGAATCATGATTTTCTAGGCCTCTACCAGCTATGCCTGTTTGTACATGTTCAATTCTGGCTTTACATGAAACAAGCAAAGAGGCTGTTTCATGAACGTACTGGAAGTAACAAAACAGAGTACAAAATCAGGGAGCATTTTACTCAGGTTGATGCATGCCAGTTAGGAAGTTTCTGTCAAGTGCAGTTACCCCTCTAATAATGATTATCCATTTTTGTAACAGGGATAAGGGATATTGATGGCTATGGCGATTACAGTGTAGATGACTAAAACAGGGATGAACAATTATATCATTTTGCAACATGAATTTGCATGAATTAGAAGGGGAAGCTTTAGAGGCCCTGATTCTACAAACATTTAGCTCATACTTAACTTTACTACAATAAGCAACCCCATCAGACTGAGTGGGTCAATCAAGGTAATACGTTACTTTGTCAAGTGTTTGCAAAACTGAGGCTTCAGTATTCTTATAAAATATTGGTTAGAAGGCTCTTTGGCTACTAGTCTACGTGCTCAATAAATCATTTTATTACGTAATATAATTATTTAATTTAAGTCACACATTTTACATGATTTTCAGTATAGATTAATAGAAAATATAGCTTCACTTTACATATATGGTTCCAAAGCATCATCAACCATAACATGAATTTTTCAAAACATTAAAGTATTTGCCCAGATGTTACAGTATAAATAAATAGTTCATGGACAGAAGAAATCAGAGACATTTTATTTAGTTATCTCTTTTACAATTAGTGATTTACACTAAAATCTTACACAACGTATGGGCTATATTCCCTCTATCCACCAAAGACAATATATTGAGTTATTTATGCTTAATTCTGAGAGTCCAATGGCTGATTCTTTTTTTTAATTAAAAATCTATCTTTATTTAAATAAACATATGAAAAGTATGCTATAGATCCCTATCACAGCAGGACGTTGATCTTGGGGTGAAGAGTAAAAGGAATTATATATTTTATATAATTAAATTCAACTCATGATTACACATTCTTAATTATTTTTTGTTATTTCTAAATTGTAAACCTTTTTCTTATTGATTGTACAGTGTGAACACATGCATGGGGAGTTATTCAGGTTTCTATAATCTTATTGTGATAAAATTTACTGCAAAATAAAAACATTTTCCCTTTTCTCCTGCAGTTTTTAGCATTACATGGCAACAAAATTCTGAAGCTTCAGCAGATCTATCCTAAGTGCACAAAGTTCCAAACCAAGGGCAAAATCTAGATTCACTTTTAGGTGCCTTCAACTTCAGTTTTGGCATGATTAGAAAATGTTCCCTGTACAGCAAGTCAGCAAATCAAAGAAACAAGATAAGGAATGTATGCTCCCTATACTGTTAATAGGAAGAGCTAAGTGAGAGTTAATGGGAAGATCTAAGGGGCATTTCAGAGAACCCTTACACTGAGCAGTGAACCACTGAGCTAGAGAATAGAAAATAATAATGGCTGTGTGTAGAGGGGCCACCTGGAGCCTCGCCATGTTTGTTGTAACCACCATGTTCTGTCTCTTAAAACTCACCTGCCGTGCCTTGGTTGATTATTACAGAGGTACCAAAATACTTTGGGAAACAAAACTTGGTTAGAGGCTCCACTTGTTTAGAGACATCCACTTGTCTTCGTAGGGTTCCACCATCCCCATATCCTGGCCTAACCACACCAGATGTTCTGGGATTGATGTCTCTATCCTACTAGATTGAGGGTTTGATCTTAGTTCTGTGGGTCCACTAGTCAGGGTCTCCTGTTATTTTGGCTGCTTATCCCATTCTTTCCTGGGTCCCAAGACAGCCAACTCTCAGGTCTAGTCCCACACTTACCTTCAGGGTCAGGATGAACTCCCCCTCCTAAAGAGGTAATCCCATCCATGTCTCTTCTTCCTTCTAGGGTCCCGAAGCAGTTCTTTTCATTCCTCAGGACTGGGCTCACTGATAAAGGGACCTCCTCCATCATGTCACTGGCTGCTCTCAGGTAATTCTGGGGGCCGAGGCTTTCCTCCAAGCCCTGGGGTTGGCTCCTCTTCTCATCCTGTCTTGGTGCTCCTCTTTCTGCATGCTCCCCAGGCATCCCCTTAAATCTCCCTTTTTCCTCACTGTGTCCCCTGTGGCAGAATCTAATTCGCTGTCCTCAGAACACAGCTGTTCTCCCTTTTTTTTCTCGGTGTGGTTCTTTTCTTTTCTGTCTGCTGCACTTTTTCTTCCCCCCACCTTGAACTCTGGCAGCTGGGCTTGCAATGGCAGCCTTTGATCTGCCACAGCCCCAGATGGTTCCTTTAATTAGTCAGGGTGTGGCATCTTTTCTCCCTTGGCTATATGTGGTTTTCGGAGTCCCCCAGTAAGTTTTGTTTCTTTACTTCACTGTGACAGGGTGTTTTGGCCACCCTGCCACACTGTGCCTGGATTCCTGTCTTGCCTTCTTCTTCCTGCCCTATTTTCTGACTGTCCCCCCTGATCTGCCATTGCCACACACCCAGCCTGCCCATGCCAGCTGGGTCATTCATGCTGTAGATTCAACACCCCTGACCTAGTGAATATGTGTGAAAGTGGTATGGGTTTATACTGGAGCATATCATTGGGCCCCTTTGAAGCTTAGGTAGAATTTAGGGTGCCATTGTGTCTTGTGTCCACATTATAATATAGAGTAGGCAGAGATTAGATATCTAACTGATTGCTCTGAGTCATTTCTGAGCATGGAAAGAAGCCTTAATTTTGACACCAAGGGATATTTGTAATCTGAAAAGGAGGTAGCAAATTAATTAGGGACCTAATAATTTTCATGGCTGCTGCAACTTGGATATTCAGTAATGCTTTTTACAAGATAGGTGCCTAAATTCCTCCAAGGGTCTGAGTCTTCAGCGTGTGATTGAGTAGAATAAATAAAGCTTTACTTCAGTGCTATTTTGAAGCTGAAAGTTATAGTCCTATCCTGGAGATCATATACACCAATAGATGGTGATGATTGATACAGGCAGAAATAGGTTTGATACTGGAAACTATTTATGCTGCATCTTTTTGTATTCACATTTACTCTACAACAGACTTACTGTGTATGAGGACCTGCTGGAAAGGATTATAATCCAATTTTAAATTTATATCTGGTAACAGGAGTGCTGAATTAGAATGTTGTTAAATTTTGACATTTTCATTCAGGTGGCCTCCCTATCTTGAGGACAAGTATGAAAAAGATCATATTTTACTAGCTTAATTTGCCACTGAAAAGCAATAAAATTCAAGCAAATCTTAAAAAATACGTATTTGCCTATATGTTACCTCTGCCAATGTCTAATCAGAAGCCTTAATGAAAACTTAAGTTCTAGAATAGGTTGGTTTTCAAAACAACAAATGGAAAAGTTATTGATTTCTCATAGTCTGGTATGGAGTTCAGTATATGTTGTTCATTTAGAAAGTCCAGTGGAAGGAACTCACTTTGTCACAGATGTTCATAAAATTCTGGAAGTCAAAATTTCAAGTTTTCCCACATTTCACACAAATCCCAGTGTGCCAAATGTCTTTACCTGTGATGTTCCTACACAGAAAGATGAGACAGCTTAAGAGCTGAGAGTCAGTAGAGCTGATCATTGATACACTCTGTAAATAAGTCAGTGACTTAAGTGCATGATTTGTATCTTGCAACATAGTGGTTTCACAGAGCATAGAAGGAGAAAGTGGCAGCACATTAGCTGATGTTGTCAGATTAGCAGAAATACTACCTTTCAATGCAAAAGACCAAAGGCTCAACTGGCATTCCTGATTCTGGTTTTGGATGGCTGGAGGAAAAGATGAAGTGCTCATTAGGACTGGTACTGCAGTGGCTGCCTGAATTTCAGCTTCTGTTAATGCTACTTAAGACTGTAGCATCTGTCTCAGTCTTTATTAAATTAATCATAGCTGTGCTTGCTTTGACGATGCCAATAGAAAAGATTATCATCTTTCCATCCCTTGGGTTATGTTGCACAATATATGGCTGCAGACATTTTATAGTATACCACATGTAAAAAAGAGAAAGATATGACCTAATAGTATGAGTATGACATTAGAAACCAAGGATGTTTAAGCTCCAATTCTGATTTTGATAGTCATTTTTCTCTATGGTTTTTACAGAAGGAAATATATAAAATGAGGGCAGTCTTGCTTACCTCCAAATACTCAGATAATTGATTTAATATTGAAAAGTTGAATTGAGGATGACTAGCATAAAATCAATTTTATTATTATGATTGCTATGAGCCTGATCTTGCACTCAAATGTACTCAGAGTTCTACTGATCTCTTCTTATGAATGCAGAGCACCCTATTTTTCTGAATCCTGAGAGATTCCCTTGCTATTTAACTTAACAGTAGCTTACATATATATAAGTCTTACTTTTTCTTTCTTACTTTTTTCTACCTCCTTTGTACTTCATCCCATTCTAATGGCAGGCAAACTGACTGAGTCTTCAAAAAACCCTCCACTTCTCTTTCCAACAAGAGGGCTAAAAAGAGAAGGAGAATGTTTTCCTTTCAGTAAAAATAAAACCAAACATATATAAGAACTATGGCAAGGCTAGTTGTGAATACAGTGTTGTGGCATTTTCCTTACCTCCTTTGCTTTTGATTTTTAAGCTTCTACTTCAGTTTGGAAGCCATGTGCTTAACCAGTTTGCATGACTGCACATTGGAGAAGGTACACTGACTTCTAACTTCCTCTTCTTACGGCAAATAAATCTATTTTATTTTCACAGGGAAAAAAAACAAATTGTATTGTCACAAACTCGTTGTGGGAGATGGGTTTGTGTTGTATGTGTGACACATTATCTCAGTACTCAAACAAGTATTTCTGTATTAAGGATTATATGTTGTCTGAAGATTGCTTTAATTTCACAACACGCCTATGAACTGAGAATAATTTAATCTCAAAGTTTCACAGAATAAAAAACTAAGATTTTGATTTCCTAAAATTACATAGCAGGTTAGTGGCAGCACTGGTAAGAGGCATGAGTGCAGGTTCTCAACTTTATGTTCTAATCAAAAGTTGTTCTTTCTTTCAATAACTTGATATGGGCTGTGGATAGCCTTCCAGTTCAGAGATTATATTAGTGTTTTAGAACTGGGTAGTACATTACTTGAAGGATATTATACCCTTTCTTAGTGCTTTCTGAGTCACTTGCATAAGCCTAATTTGAAAGGTTTTTTGGACATGTCTACACAAGATGCATTAATGAGAATTAGCCTAAATTAATGTGCATTATGGGCATGTATCTACACATGGTGCACGCCCTCAATGTACATTAAAAATGGCAAAATTAAGCTAATTGCACCTTGTGTGACACCTGCCAAAATTGCTTAATGAACATTAAATTTAGCTGTTCTTTAATGCATGTGTAGACATGCCCTTTGTGAATGGGCAACCAAAGTTAGTGCCAAGTCCCAGCAGCCCTGCCATGTGTCCCTAGTGACTGGGCAGTCTACTTGTGCATTAAGTCACTTTAACTAATTGCACCTAAACTATTCTAATAGCCTATGCTAATAGCCTAATGCACAGTGTTATTAGGCTAAAGTGCAGTAAGCATTACAAAATAACTGTGTGCTGACATTACTGCCCATTTAGTAAGTACTTTATTAAGCAAGTACTAAACCAAATTCACAGTATCTAATGCACATGAATGAATGTGTAGATGCACCTACTATGATAATAATGATGCCCAAGTAAGTATCTAGTAACAGAAACATAGATACATACCTATACATGTATGTTTACACACAGTATTACTGTGCCACAGCTGCAGCACACAGACCTTCTGTACTGAGGAAGTTTGGGTGGGAGTAAAAGTAGAGATTGGGATTTAATTTTCAAAACTTCTCAGAAACTCCCTTTTTCCCCTCATGTAGGTTCCAAGACAGACAAATCCCAAAGTCAGAATTTAATTTATTTTGATATGATGATTTGATAGAGAAGGGCAGAGTTGCTTGTTTAGTTTTTTTGTTCGTTAAAATGAATTGCTCACTTTAGCAAAGGTTTAGAGTAGGAGGTGATAGATTTATGGTCTTTGAATGATACACAGCTCCAAGTGACACACAGCAGCGGGGAAGTCAAACCAAAAGCACTCTTTGGAGGGATGGAAACCTTCACTAATTTAGACGTGTTTCTTCCCATGGCAAATAAATCTGTCTCAACTGAGACAGTAATCTTGGATATCAATAAAGTTTGGATAACAGTTGAGATTGCTGGTCTTACCCTTGCAAAGAGTTTTAATGGAATACATTAGTATGTTAGAGTAATGCTCTGAATCCCTACAGACTGTAATATTTCCAGCTTCTGCTGTAAATTATTTTTACTTTTATACCTAAATTAAGAGGAGCTTATTTGGAACACTTGGCAAGGAGTAAAATAATGTTTTAGTACTTGTAAGTTGGAAAAGCAAGTCACAGGCACTAAAATACTTACTGACCACACCCACATGAATGGCAAACTATGCAGTTGTTACTGCACAGTCATTTAGTTCCGCATAACCAACTACTAAATGACTGCACAATAACAGTCATTACTGCACAGTAGCATCCCTGCTTTGTATTTTTTCAGATCCTATTGCACAGTAACAGTGAGCTACTGCACAGTAGCTGTTACTACTGCACAGTAGCATCTCATGTAGATGCGCACATTGTGAAGTAGGGCTGTGTGAAACTTTGGGTGCTGATTCACTTCGGAGGAGATTTGGCCCGATTCAGTGGCAGAATCTCCAAATCCAAATCAAATCAGGAGACCGGTCAAAAAGTCTGAATCAATCTGAAGCTCTCCAAATCAATTTGGAAAAGATTCAGAGAGCTTCGGAGATTTGAGCAGTTCCCACCACAGGGAGCTGGACCCAAACTCCATGCTGGAAAGTGGGGGCCATGCTGGAGGAGGGGGGAGGAGACCATGGGGTGACCCCCACAAGGCCCCATCCCCTGTCTGTTCCCCCAAGTCCCCTAAATGCCCACTAACCCCTGCCTGCTCTCCCAGCCCTATCAATGGCTGCCCCACTTGGCCCCAGCTCCTGATTATTTAAAAAAAAAAGACCCACTCACCAGCTCCTGCCAGTGGGGGGAAATCCCCACTGCCCTATGCTGCATGGGGGGCTCTGCCATGAGCACCTATCCCCCCCATAGTCTCCCAGACCTCCTCTATGGCTGCGCAACCCAGCCCCAGGTCTTAGCTTAAAAAAAAAAATGCACTGCATTCACCAGCTGCTGCAGTGGGTGTTGGGGCAGCATGGGGCAGTGGGGTGGAGTAGGGATCACCTCCTCTGCCTGGCAGGAACTGGTCAGAGCAGGGTCTTATTTTTATTTTTTAAAGAACTGGGAGTTGGGGTTGGGCAGGGAAGCCATGGGGGATACCTGGGAGAGCAGGCAGGGGATGGGGGCTTGTGGCAGAGCTCCCCATGCAGCATGGGGCAGCAAGGGACAGTGGGCATTGCCCCCTGTGGCAGGAGTCCTACTTTTGGAGCCCCTCTGGATGTGTGGCTCCGCCCTCCTGCAGTGGGCCAACCACCTGCTTACTCGCCTGCCATGCCTTGATCTTACTTGTGATTAATAGATGATTGGAATCAGCAGGAGGCTGCCCATTTTTATGCGCCCCGATGACAGGGGACACTGTCTGCAGCTCCTTTTCTTCCCCTACACTGCAGCCCAAGCCTCACAGATGGTGCTGGTATGATCTACCTTGGGCCATGTTATTATGTCTCGGCCCTTCGTTTGCTCTCGGGGTTCCTCATCGCCCCCTAACTCAGGGCTCCTCACTGCCCCTCCTCACTCTCAGGCTCCTCACTGCCCCCTAACTCGGGGCTCCTCACTGCCCCCTAGCTCCGGGGCGTCTCACTTCTCCCTTTAGCTCCAGGGCTTCTTGCTGCCCCCTAATTCCGGGGCTCCTTACTGCCCCCTAGCTCCGGAGCTCCTCGCTGCCCCCTAGTCGTGGCTCTTCACTGCCCCCCTAGCTCTGGTCTGGTCCAATGCGCCCCTCCCAAACAAAGCTGCACCCTCTCCGGTGCCAGGAGACCCCACACTATCATGGGGCTCCTATGAGGCCTCCTCCGACCCCTTATAGCCTCACCCGGTCCTCCAGTAAAACAAAACACAAAACGCAAAGCCCCCGGGCTACAACATAAAAGCTAGACCGTTCTGGTCAAAATACGAATCTCTCCCTACCAGAGAGAGAGAGAGAGAGAGAGAAAGCGCATCAACCCCAGCAGGAACCAGGGGAAGTTCCAACCATCAGAGTTCTCCCCTTTGTTCTGGCTGAGTTCCTCCTCCCTTGGCTGCCAGAGAGGAACTGCCCTCCTGGCCTTCTGCCTGGGCTTAAGAAGGGATAAGCTCCACCCCTTCCTGGCTCTAGGTTTCCCTGGTTGCTAGGGCAACCAGCACCTGCACAGCCCTGGTGACTGGCAGCTCCGGCTTCCCCCTTCCTACCACTAGGGGGTCTCTCCTGAGCCTTTTCTGCTCTCAGTCACAGGGCACCTGACAGGTCTGCGACATGCCCCCACCTGGCATCAGCAGGTGAGTGGGGGATTTTTTTTTTTTTAAGAGCTGGGATGCTGGTGCTGGGGAGTGGGTGGGGATTTAGGGCTCATGACAGAGCCCTCCACACAGTGCAGGGCAGTGGGGAGCAGTGGGGATTGTGCCCCTGCTTGGCAGCAGCTGATGAGTGCTGGGCTTTGTTTATTTTAACATCTGGAAGGCTGGGGCCAGGTGAGGCAGCCATTAACAGTACTGAGAGAGTGCTGCAGGGATGGGGCTTGTTTGATTCAGAGATTCAGCTGATTTGGCAGGAGCTGAATCTCAAAATCATATCTGACCGAATCAACTTGGGACAGTGATTTGAATCACCAAATCGAAACACTGTCCCCTGAAACAGCCATATCTGAAGTGAATTGTAGCCATTTCAAACAGGCCTACTGTGCAGTAATTTATTAATTTTAGGGCACACATACCAACAATATCTTCCCAATAAGGAAGATTCACAGACCATAACTTACTCTGTGTTTCCATGGAAGGAGACAATGACAGAATTAATTGACTTCATGGCTCATTATAATCTTCCTGATGTCTCTAAACTCTTCATTCCACAGGTATTAACCACTGTATTTGTTTTTTAATGGTGTTGATGTTCAGCTAAACAAACTGACCTCTTTTTGAATTTCTACTGTCCATTACCTGCTCCAGGTAACTTCCATTTTATAACCCTGAAGACTGTTTTTTCCTTCTAGGTAAAAACATGAAGTCAAATGTCAAAATCATTTTCAGTGTAACATTGGATACACTGTCAAGATGCCAAAAGGGCTAATTTTTTTATGAATCTTAAAAAGAGATGTATATTTAATTCTAATGACTAGAGAACTGAGGAACAACATATTTTGATTATTTTTGCCTATTCTGCTGTGTTTTTATACATAACGTGTTATAATGAATTATTGCACGTTAATATATTCATATTTATATTTATTTTTACTCTGACCTTAAACTGAATAATGTAGTCCTAGGCCACTAGCTTATTACTAAAGCTTCTAGTTTCTTTTTAACTTGATAAAAATGTGCATTGTGTTATATGTGATGATGAACCACACTTTTTGGACCCCCTTTTCGAAATCCTAGATCCACCCATGGCAACGTGTGTACCAAGAGTCCTGCACAAGATAATATGACTGAAGCCCTATAGAAGCCATGCTATAAGGAAAGCCAGGATACTTTTGCTTTATTTGGCAAAGTGCAGTGACATTGAAGATGCATTTGGCTTTTAGTATAAAGATATAACTTTGTGGAAGAAGAGATTGGACAAAAGCGGCTGTTGCTAAGGGCCAGTGCTTAACGTGTTTGCAGACAAATCTGTGATATGGAATGAATCAATAAACCAAACTTTAGCATAAAGATCCTGGGGATGATTCTTTGGCATATGCAACACATTTAGCTGACTCATTTTCCTACCTGGCAGCACCAAAGATGGACTAAGAAATTGGAGAAGTATAGATATTTAAAATAAAAGTGGGAAAGAAGGAGAGGTGAAGGAGAAGAGAGAAACATTTGCTTAGAAATGTGTGTTGTGGAATAATGTAGCAAATCTGGATCATCAACATTATATGAGAAGTCAGGGAGACTCAGGGAGACAGGTGACTTTGAAATATAGTACTAAGAAAGTCTCTAAACACATTCTGTTGCATACTATTATTCTCCTCACTTCTGAGCCAGGAACCTGGTATAAGGCAAATTGGTAAATTAGATTTCTCTAGAGACTCATAAGAAAATACAAAAAGCCTGAACAACTCTACAAGACAAAACAGCAGGTTTACTGAGTTTGTGTTTTATTAGGTGTTTGCTGGGGGTGGATTTTGGTTTCTGCCAGATACCTACTATAGAAATAGGACAGATTAGAATGTTGCAGCCCAAAAGTTGTATAATTGAAAGTAAATTAATTTGATAAAGCAACATGTTGTCAATTTTTACCTGCTGTCTCCCTTGCCAAACTACTGAAGGTCTCATTGAATTAATTAAAGATGTGGTTATGTATTTAAATGTCCTGACCTTAATGAGTCCTTTGGACAAAAAAAAAAAAATCAATTTCCTTCTCCTTTTTGTTCTTCCACCCATTAACGAAGTAACCTTAACACTTCTGAAATGTACAGGCAATGAAGATTGACAAAATATTTAAGCAGGTCCAGTAATAGTTTTCAGAGAGAAGTTAACTTTTATCCCTATGGTCCAATCCTGGGCACCACTGTAGGGGTGTATCAAATGTAGCAGTAGTTTTGTGAAGTACTAAAACCCTAGTTCAACTCATGTATAACAAGATATATTTCCTGTAAATAGTAACCACCCTTAGTCCATAGTCACCTTGGTTAATAATAGTTTTGCATGAGTAGTTTGGGAAGGAAAGAAAATTATAGATTCAGAAGAAGTTTTTCTTAGCAATCATCCATCCAAATCCATTCATTCAAAGAACCGTTTCATACGTCTTGTTTATAGATAAAAGCTTGTAGATAGTCCATCATAGAAACTTTTTCCTTTCAATCAAGTATTAGCTTGTTGCTATTTTGGCTGAAGATTTGATTACATGGTGTACCTGTTGTAAATGCTGGCTCCAGCCACTTGAGTGTCAGGCGGACATGAGGTAGATTGTAGCAGAGAGAAGGAAACAGACGGTGCTATCTATCTTCATGACTCCTGATGCACATGACTGCATTTCTCCCTTCCTAAGCAGAGCATATGAGGTGATTAAATAATCAGCACTATTACCCTTGAGAAATATAAATCCCTGAAGCAGCAACTGAGAACACCGTTTGCCAGTCTCATAAGTAGCAGCAGAAGCAACAGACTGCAGTGTAGTGTCCCCAATATGACTTATAATACAAAAGGAATTTCAGGCTCCCATAGGGGAAGATGGATTTCAAGTAAGAAAATATGGTTGTCTTTTTTGTTTCAATTACAATTTAATCAGAAAATATGCTATTTTTCTCTCAAGATAAGGGGAAGTTGACATTAAATGTACCCCAAATAACTCTTAGTCAAGGAGGAAAAACAGAAAAAGGCATGATGATAGTATTCTGTATAAAAATGTTCTTATTGACACTTTTAAAGATAACGTTTTAAAAATCCATCAAGTTGTGTTTTAAATTTTATTTGATCCTTTTTTATTAATCAACCATGCCATGGAAGACAATATAGATTATAAATTGCTTTTGATCATACATGCATGAAACTGCTTTTATTAAGAGTCTTTCTAGGTGTCAGAAGGAAAACCATTTAACTGTTAATATTTACACATTTGTGCACATAATAGTAGCTGTTTTCTGGAGTAATACCTTCCTATTACAAATTATGTCTAATACTGAGCACTGTTCACTAATACTTATGTTAGTGATCACCATAAAATTGCATATTACTGTAAACAGCACAATTAAGTCCTTTCTGGCTAGGTACAGACATTCATAGTTTCATAGTTTCATAGTTTCTAGGTTCAGAAGGGACCTGAGCAGATCATCTAGTCCAACCCCCTGCCATGGCAGGAAAAAAGCCCAAGGCAGAATCAATCTAAGTTATGCAGTTTTCTATAAGCAGCACTGTTTAGATCAGTAGTGAATAAAACATGCATTCACCATTTGGTGGGAGGGGGCATGCAGGCCTCTAATTTTAGATGAGTTTCCACCATTTTTAAACTAGTTTTAGTGTGCTGAACTTGTGTTTTGTCATGGGTTTAGACCTGTTTCAGATCACTTACACTGGTAAAAGTGTGGCATGGCACCAAGTCTGCCCTTTCACAGAACTGCAGGGGAGTAAAGGGAAACAGAAAATTTACCTTAGCAATGAGTCTGAGGAGAGAAAGGGGCTGGGATACCCAGATGGAGGAGAGAGGGACCCAGATGAAAACATAAACAAAGAGCATGTGTGGAGGGAGTAAGGAGAGAGTGCCAGCTGTGAGAGGGACAGGAGACAGCCAGAAGGTTTCAAAGAGGAATGGAACCCAGAATTAGTTCTTCAAAAGAGAAGAAAGAAACCCAGAAGAAATATGGAGAGGTTACAAGAGAGAGACAAAAGGTGACAGAGAGAAGAGAACAGAAGAAGGGTCCTGGAGAGAGACTTACTTGGGAAGCTGAAGTGAGATAATGAGGGAGACCTCTGAGTTGGTGAGTCTGATACCTGAGGACATCAGGTAACATCCCAGAGGCCAAAAAATAAAAAGAGAGAAAGAGACAGGAATGATGAAGAGAAGAGAACCCCACTTTTTTATATCAAAAGAAAAAACAAGGTGTCATAGAACTGCCATTTACTTGGGACCTGTGTGGAGGAGAGTGGGGCAAGCAACCAAGAAATTGAGAGCTCCCAAAGAGAGAGAAAATTAAATATCTCGGAGATGTTAGTTATCTAAAAGAGACATAATAACTGTGCAGAAGAGTTATTTTTGCTGAACCACAGACACAATATTTTCCTCATCTCTCAGGACTGTGTTTATTTCCTTACCTTATTCCATCAAAGTCGTGGCAGGAGAGAAATAAAGGAAATTAACCAGTTCGTATTAAAACAAGAGATTGTGATTTATTTTTGTAGGCATAGCTTAATTTTCACAAAGTGTAACGTATGTACTTCGCCTCAATGTCAAGCATTGATCAGGAATCATAGGAAGTGACTTGAGGAGACAAAAAGAATCACTCCAAACTATCTAGCTCCTTTATGCAATTACCACCATGGAAATTCATTTTATAAATTGGATGTTTATTGTAAAGCTTGTTGTATAAGCAATTAATGAAAATGTGAGTGTGAAAGCGAATAGTTTGTTTTTTACTCACGTCATTGTTCCTTGAAATAGTTAAGTAGTACTAAACAAAGTCCTTGAATATTTTATTTACTTTGTGATAATTTCTGATATAATTTAATACAAAAGGTAGAAGTGTAGCCCAATTCTAGTATCCCCTGACCTCAGTTTTGTTAAGTAACCAAAGTAACTGAACAGTTATTTACTTTAAGTTAGTGCAACTGCCTCTATGAATGAGTGTGATGTCATCTTTGAGCAGGTTCTTCCTCTGTGATCCTGGAGAGAGCGTAGGTCACTGACGCATGCTGAGTGACCCTGGGAAGTGCCAGCATACCTTCACTTTTGACCTGTGTATCACTAGTGCGCATGTGTGACCAAAGAAAGGTGTGAGAATGTGACAGTACACATGCCTGAGTGATGTGTGTGGAGCCTTCCTTAAGCCCTCTACAAATAGATCGTGTGTGAGGAGCTCTGTGTGGTGGGTTTGGTTTTGAGAGGTGTGTCTATTGTGTGGTCTATGATTTGGATCGAGATGCTGTGTAAAGAGCCTGTGCTTGATCTTGCCAGTTGGGCACTTAGCCTTCTATGAGGAGTGAGGCAACCAGCTAGGTGCCTGTCTCTCAGATACTTGTGCTACATATGAAAACTGTGAAAGCTTGGAAAGAGTCTCTTGCACAAAAATTAAGGACAGTGGCTGGGGCAAGACTGGGTTGAGGTAACAAGACAGCCACAAGAAAATCAAACTCTGCTAATGGCTTGCAACCCATTAGGCACAAGCAAGAGTATAGTGCTTGTGGTACACAGTACCAGACCTATGCCATAATTTAATAACAGTCATAATAACAGTCCTCAGCCTCCTACCACACCTGAGAAGTGATAGTTAAAAGTGCTTGCAGAGACCTCGCACACTTATTACATAAATGTAAATAAGACTCAGAGCAAGCCAGAAAGCTGAAGTGACTTTCTGTAGGAGAAACTTACAAACTACGTATACATCTCAATTGAGCTAAGTGTCACTAAAGAAAACAAAAGAACTAAAATATCCACTTCAAAGCAAAGACTGTAAGAGACAAAAGCCAAGGTGCACTGAAAACATGACTGTAAATATATCCTAGTTAACACATTCCCCCTTTGATTAAGACCTATTTCCCAAAGCAAACTTCTAATATCTGTCTAAAGTTTTATATTAAATCAGTCTACATGACTGCATATAACCTAACTCACCCTTATTTAGGAGCCTTGGATCCTCACTACTTCATATTTGCATGTATTAATTAAGGTATATTTCTCAGAATAGACAGTCAGTCTCTAAATGCTTTTTGTGGTAAACCAGTGTGTATTCTCCTGAAACTCATACCCATTGTATCCAATGGTCTCTAATCTTCACTGACTCCATGAGCCATTTGATACAGCTATTTATTAGGCTCAGTTGTTAAAATAACTACTAAAAAAATAGTATTGTGTGATCAACTTCCTAAAGGTATCTCATTCACCCAATACCCATCCTGTTTGATTCCAAACAGATCAAAAGCTTGCAAACTTCACAAACAGGATACAATTGTGTAATATGTTAATTATGTCATTGCCTGCTTTGTTTGGACTCTGATTAACCATCTATCAAGAAGAAAAACCTTAAAGCTATAAAAAGAACCTTGCCTGCCTAAGAACTAATAGCTCGTTTTATACTGGGAAGTTTTTTTCTGCTATATAGTTTTGTAACTTGTTGGTAGTTATTAAAGCAAGCCTTTCTGCTATTCATCAACTGAGTGTTGTGTCAATTCAGAAAGCAGTAGGTTAGGAACTTGGTTTCTAAGTGCAACACTTGGGTTACCAATAAAGTGCTTCATTTAGTCAGTTCTGAGACGTTATCCCATCTGATCTGAGAGGCTGCCAGCCCTTTGATATATATCGACCAATCCTGTGGATTATGAGAGTTTGCATTTGGCTCTTTGTACCCCTTTTTAGAGGTTGTTTTTCTTCAAAGCCTTTGAATCAACTGTGCAAACTCACTCCTGATCTTCTGCTTAGTTTTGGACTATGAATTCTAACCATGAAAATAAGATTCGGTTTACAAAAAATACGTTCTAGCAAGCAAAATTCACCTTTCCACCTTCTGCACCACCTGTCATTGCTAATTACTGTTTTCTTTTTGTCTGTCTCCATAAAAACAGAAATTGTACAAACATAGAAGAATGTCTGGCTTTCTTTTTACATTGGTGTTGCACAGCTGACAAGGCCTAGCCCTGGAGGTGATTAACACAAGTTGGATGCTAAACTGAAGGCTCTAAAAGCTACTTCTTTCCTTGCAGGTCAGTAATTCTGTTATTAATCGTTGAATAATTTTACCTCACTGTTTAGCTACAAAACAAGACCCTTCTCAAATTTGCATGTGTTTGCTTGTGTGATTGAATACACACAAGAGCTCTTGTTAGTGGCAGTATAATTCCTGAGGAGTAAAAGGATCCACCTGACAATGCACTGCAGTAAGGAATAAATAAAAATTAATGTAATTGTAGCATTTTCTGATTTTTGGACATTGTAGCCCATTTTAGATGTCAAAAGCTGTACATAGTAGTATAATTAGATTCCCTAGATACATCCAATTCATTAACAATTTCTTCCACTCATTCCATTAACTCATACAGTCCTCAACAAGTCAACCAGAATTTAGTATGTTGTAATAAAAACTTTTTCATCTCAACCTGCTTGTGTTTCTACTACCATTACATATAATGCCCCAGCTATCTCTCTTGCTATAACTTGAGTTGCTGGTTCCTCTTCTGTTGTGCAATGGAAACAGAGACATAAGGCTGGATTCTGACCCTATTGAACTCGGTACAAAACTCATATTGGTTTAAATGAGATTAGTATCAGGACCCTAATCTGGACCATCAAAGGACTGTAATAAAAAAACACTGTTTTACTGCCAAAGGATGCACCTGTTACTGGGGAAAATTGCCAGACATAGTCGGTTACAATGTGATACTGTTGTTTTTAGAGGAATGGTACTAAGTCAGTACACATAAGTAACAAAGCTGTTGAATAGCTGACACAATTACCCTGATACTAACCAGAAGTGATGTTGATTGGGCTTAAGGACATAGTTAATTTTACACATGTACTGTTCTAAATAGGTGTGTTTTCCTGCATTATAATCTTAGAGCTTAATATTCAGATGTGCTGACCACCTGTTATTGCTTGTTGCAGATGTCTAGTACTATCAGATAGACATATATCAAAATATAATGCTCTCTACAAAGAATTATTGCTATGCTGGGGAAACAGGAAAGAAGAATACAAGGGAAATCTTGGCAATAATAGTCATGCAAACAGATAATTGGAAGCAAAACAAATAATGAACCAACATGCAGAAATAATACCTTGAACCAATTAGCAATATAAGGAGATGGAGGTTTCTAATCCTATTTTTTTCAATTTTTTTTTGTTTTATTTAGAGATATAGTAGGCTTAGTGGCAACATATAATTATGCCAATAGTGCTTATTATTCTGAGATAAACATTATATTTGCCAGTTGTAGAAATGTCTCTTATTGTTAGGACAAGTCACGAAGACATCTTTGGACATAAAGACACCTTGTCGAAAGCCCATAGTATAACATGTACCAAATGCAATGGTGATTAGAATATTAGTAGTAGAATAAATGTGGGATGTTAATTGATCAGAATGTGTGTGTGTGTGGCTTGTACTGTTTTAGCATCCAGGGACTGACTAATTTAGACAGTTAGGGAAGACTGTGGGAAAAGCAACTAAATGGAGGGTATATAATAAAGTCTATCCCAAATTCTATACCCTTTTGCTTTCCTGCTATGCAGTCATTTCCTTCTCTCTTCCCTTGTAATGTAAATTATATTTATAGTGAGTGTACCTGCCTGGTTTCGAACATCTGGTCACACACTATGTGCCCCTGGATGTTCGGGGTTGTCTGCCTGTCCGTCCCTGTAGTCCTGATGAGTCGGTGTCGTTGACCCTAATAGTCTCTCCCCCAATCTTGCCTGCCATGACTTGGATCTTATCCCAGTGGTGGGGTTTGACTATTGGCGTTTCCAGTTACTGAGGGATGACTTTCACCCCCTATAAGCCTATTCTTGCAGCCTACCCTATTGCCATCGGCTGCAGCCTCTAAGGCCCTTGATCAGCCTAGATTAGGTCTGGGTCAGCCTGCTGTCCTCCACCTCCTCCCCTTCATTCTCTACCGAGCCTGTGGGTTCACTGTATTCTCAGTGAATCCCCTCAGGGTGTCTCCCTCACGACCTCTGGAAAGGCAAGTCTATATGGTTATTGCCCGTCTTCTGTCACCCTTCCCGCAGTCAGTGCCCTTCAGCATCCGCTAGGGGTACCTTCTGAGGGCTGTCCGAGCCCTCTATGGTCCCACCTGATCCAGTGATCTGACTTCTGCCACTTCTCCTGACCTTTTGTGGGCACCTCTGGGTCTCAAGACTCTCCAGCTCTCTTCTGCCTCCACGTCTTGGCTCTGCCTTCTCACCTCCTGCCTCATTGTGGGCAGTCATCTCCTCCTGCAAGGACTCGCTCTCTCCTCTGGGGCTGCAGGATGCAAACCCCCATGCTGCTCCCCTCTGAGGGCACTCCATGAGAGCTTCCCCCTTCAGCGCTCCTGCTGGTCTCCTCCCCTTCTCCTTGTATGCGGCTCCTTTTAACTCCCCCGGCTGGCTCCTGCAGCTGCTGCCATCAGCTGGCCTCAACTTTATAAAAATGCAGTTAATGAGCCACTCAGGTCCCGCCGCCGCTTCCAGCTTTGCCGCGATTCCAGCTAAAGGTAAGAATCTTTCTGTTTGCTTCTCTTTTCTTTCTTTTCTTTCTCCACCCCGCTCCTGCTCCCTGGGTTCTCCCCAGGCTCCCCGGGGTTTTCCCCTTGGTTGATCCCCAGGACAGTGAGCTAAATACCATATCTGTATAGGTACACTAAATAACCACTTACACATACTTTCTTTTCATTTTACACATTGGGTGCATCTACACATGTTTATAAGGCAACACAATAAATTCTGAAACAGTTCATGCTGGAGTTAACTGCCCCTGGCATGCCATCTACACTTGAACCCAGGACTGCAGCTATTAGGGCCAGGGTAGATCAGCCCTTCCTCCCTTCCTTTCTTGAAGATAGGCACCACTTTAGGCCTCTTCCAGTCTTAAGGAACCTCTCCTGAGTGCCACAAGTTCTCAAATATCCATGCCAATGGTCAAGCTATAATGTTAGACAATTCTTTTAGCACTTGTGGGTGCACGTCTGCTGAAGTATGTATGTCCAGCCTCTCAAGATGTTCCCTTGCAAGATCTTCATCAAATGTAGGCATGTGGTCACCAGTACCTTTGTAATCTTGTGTCCTGTCAGGTGGGGTAATCCCCTTGGGCTGCTAGGAAACCAACACAAAGTAATCATTGAGGAAATTAGGTTTTTCTTGAGTGTCAGTCATCAGCTCCCCCATTTGATTCAGCAGGGGTCCGATGTTGCCCATTTTTTTCTTTCAACTTCCTACATATCTGAAAAAGGACTTTTTTTTGTCCTTGATTCCTATAGCCAGCTTGATCTCTGTGTCAGCCTTAGCTTTTCTAGTCCACTTTCTACAGGTGCAGACCAGTGATGCATAATCCTCCTTAGAGATATTACCCATTTTCCAACATTTGTAGGCTTTTCTTTTAAAGATTGAGGAGATCCATGAATTCCTTATTTAGCAAAGAGGCTTTACCAACCTTTTTACTACCATTCCTGTAGGATGGAATAGACTTCCCATGTGATTTTGGGATTGCATCCATGAGAAGCAACCACCCATCTTGGATGCACTTCCCTGTCATACGGTGATCCATCAAGACCTTAAGAACCAACCTCCTGGGTCTGTGGAATTCAGTTTTCCTGAAGTCAAGGATTTTTGAATTGCTGACTGATTTGCCAGCTTTGACATGGGTAAGGAAGGTGATAAATTCTTGACCACTGCCACCAAGCTTCCCTTCAATCCTGAGGTCATTCACCAGATCATCACTTTTGGCCAGAACCACATCTAGCAGCACTTTGCCTTATATCAGCCTGTGGACTTCTTGAGTCAGATAGAGCTCATCAATGCAGGTGACGAGTCTGCATGACCAATCAGATTTGGCTGAAGGCTCCTCCCATGAGATGTCAGGGTGATTAAAATCACCCATGACAACCATGAACCAAGAGTCCGAGGCTTTTGTTAGTTCTCTAGATAATTCGTGGTCAAGCTCATCCTCCTGGTTAGGCAGTCTGTAATAGACTTCTACAGCAATATCCCATTTGCCATGTTCTCCCCATATTCTAACCTAGAGGGTTTCAAATTGCCCTCCTTGGGAGTATTGTAGCAAAACCCCCAGTTTTGATTTTTCATTTTTTAAAATTTAAAAATGCATTCCCTCCCCTTCCCCAACCATTTCTGACTTTTTCTCTCCCTCTCTATTCCCTATAGATAAGTATAAAAGAGCTAAGACATAGGATAAGCATCAGCATTTTATTTTGGTAGCAAGTTGTATTTGCTTTGTTTTTTCTCCTTCTTTATATCATATAATAATTATGTTTATATTGATTTTTACTGTTCTATATTACTCTTTTACCTATGCTATATGGTTTAGGTCTACACATGTAAGTTAGCATAAGTCATGTCAAGTTTCTTTTTTGTTTGTCAAGTCTCCATCTTGTCTCCATGCCCTGTTGTGTAACCTATGACTCATACCTACCCCTCCTACGTAACTTGGTTCCTGAATGAATGGGGATGAATGTGGGTGCTTGAGAGACAATGGCAGTAGGTCTAAAAATAGCTCCCTCTGAATGATTGAACCATCAACACCAATACCTGGACCAATGACCCAGCCCTTGGAACCACCCTCAGCATTCAAGAAACAAAAGATGAGGCAACCCACCAAGGCTGCGCATACTCAGTAAGAACACCTAGAACTCTCTGGGACAGGACAGGACATTGCCTGGACGTGCCCTCCCCATAGGAGATCATAGGTAGTCTGTCCTATAAAAAGGGGCAGTGAAGACTGAGTCTTTGGGATGTCCTCTCCATCTGGACCGGCACCATGCCACACCATCTATCTACCCAGAGGCCCCCTCTAGACAACATCTGCTGGACAAAGACTCCTTTCCAGCCTGGATAGGTAGCTATCACCCTGACCCTCCCTTCAACCAAGGACTTGGACTCTGTTTCTCTTCCCTACCTGGACTCCAACCCTTCCACTGAGTCTCTTTCTCCTGCTGCCATTATGAGTATGTGTGTGTGCATGTGTCTGTGTGAACCAATAACTTCATGGGGCTGTGTAGTGAGTTTTCTGTTTAATAAACCTGATATTTGGACCCCTGAGTTGGGTTTTGCTTTACTACGGTTCTGGCCCTTCTCCAATCTCTGCTTCTTACCTCTTGAACTTCTGTCTCATTTCTCCCTCTCCTGCTTCTGGCTTACTGCCACCTCCAACACCTGTCCCATGCTCCTGTGGCTCCAGTCATCCTGAGCTCATCTCTGCCTGCAAACCTCTGTTTCTTTGCCAGTGTCTCATCCCCACCACCTTTTCCCCTGATCTCTGCCACTGCTATTGTCTCATCCCCACTGCCTTTTCCCTTGATGTCTGCCACTGTTATTGCCTTGTCCCTGCTGCCATGATCTCCCAGCTTTCTGCCTATGTCTCCTGGCTGTTTCCTCCTTGCCACCAGGCTTTTCCGGTTGCTTTCACCCTGGCACCAGGTGACCCTGAGTAACCCTGGGGCCACTTGACTTTAAGTAACCCCAAGCCTTGGTTCCTCAGCCAGCTTCTCTCTAGTCTATCAGTTCTAATCTCAGTTTCAGCAACTTTCACTCCTTATACTTTCTCTTTCACCTTAACCTTCCCTCAGATATCCCGAGTACTCCAAACACACACATACACACACCATACCATCCAAGTTAGGAACTTACCTGTGAGGATGTGTAGGTGGGCTGTATGTGTGTGAACTGATGAGTATGTGTGTGTATATGTATATCTATATATATATATGTGTGTGTAATTCTGTAGTATTATATATGATATATGAATTGGTAATCTGTGTATGTGTACTGAGTGTGTGGGTATTGACAACTGATTTTTGTCTAAGTTTTAGTGTGTATAGTGTGCAGGTGCTTGAAATGGTGATAGGTGTGCATGTGCCTAGGCTGGTAATTTTGGATGTGTATGTGCCTGAGTTGGTAGTGTGTGTGTGTATGCCTGGTAGGGGTGTATGCACGTAGGGTGTGTGTATGCACCTAATTGATTTTTGAGGGTGTGCATGTGCAATTGTACACCACACCCTTCTGTCTAACAGTGCGATATTGAGATCCTGAGCGTTGGCCTGACCCCACAGGGCAACAGTGTGACATTTATATTATATTTCACATTTGATTACATTATTATATATAAAGTGTGTCTCTTGCTTTTCTAAAAAAGCTTGTCAAATGCCCACCACCTGGGGGGGCAGAGAGGGGAAGGGAGCTGGGATGCAGTGCCACCACCTATCATCCCATGCTACTCCTGTTCTGCCTCTTGCAGGGAGCAGGGTTGGGGACCTGAGGCCATCACTGCTGGCCTTGGCTCCCCCACCCTCAGTCTAGTCCTTGGCGTGGCTTCAGAATCATAGTGGTGCTCCTCAGTGCTTGGAGCACTCTGATTTGCTGTTTCCATCAGCCAATCAGAGTGAGAATAAAACATTACAGACAGACAGACTTAGGCTCTTATAATATTATAATTTTCAAATATTTCATTTTATAGATGGCAGAGTTTTTCTGTTGTTTCCAGGTAGATAAACTTCATTCCTTAAGTTTTCTATGAAAAGTACCAATGAGAATATCAGGAAACTGTGCTATGGGTCAAAGTGTTCTTTTTACCTAGAATCATGTTTAAACCAAACTAATAACTGGAATAAATAAGTGAAACTACTTAAATAGCTACTAAAATGACAAGGTAAAATAATCTTTTACAAATAAAATCTATTACCTACAAAGGGCCAAACCATAAATCTAATTAAAAGGATTGTATAATTGGTGGTGTTCCTTGGGGTGCCAAAATCTCTGCTCGTATGAGACATGTTAGCTCCATTGGAGGCAAAAGAACCTCATCAGTTTACACCAGCTGATGAACCAGTATGAGTTGTTCTATCATGTACTTATATTAAGAACTCTTCATAGGAATGTTATCACTTTTGCCCAATTAGTTCAAGTCCACTTTGAAATGGCTACTTTTTCAAACTGGAAGTAAAAAAATAACTATCTGCATTAACTATCTTGGGTTGGGATGATGCTCTCATGTTTATAGAGTTTGTGCTTGTACTAAGTGTTTTATTTATCTTTTTTCACCATAATTTCTTGGGGCCAATTCTGCCATATTTGGAAGGAACTAAGATTGAATCCATCCCCTTGCCAATACAACAATTAAGGCAGAAGCATCTGTGTATCCTGGGGTTTTACCCATTAAAGAATGATTGAAATATCAGTAATTAATTTTTTTTGTGGAGTAGGCATTTTGTATTATTTTTCCATTATGCACATGATAAATTTTACTTTTATTACAGATGAGTTTTGGAACACCAAGGTATGGCAGGACTCAAATCTCACATTATGCTATCTGAATATCATCAGTTTTATAAAGGTATTTTTCCAGTTGTCTTTTTTATTTTATAAGTGATTGCTACCAATACATGGTCAAGTTTGATCACTCAGAAGTCCTAGGAATGATGAAAACATAGCATTAAAAAAACTAACAAGTCCCTCTGCAGAAATTTAATGAAACTTACACATTTTGCATGAAAAACATATCAGTTTGACCATAAACTTCACAAAGAAAAACCACATTTACAAAGTCATAGATATTATCCTGAAATTACACTGTCAGAGAGGTGTCATGCTGAGATTTTATGTTTATCTTAAGAGTAAAATAAAACAAAGCCCTTCTAATAATACATGATGCTGGGATATACATGAGGGGAAACTGTGAGAAAATTGGTAGTTCCTGCTTCATTCTTTTCAGGATGGTGCATTTTTTTATGAATAACACTTAATAGTATTCTGTACTCTAATTTGTCTTTTGCCTTTACCCTCAGGGCTGCTGTTTATTCAGAGCACCAGTCTCTTTCCCCCCTTAAAATGATATAAGCATTGTAATTTATGTTCTCTTTGTTCATATGCTTCTGAAACTACACCTTCATAAAATGTCTCTAAACACTGCAAAGGAGCTAGAGATTGGCCTAGGAATCTCATACAAGTTTAAGTTGGGCCTGAGAATATAATATGCACCTTATTTTTGAAAAGCAGAATGAAGAAAAAAGATCTTTCTTGGTAATAAGAAACTGTTCCCAATGGGCACATTTACATGAGAGCATATGTGCATTTTGCAGCATCTCAAACCTCTTTGATGCACATACAGGAACAAAAAAATATTCCCAGTGGTGGGAGCAAAATCCAGGGGTAAAAAAACAAAAAAAAAGGCTGTAAACAGTGGGGCAAGACATGGTCCCAGACTAAGTCCTGAGGCAACCAGAGGCTTGGGTCCTCCATAGAGATGCTCTGGTAGCCAGCCAGAGCTTCTCTATAGCTGGCCCTTGCCCTGGTGCTGAAGCACTCTATCTGCCCATGCAAGGCAAACAGCTTTGCAAGCTGCAGAGAGCTAGACCCAGCTCTTAGCCAGGTTAGTAGGGGCTGGGGACATTAAGGAGGGGGGAGACTATGGGGGAGACCTCAGGAAGGGTGGGTCCCTGCCTGGGCCCAGCCCCAGCCCCACAATTGACCCCAATTGACTCCAGGATAAAATAAGCCAGGAGTGGAGCACCCCTTTGTTAAGTCATTAGATCATTTGATAAAAGAAAAATGTTGTTCATTGTGTAACTCATGTCTACAGATGGTTACTACTACAAAGTGCCTAGAAAAAAAATCCCATATCATCCTGTTTATTTTTCATTTATGTTTTGAGTTGTCTTTCTGGAAGAACATCTGACCTACAGTTAACCTTGCTGATTTTGCAAAAGAAAGGGTCATTCATTGAAGGCCTAGGGATTTTCCACTGTATGGAAAATGGACCAGATAGACTACTCTGAACATTTGGATTTATATAAATATCCCTGAAGCCATAAAAGTCATCACTAGGGTAAACCTATTGGAATCATCCCTCTGAAAGCAAAGACCAAGCAAAGAAAATATAAATTCTTCCCAACAGTTTCTGAAGCTATGTGCCCCTCTATTCATTGCTTAGGCTAGCCACAACAAGAAGAAATGAAAGGACTGATTCCTCAGCAAGGTTGTCCCATTTACTTCAACAAGGGCTATACTGACTGTTTCCAGACAACAAATAGCAAGTGACATATGATGTAAAGTGTGTGTCTGTATATGAAAATGGCACATTTAATTGTTTTCTAAAAGTAAGCAACTTGTTATCATTTAATCTGTAGATTTTTCTGAGTTAATGAATAATATTATTGAGATTCTATTAGTTTATATTAGTTGCAACCAGCTGTGTGTTAAGTCTGTGGAGAGATTCTGTGTAACTGTGTATGAAGGGGGAACAATATGGACCAGCACAACAATGTGTAATAGCAGTAAGTTTTAAGGAGAAAGTGATTATGTGCCCTCATATAGTTATACTTCCTTACACCAAACATGGATATAATGTTTGCTCCTATTAGAGGTTTTGCTTGGCAAGAGTCTAAGACAGTAATGGAAATTTGAGTCCTGTGGACGTTTTTGTCATAGAGATTCTTATATTTTTCACCAGCTAAATCAATTTTCTGTATTGGCGAGAAACCCAGCTGGGATCTTAGACAGAAAGGAAACTGGCTCTTTGTTAATTTCTCCCAAGATAAAGCCAAATCAAAGTAATAACTTCATAATATGCTGTCTGCTATATAAACTTTACAATTTGATCATTTGAATCTGTTGATTCACTATTAGTTTTGGCTTTGATTTGATGATGTTACTTGGCTTCAAAATCTGTGGTAAATTAATTCAGCAACTTACTATTTAAAATGTATATTTGCTTGCTTATTCTTTTTCAATAAAATCCAGAGTACACAAACTGGTTTGTAAAATTACAACTTGAAGAACTCAGGTTACTAGTTACCTTTTTTCTAGTGAATATCTAGGTACCTCACTGGAAGAGCCACGTGAAGTACTTTGCCACCTTAACACTAGAGATGATGAACATGATAGCATCTGTAGATGTAACCTGTGAAAGATATGAGTACTGTTCCAGACAGGTTAAACTTTATATTTGTATAACCACAATAGACTGCACCATATTAAAGACCTATGGAAACTTTTGAATTGTGAGAAAAAGGGAGTAACATTTACGTCTAATGAGTTCACTTTTCAGGGAGACAGATAACATCTTCCTAGGGAAGTGAATCATTAACAATAACTTCTTTCTATGCTGGACATCTTCCAGTAAGTCAAAGTAAGAAATATGCAAACAGGCTGCTTCTATCTAACATTTACCATGATGCCAAGCAGACCTGTGAAGTTGTAGAGATTAAGCAAAAGGAAACTGAATAGAATGACAGCATATTTAGATGTTTTAGCTTTAATTATTGAGTGCACCAATTACTCATGGAAGAGATTAACCATGATAAATAAAGGGTCATTCATCTACAATGGCATGATATTGCCCGCATGCTGGTACAAAACATTATTTCATATATAAGGTCCCCTGCTTACAGCTGAAAATGGACAGGCAACATCCCATCAAACTCAAGCATACACTTTATTTTTTAATGAACATCAATTTTTTTATGAAAACCTTGTAATAAGGCTTTTATTAAAGAGACTGCTGTTGAGTAAAATGTATTTGCAGATAAAGGCAGCAGTAGGTTAAGAGTACCTAATCACTGCCTGCAGTCATTTGGAGGCTTGGAGGAAACTGGTAATTCTGAAAGAAAAACAAAAAAACAAGAGACTTCAAATTCCAAAACCAGAAAACATAAAGAGGGCCTTTATTTTGTCACGAGATGGAGAAAGCTTCCACTGTTTCCTTAAAAACAAATAATTCTGATCTTTAAAACAATTATGAACATATTCTCACTTTGTGCATAGCTGGAGGCAGGTTCGTGTTGAATTACATACACAAGTCAGGCCCCTGGCCCATATTCCTTTCAGCGTGTTACTCATTTTAAACCCAACTGTGTCTCTGTCTGACATGAGTCACTATCTTGCTCTCTATTACTGAATGATTATTGATTTTTTTAATATACTTTGTACACATTATAACTTGATACACATCAAAGTGAGTGAACACCAAAACATTTCAAGTCTTTCTTTGCTAATTGGTGGTGTTGCTTCTTTACAATCTTAGTCACATGTTCAGTTTTTCACGCGTTGAAACTTCAGCTCAACCCTACAGAGTTTAATGAGTTGTCTTTTCTTCCATACTTCCTTCCCTCTCCCACCTCCCTTGTGTCCAAGAGCTCTGCTATGATCTTTTCTGAACAGCTTGCAGCTTTGTTAGAAAACTTGCTATGCCATCAGTTGTTTTGAAAGCATGTCATACTGAAACTTCTAAAAGCAATCCAGTACATTGTTTGTTACGTCAGTGCTGCTTTGTGTTTTGTTTTGTTCTTCATTGTCATCCCCAGATTTCTATTTCTTTCTTTTTATATATAATGTTTAGAAGATCCTTCAGTTATGATAAGAAATAGGTAATCTGTACATATTTGTTATAATTTTGATGCTTCCAAAAATTAGTTTGTCTCAATTGCATGCAAATAGAAGCAAATGAGTCTTCTCAACAAAATGAAGCAGACTCATGTTTAGTAAAAGACATCTGTATTCATTTAACTCTATTCTAAGAATACACATTTTCCACTGAATTATTTTTATCAAAACAAATTATCAAAGCTTGATAATTAACTTCCCAACAAATGAAAATTAGCATATATTATATGAACAATGTTCATTAATCAACTAATATCTAGTGAGGTACCCACCTAAGCATGCCAAAGAATTATGAAGTTAATGAAAGATGGCAGTACACAAAACTGTAACAAATTAAGCAAGATATCAAAAATTCTATAGGTGTTTGACGGAAGAGGTTAGAATTTAATTATTATCATATTTACATGGTAAATGTAGTCCAGTACTGAAGTCTTAGAAGCACGCAATGACTTGTACTTTGTCAAGCCTACAAATGTATTTATATTTACCGCATCCTTATTTTAAAATCTATTGTAAATTAAGTTTTTAAATCAGTGAGTAATAAAGATTTACCTAACTGTTTAAAAGGAGCTGGGACAAGAGACAAGGAAGGGAGAGTGGAGTAACATGTGGAGAGTGGGGTAACATTACAGTGACATGTGGGGTAAAAGGGAATATCATTATCACTAATCTAATGCAATGCTACCTACTACAGAGCCCACTACTCAGTCTTGTGGTTTAGTCCAGGATTGGGACCTAGTGAAGTGGTAAGACTATTAGGGCTGTGCAAAGCTATGGTTAATCTTTTGATTTGGTGGAGATTCGGCCTGATTCAGAGGCTGAATCTCCAAATCCGAATCAAATCAGGAGACCCTTTACTCTCTCCAAATCAAAACAGAACCCCACCAAATAGATTCAGAGAGATTTGGAAAGATTCAATGATTCAGCCATAGACAGAACTTTAAATGTTTTTTCTACATACTTCAAGGTACCAGGCAGCTTGTGAATGCTGAGATGCTAGAGCAGATGGAGCATCCCAAAGGAGCATGGGCATCACTCCAGCATGCTCGGCAGCAGACCTGGAAGTGGACCAGAAGCACTTCTGGTCCACTTCCAGGTCCTCTAGAGGTCCTCTAGGGAGGGCACTGCCCCCCCCAATTCCCCCTGCCTTGTCACCTGGTACTTCCTGGGACTTGGGGGGCACCCAGGGTCCCCCCGTGGCCAGTCAGTATTACAGTCCATTTCTCTGTTTGCCACTAAACATCGAAGCCCTCCCCTCCATGGTCCCATGGGATGCTTCATCCACTCCACCTTTGCAGCATTCACAAGCCACACCAGGTATCTCGAGGTATGTAAAAAAACATTTAAAGCTGTGTCTATGACCAAACTGCTGATTCTCTGAAACAGCATTGAATCTTCCGGTTTGAATTCAGCCAAATTATATTGGGGACAGTGATCTGAATCAATGAATTAAATCACTGTTCCTGATTCAGGCCAAATCTGAACTTGCGTCAAATACAGCCCATTTTGCACACCCCTGAACACTATCCCAGATTTCATAATTAAAACTTTCTTTTAAGATTCTGTTGAAAATTTTCTAATGGAACATTTTCTTTTTCTGTAGGAAAAGATTTATAGTAAGGAATTATACTTTTCATAGGAACATATGAGTTTCGATAAAACATTGCTCAGAAATAAAAAAAAAAATTCCAGTCAATTTGAAAGATTCTATTTAGCCCTGAAACATGTAAAGGGAGAATGAGGAAATAAGCATCCAATTAGCCTTTCAAGATGTGTACGGAGGTTAAATTTTAAGCATGGGGAGGTCCACAAAAGTGCTAAATAGCCATAACGTAACAGGTGTTCATGGCTTCAGAGTGCTTTTAAACCATGCCTGATGAGCTATCAGATGAAGGTGTGCTGGGGCAGAGTGCCTTAGTGAACCTGTGTACAGGTGTGCAGTGAAGGTTACTTTTAGGTGATTCTGCCTATATCCCATGTGCCTTTGCACAGGGCTGCACTCTAGATGGTTCAGGTGAAGTACAGAGATTAGTGAGTATCACATAGATTATAGATTTCATAGACATTAGGGGCTGAAAGGGACCCAACAAGATCATCAAGTCCAGCCCCCCCTGCCATAGGAAGGAAGTCTGCTGGAGTCAAGTGATACCAGCAAGATAGGCATCCAAATGCTTTTTAAATGAGTCCAGAGTAGGTTCTTGCACAACCTCTGGGGGAAGACTTTTCTAGACCCTGGGCACTTGGACTATAAATAAATGTTTCCTTATGTCCAGTCTAAATTGGCCTTCGAGAAGTTTGTGGCCCTTATACCTTGTTATCCCTTGGAGAGCCCTGGTGAACAACTGTTCTCTCAGATCCTGAGTCATACCCCTTACATACTTATAGGCTGCCAGTAGGTCCCCCTGAGCCTTATCTTCTCCAGGCTGAAGAGTCCCCTATCCCTCAGCCTCTCCTCATAAGGCTTTCTCTCTTGGCCTTTGATCATGCAAGTGGCTCTCTTTTGGACTCATTTGACCTTATCCATGTCCTTCCTGAACTCGGGGGCCCAAAACTGGATGCAGTACTCCAGCTGCAGCCTCACTGAGGCCGAGTAAAGTGGGAGGATAACATTTCTGGTTTTGCTTGAAATGCATCAGTTGCTGTTGCAGGGCACTTAGGTGCCTGCTCCTAGATGAGCAGAAACTGCCTGGGGAGAGCCCAAAGAGCCAGACAGGAGCCCAGGAGCAGGTTGCTATGGCAACCAGCTAATGAGGAAATTAGCCTGCACCTGCACCTGCACCTGCATCTGGTCAGCTGGCTAGAAGGGGCAGGGCCCATATAAATGCCAGGATGGGGACTAGGGAGTTCTCTACTGGTGGCCATGCAGGAAGGAGCTCTCCTGGAGGGAGCTATGGGAAGAGGCCTGAGGGCTAGTCTGGACTCTGATAATGCCAGGGGCAAAGTTGATCCTTTCAAAGGGGTGAAGCACAGTTGGGACTTATGTGTTATGTTATAGCCCAGGGACTTATGTTTTGTTTGCTGTTTATAAGACTGGTGATTTGGATAAGGCTATCTGGGGAAGGAGGAGGCCTCATTGTGGGTCCACGACAGTGTGGAAACCCCAGCACCAGTGAGGGTGCAGCATCTGGGGTGCACCGACTGTAGCATCAGTGAGGGCGTGGCATTTGGGGTGCACAGACCCCGGCACTGAGGGGTGCAGAGACAAGGGCTGTGGAGAGCCCAGTGTTGAGGGGCGCAGGAACCACAGAGGAAGAGATCCTATGGACACTCATGTAGTGCTTGGATCAAAGATGGGGGCAGTTGGTGAGCAGCCAAGTGGCTGAGATGGACCAAATGAGACAGATTCTGGAGGAGTTCCTTGACAGACACAACAAGGGACAGTCCATCAGGCCAGAGTGAGTGCAGACTGCTGAAACAGGTACAGCAGATATTGTGACTGTGGGGACAAGGGTACAGTCAAGCACAGGGAGTGAGGCCAGGGGCTTGATTCCTCAAGGTGGCTTACAGAGGGTGAAGCACCCAAAACCTAGAAAACAGAGATGACAGGTGGTTCAGTGCAATGTGGGCCAGAGAGACTCCAGAAGAGGGAAATTAGTTGAGGCCCTGAAGGGAAAGCAGGCTGAAGGTCTAGAGATGAGAAGGAGGGGATGACCACCCAAGGAGGCCTTAGAGGAAACAGAGCCAGGCATAAAGTCTTATAGTGAAGGAGGGGCACTAAACCTCACATCGAGGCAAACCCCATCCCAGATGCAGGCCACATACCCAAACAAGGGAGCAGGGGGTTCCATTGAGCCAAAAATACCCAAACAAAGGGGAGAGCAAAGGCCTGGAAGGAGACCCCAGGTGTATGTTAACAACCTCCCAGGCCATGTTAAGTGGTGGGCCCTAAGGGAGCCAGTTGCAGCAAAGATCAGGAGTGTGGCCTAAGTAAAAGTGTACATGGGGGCTGGAGGCAGACCCACTGGCCAGTGAAAAATAGAATTTTGGGCGAAGAGTATGCCCAAAAAGCCCTAAGAATGCAGTGGGAAATTTGAGGACTGCTCGTGGATTTACAGGGAGTCATAAGAAAACAAGAAATCTCACAACCAGTCCTGAGAGAAAGAATAAGGCACATAGTAGTGGGATGGAACTGAGGCTGAGTTGAGGGGGAGCGGACACCCCAACAGATAGAGGGGAACTCTCCTGGGAGAAGGGAGAAGATACTGGTTGCCCCACTGCTGGGGTCGGAAAGAGAGAGAGCATAAGGTAGGAGGACCCCATTGTCCCTAAAAGGCTGGAGGCCTGACTGACTGAAACTACATCTTACCAAGGTTGGTTAATGTGGGGAGACTACCTGTGGCAGGGTAACCCCCATTAAATCCCACATGGTGCATCCTTGGGGAAAAGGTGGGCAGGAGCTGCCTGAAAACCTCCTCCTCCTTGTTCAAGAGTTGTCAGAAGGCAAGAGCGTGACAAGCCTAAAAATAAGAATTACAGGGTGACAAAAAATGAAGACACACCCTGGTGAGTTTGGGTCTTAAGGAGAGAAGTGTGTCATAGGGCACTTAGGTGCCTGCTACTAGGTGAGCAGAAACTGCCTGGGGAGTGCCCAAAGAGCCAGACAGGAGCCTAGGTGCAGATTGCCATGGCAACCAGCTAATGAGGAAAGTAGCCTGTACCTGCACCTGGTCAGCTGGCTGGAAGGGACAGGGCCCATATAGATGCCAGGATGGGGACTAGGGAGTTCAGTTTTCTGCTGGAGGCCAAGCAGGAAGGAGCCCTCCTAGAGGGAGCTATGGGAAGAGGCCTGAGGGCTAGTCTAGACTCTGATAATGCCAGGGGCAAAGTTGATCCTTTTAAAGGGGTGAAGCACAGTTGGGACTTATGTGTTATGCTATAGCCCAGGGACTTATGTTTTGTTTGCTGTTTATAAGACTGGTGGTTTGGGTAAGGCTATTTGGGGAAGGAGGAGGCCTCACTGGGGGTCCAGGATAGCATGGGGACCCTGGCGCCAGCGAGGGCACGGCATCTGGGGTGCACCAACTGTGGCATCAGTGAGGGCGTGGGATTTGGGCTGCAGAGAGCCCAGCCCTGAGGGACACAGAGACAAGGGCTGTGGAGATCCCAGTGAGGACAAGGAGCCGAATTATAATGAAGCCTAGGCGAAACAATGCAAGTACCATCTGCAAGGCTTGGGGTGTGGTAAAGGGATGGTTGGAGCCATGCTCCATAAGGCTGGGGTGTCCTGTGACTTCTATTTTGGAATGGGACCCACAAGGGGTCCAGGAACCCATCAGGTCAAGGAAATTCATTAGGACCATTTCCAGTGGGACATGAAGGCAGCCTTCCTATATAATAAATCCATCAAGATGTGGTGGGCGAGAATAGAGGCTGCCCAGCAGGCTGTATTGGCTCAGTCAAGGGGCCTTCGGTGTAACACCACCATCCTTGAGGACCCCATCCCATGACAGGCTATATGCCACTATGTGGTTTTCTTTGCCAGCTACAGTATCACATTGGTGGCACATGTTCATCTTGTGGTCAATCAAGACTCCCAAGAATCTTCTGGTCATCATACTAATGAGTATAGCACTGCCAAGCCTATAAGTACGATGCTGTTTTTTCCTCCCAAGGTAGAGCTCCCTGAACTTCTCTGCATTGAATTCCATCAGGTTTTGGTCTTCCCACCTTGTAAACCTGTCCAGGTTGGCCTGTATCCCCAGCCTGTCCTCCATTATGACTGCCTTCCCCCATAGTTTACTGTCATCTGCAAATTTTCACCAGTGCACATTTGATGCTCAAATCCATATCATTAATGAAAATGTTGAAGAGTACTGGCCTACGTACTGAGCCCTGAGGGACACCACTGGTTGCCTTGCATCATGTTGATTTGCTTCCATCAACTATTATTCTTTGGGTCTGACACCAGAGCTAGTTTCCCATCTATCAGACTATGAGATATTTGAGACCACAGTTCCCCAGTTTAACTATGAGGACATCATGGGAGACCAAGTCAAAGTCTTTCTTGAAATCCAGATAAATGACATCACCCTCATCTCCCTTGTCTAGGCAGTGCATTGCCTGGTCCTAGGAGACAAGGTTGGTCAGGCAAGACCTTCGAGGAATGAAGCCATGTTGGCTGGCACTCAGAAAGTTCCCTTCCATTAAACTGTTGTTGATGGAACCTTTGATCTTCTCCAGGATCTTTCCAGGGATGGAAGTTAGACTGATTGGCCTATAATTCCCTGGATCTTTCTTCCTTCCTTTCTTGGAGATTGGGCCCACATTGGCTCTTTTCCAGTTTTACAGCACCTCTCCCAAGCACCACGACCATTCTCATTAGGTAGAGCTCATCATTGCAAGTGAGGAAGCTACATGAATGGTCAAATTTGGCCATATGCTCTTTCCATGAGATGTTAGGGAGGCTGAAGTCACCCATGACAACCATGCATCAGGAGCATGCAGACTTGGCCAGTTCCCTATTGAATTCAAGATCAACCTTTTCCTCTTGTTTGGGAGGTCTGTAATAGACTCCTACAATTATATGGCTTTCCCCATGCTCTCCCCATATTTTAACCCAGAGTATCTCAAGGCACCCTCCTTGGTTGCTGAACTTGGTTTGAAGGGAAGTGTACTGTTCCTTCATGTAGACAGCCACACTCCCACCCCTCTTCTCAACATGGTCTCTCCTGTACAATCCATATCCTTCTATGCCTATGGACTAGTCGTGGGTGGAGTCCCACCAGGTCTCCATTATCCCTATGAGATTGTAATCTTTGTCATTCAGGAGAAGGGCCCGTTCCTTTTCCTCCTGGCATTTGTATACAGACAGCTGAGCCTTATAATGGAAAGCATTATAATAGGTATAAAAGGATGTACCTTGTAAAGTTGTATGGTAAGTCTCTGATAGTGTCCAATAGGCTAATTAATTTCTGCTCCTATGCTCATCTTGCAAGAGTGTTGAGCAGATTTCCTTTGAGCACAAGAACTGTAAAGTCAAGGCAGGGAGCTTACTTGTATTTTTGTGTCCCTGTCCTTTATCTTTTTCAGTGATCACTAATATTAGCATATAACACATCTGCAATGTAATAAGAGCTTAAAGTATATCTTTGTTTTATTTACTGTTTTAATTGGACATTAGAAAAATGTGTAGTTACAGATATATATAGTTTTGTGAATAGCAACAATTCACTGCAACTTAATAACATGAAATGTGCTATAGGTGATGACACGGGAGACATGAACAATGTTCTATATAGCCATTTAAGTTTAAGTCTAACATATGTTGTTAGAGACCAATTTTTATGAGAAACTAGCACCAGTTTTACTATTGACTGATTGTTGTAGTAATCTAAACCATATTCTGAGATGCTCTGGCTAGCATTTAATTTAGCCTGAAGCTGAAGAGCCTTTTGTCTCTTTTAAATGTTGTTACATTTAAGGTAAAATCCTGGCTCCACTGAATTTAGTAGGAGTTCTCCCATTGATTTCAGTGTAGCTAAGATTTCCCCAATAAACTTTAAAGTACTGCACCCAGACAGACTCACTGGGCTTCTAGCGTCTCACTCATTCCAGGGGAAACTTCGAGTTGATTCTAATGAACGTTGGACCACTGCAATGTAATCCCTCTTTTGGTCATAAAACATTCTTATTGTTGTGGTGTCATAACAACACTGAGAATCATCTAGCAAACACCAGTAAGCTTCTGCTTACTGCTCTATGCTTCTGGAGTGATTATTACAGTAACCATAAAAATTTTATTTATAAGAAAGTTGGGATTTACCCTGCTACAGGGAAACTTGGTTTTGTATACTACTGTTCTTCACTCAAACATCTTTCCCACTTAGTCCTTTTGTAAATTGGTTGTAATTTAAATGGTTCTGGTAAGTAGGCATTCTTGTGTTCACCCCTGTAAAAATGCAGACTTGTTGATTGCAATCCATATCCCACTGTAGGAAGTGCTGGAGATCCCTTGTACATATAAAATGGTAACATATTTTTCAAAGAAGTATTGTACAATGTTGTTCAATCTCTCACTAGGCAATACACATATGGTAGGGAAAAGGAGATAAAGTAGAGATGATAATGTATGGTTTTCTTTCTCAATAAAATTCTTGATTTAAAAAAATGTCTCCTTTTGCATTAGGAAGTAACTCAGACTTTTTGAAATAGTGTAACAAAGAAAATGAGACAGACTGCACAATTCAGTAACTCCCTGGGGTTGTGGATGACCTAGATTCACATACCTCCTGTACTGCTTTTTCCATGTCCCAGGTGCATGTTGTAACCAGTGGGCTAGATTTGGCCATTTCTCTTACTGTTTTTATTTTTTGTATAAATAAATTAAATATTCATCAGGTTGTGACTGGCGACTCACTCACGATTCATAGATAGTAAAGCCAGAAGAGACCTTTGAAGATTGCCAGGACCTGCCACCTGCACTAATCAGGAAAGATAACTGGGGGTCAGGTGACCACAGGAAGGTGACTGTCTAGTCTCCCCTTCAAGATTTCCAGGGTAGGTGATTGCACCAGCTTCTCACCCACCTGACTGTCTTGGAGTTAAGCCCACAATCTTCCAAATTTCTCACCAGGACATTGTGGGATACTAGATCAAACACCTTTTGGAAGTCAAGGTATACAATGTCTACCTGCTGTCTTGTGTCCAGGTGGTGAGTTACCTGGTCATACAGGGAGATGAGGTTGGTAAGGGAAGACCTATCTACGATGAAGCCAGGCTGGCTGTCATTCAGTATCTTACCTTCTGCAAGCTTATTGCATATAGAATCCTTAATGAACTTTTTTAGTATTTTCCTTAGGATGGAAGTTAGACTGATTTGACCTATAGTGCCCAAAACTGGACTCAGTAGTGCAGCTGCAGTCTCACCAGTGATGAGTAGTGGAAGAATCACCTCCTTGGTTTTGATGGATTTGCATCGATTGATGCATGCCAGAGTTTTGTTTGCTCTACTGGCTACAGCATTGCACTGCCAGTTCATATTCATAACTGTGGTCTATTATTACCCCCAGGCCTCTTTCATTCAGGGTGTTAGTCCTGCCAAGCCTGGAGGTGTGTTGGGGATTGCTCATCCTGAGGTGAAGCACTTTACAGTTCTTGACATTGAACTTCATAAGTTTCCAATCCGCCCAACTTGCTAGTCTGTCTAGGTCTGCTTGTATATGTAGCCTATTTTCAAGCATGAACACGCTTCACCATAACTTGGTATCATCCACAAACTTTGCCAGTGAGCTCTTCACCCCTACATCCAAATCATTAATAAAGATGTTGAAAAGTACTGGACCAAGCACCAACCCTTGTGGGACACCACTGCCCACTTCTCACTAGCATGGCACATGTTCATTCACTATGACTCTCTGGGTCCTATCCTGCAGCCAGCTTCTCACCCACCTGACTGTCTTGGAGTTAAGCCCACAGTCTTCCAAATTTCACACAAGGACGTTGTGGGATACTAGATCAAAGGCCTTTGGAAGTCAAGGTATAAAATGTCAACCCGCTCTCTCATGTCCAGGTGGCAACTTACCTGGTCATAGGAGATGAGGTTGATAAGGGAAGACCTATCTATGATGAAGCCATGCTGGCTATAATTCGGAATCTTACCTTCTGCAAGCTTATCTCAGATAGAATCCTTAATGAACTTTTCTAGGATTTTCCCTAGAATGGAATTTAGGCTGATTGGCCTGTAGTTACCCGAGTCATCCCTCCAGCCCTTCTTGTGGATGAGCACAACATTGGCCCTCTTCCAGTCCTCAGGGACTTTTCCAGATTTCCATGAGTGGTGGAAAAGTTTCACCAGGCATTCCACAATGACTTTGTCCAACTCCTTCAACACTCTCAAATGAAGATCATCTGGTCCCTCAGTGACTGATTGCTGACCAGGGGGCAGGGTCCACTGACACTTCTCTCAGTACTCCCACCTTCTCAGGGAGGCATCAGCTGTCATCTCCCATTCCCCTGCTGGCAATCTTGGAGGGGGGGAGCAATCTTAGAGGGGGCACATACCCCTCCCAGTGCCTGCTCTTTGTGTCGCCTATACTCTGACCATAGTCTCAAGATGCTTTTTGCCCCCAGCTGAGAACAGTTATATAGACACATGTATGTATCCTTTTCATGTAGGTCTGATTTTCAATATATATACCAGCTATGCAGGTATGAATTGTGTCTCAGTACTGATGCTCATGGATATCTGTTCATGTGACTGTTCCTAATGAACAGCTGTGACATCCATAGTGTGCTGCAGATTGTTCCCCAAATCACCCATTGTCCCGAAGGATAGTTGTTCATGGCTCACCGCCGCACACACCCAAAATTCTTTGCCTGGCAGCTTGCAATACCACTTGAATGGACTGCAGCTGTCCCTTCAAACACACATCCTCACTTCCTCCCAGCAACACTCCCTGACTTATCAATTACTCAAATGTACTTCTATTAATGCTGTTAATGCTAAAGTCCATATTCAACAACTCTTAATTCAGGGTTTGGCTGTTTCAGTGTTCTGGTCAGCACCTGCCTTTTTGCCAAAAACTGGGTGTAGAGAGTGTTTGGATATTTGTGACTGCAATATTACTTGGTGGCTCTGTTGCCTTGATGTCTGGCATAGTCTTGATGTGCTAATGCCACCTATTCAAAAAGAGCATGGGGACTTCGCACTCACATTTCTTCCCCAGCTTCTGCCAGATTGGGTATGTTTGCTGGGGTGATACTTCATGGTGGGTACTTCATTGTTACGCTAAATGCTAAATACTATTGTCTGCAGCCCTGGGTGGATCATGGGTTTCTGGGGTCATCAGACACACCATGTTTTTAGAGGAGAAGCAGTTTCAGGAACCTGAGGTGTGCAGAAATTGAAATGTGAAGATCAAGGCTGAAAATGACCCTATTCAACAGCTGTACCTATTCAACCCCCTTGGCACAAGCAGGTGGTGCTCTAAGTGAAACAGTAATTGTTGTGTCCTGCACAACAACATGGCTTTGATTAATCCTGATAGAATCTGTGAGGAGAACCAGATGCTCTGGTCACCCTGGGGGTGTCCAACCAGAAAATGGAGGCACTCAAGAATGCAGAGATACTGCTACTGAATGTAATGCAGGCTATGATGTACCTTCTTCAAAGGTGCCAGTGCAGGGTAGTACTTTTTCAGGCCTTGTTATACCAGCTAATTGGGCCAGGAGATGGAGTTGGACAACCCATAGGAATCTGTGGACCTTGAAGCTGACAGGGTTCTGTGGATCAACCTAAAGAGCAAAGTTTGCAAGGCCTCAGCCCACAGCAGCACCTCTGACTAGTTGGAATGCACCATAATGTTGACTTGGGATGATCAATAATGGCTTGAGAACTTCCATATAACCAGAGACACAAAAAGTGCACATAGTCTTGCTGCTGTCACCACACACTGAGGGCCAGGATACTGTCACTCATCACCCCATTGCACCAGAAAACAGGCTGGCCACAGCCATCATGAAACTGATCATCCCCACCAGCATCTGCTTCATCATGAACCAGTTTGGTGTGGCTCCCTGCATAGCCAAGGCAGTGATATCATGAGGTATGCCAGCTGCTGAAAGACATCATGGTGAACAGCTTCATCTGTCTCCATAACCACAGAGAAGTTATTAAAGGCTTCAAGATTGTGGAGTTCCCTAACTGCCTGGATGCACTGGACAGCATGCTTATGTCTGTCCTATACCCATCCCAGGGGAGCTTGTCATTCACCGAGAGGAAGGGATTTGCCTAAGTTATCCTCCAAGCCATAGTTAATCACTGAGGATGGTTCAGTAACATTTATACTGGCCAGGCAAGCAGTGTGCATGATGCACATGTCTTTCAAAACTCACAGCTACTTGGCATGATGTAGATGAGACAATATGAGCATGAGATCCCCAGTGTAATTATTTAGGGTGTTGCTGTGCCCCCTCTTATCATAGCAGATTCAGTTTACCCCTCCTGCCCTGGTTCATGAAGCCATATGGAGGACTAATTACAAACTAGCAAAAGGAAGCATTCACCTACTACCTCAGCAAATGCTGAATGACTGTTGAATGCACCTTTGGCAATCTGAAAGCACTGAACTACAGGTTCAATGTGAAGCCAGAAAACATTATGACATTCATTGTGGTAGCTTGCATGTTGCACAATACTTGCAAAACCAGGGGAAGGTATTCAAGAAATCCTGGTTTTAGGAAGTGCAGGAGATAGTGGCGAGACAGAGGCATAGACAGGCAGGATGTGGTGCCCCCTATGATAAGCATGCAAATGCTGGTCAGAGAGCCAATGTGCAGAATTGTCCGGCCACAGACATTTTGACTGCTGCAGGTGGTGAGGGTGCTCTGTAGGCCACTGACTGATCAGCACTGAAATCTAAACTGTTCAGCAGTTACTGTTGAATGTTTCTATAAATAAAATAAAAATAATAATTGCAAGACTTATGTCTGTCTCATAAGTACAAGTCGAGGGGGTGCAGGCTATGGTTATGGTGGGGAAATTGGCAAGAGCGAGAGAGGGCTGAAGTCTACAGGTTTTCCTTTGTTTTGTGTGCATGAGGGTTAAAATGCAGCAAAGACATTAAACTGCATTACCTACCACTGGTCATATTAACTTGATGCCCAATATGTGCACAAAGAAATAAGAAATTCATTGGGTACTGTTTTGTGCACATATTATAAGCACTCAGAGGATTTCAGCACCCTGTTTGAGAAGGGGGAGGTGATAATTAAGTGTCTGTCTTCCCCTGCTTCTTGGGGCAGGGGGTATGTCCACTCAGAAGGCCAGAATCTCTTGTTAGGCTGGAGCATGGGGAACAGTCTAAAGAAACCAGGACTTGGGAGGAACAAAGACCTAAACAGATACTTGGTGAGCAGTGTCTGGGGATGGAAGGGAAACAGTGAATGGAACAATGACCCCCAACAGTACAGGAATGTGGGTGCAGAAGTTGGAGGGGGTCCAGGTCTTCTGGGATTGGTAATACTTATGAGATAATGCAGGGAGCACATTATTGAAGTTCCAATTAGCACACCACAACACTCCAATATGTTTGCAAAGATAGATATGAGAAATTCATGGGTGCAAATTTGTGTGCATATTATAAGTGCTCAGAGAATTTCAGCATCCTGTTCATGAGGGTAGTTGATTGAATGAAATAAAAAAAAGTGGATTTACACATGAAATAAAGTTGATTTGATAACAGAAATAGGAAAATAAAAAATAAGAATAAAAATAAAGATAGAAATGAAAATAAGAATAAAATAAGAATAAAAAATAAAATATTCATGTAAAACATTACAAAAAAATTACTTGTGTAAAATCAATAAAATTAATAAATTGACATTTAATTAAATAAATCAATTAAATAATGCCACTTTCAGTCATCTGTACATATCAGCAAGGTGTGGGCTATAGACATCACTGGTCTTTAGCTGGGATTAGCAGTGTATGGCACCCCCTGATGTAATTTAGTACATGGGGATTAGCAGGATGGATTGTTATGTGGCACACCCCTGCAGTAATTTACTGTGAATAGCGCACTGAGCATTTCATGAGATATAAGACCAATAATGTGTAAGCCAGGGGCAGGCAATTATTTCAGATGAAGGGCTGTTTACCCAGTTTTGGCAAGTTGTTGAGGGCCCCATGGGTAGCCCTGCCCCTTGACAGGTGCCCCACACCCTGGTCACCATCTTGGGACCAATGTCCCAGGGCCAGCACAGGTGGGGCCCAGACCAGAAAGCAGGCTGGCAGGGGTCTTTGGAGCTGGGCTGGGCTGGGCTGTACCAGCAGGGAGAGGGGGGAGTGCAGGGCGCCAGCCATGGGGCAGGGGCAGGGACACATTTCCCTGTGCTCAGCACCAGCTTGTAACCCACCCCCCACTGCCACCCTGGGCCCCGCACCAGCTCCAGGCTCATGATGGCAGCAGCTGCACCCCCCTCCACTTGCTGTGCCAGGCAGCATTTGCTGCTGCTGCCTGCCTGGAGCTTGTGTGCTGGGCAGCCCAAAGGCAGCAGTGGCAGCCTCACCACAGGCTACAGTGGCATGAGCTCTGGGTGGTCAGCAGCAGCAAATGCTGCCTAGCGTGGCTAGCCGGGGGGCCGCAGCTGCTGCTGCCACAACACAGCCACAACAGGCAAGACCAAACCTGGCGTGGGTCCAGGTTACAAGTTGGTGATGAGCACGGGGGGTGGGGGGAAGTGGCCCCTCCCTCATCACATGGACAGCACCTTGCACTGCAGCTGCTCACAGCCTGCATGGGGCTGTCTGTGCCTGCTCAGGACAGCCCTGCATGGGCTACAAGCAACTGTAGCAGGGAATGCCAGCCATGGGTTGGGGGCAGGGGAGGGTCTGCTTTTCCCTGTGATCTGCACCAGCTTCTTCCTTGCCCTCCCCCCCACTTACCTGAGGTTCCAGCACTGGGGCAGCCACATGGTCCCAGGCCAGAAGCCCCTGTTGGGGCTTCCGGCTACGGGGGCGGGGCCAGGGCGGCCCTGCTGTTGTGGGAGCCTGCCAGGCTTGCCCTAAGTCCTACCGCCCCTGTCAAAGATGACAGGAACCAAGGAGAAATAAATTTAAATTTTTAAAAAATGTAGGGGCCTCACGGGGCAGATAGAATAGCTTCACAGGCCAGATCCGACCCATGGACTGTATTTTCCCCACTCCTGGTGTAAACAGTGATGGAAAAAAATAAAACCCACCATTTCAGCTAAGGGGGCATAGAATGCAACCCTGAAGGACTAAATCCCTGTCACATTTACAAGGGCTCAGTCAGAATAGAAATCAAATTGTATTTTTATCTCTGTCCTTGAGGTTCCATTGTCTGTAGGTAAATAAGAAAGGTCCTTTATATTGTTGTATATTTACCTAGAAACTAGTGATCATGGTTCTCAAAAAGTGGTTGTGCATTTTAATTAATGAAGTCTTGTAAAACATTTAGAAATCCTCTGTGGAAACATGGTTGTGGCAGCACATTGGACACAGAAGTACTCATGCCATGAGTTAGGGTGGATTCTTTAAAAGCTTAACTGACAAATGAGCTTGGAACTTGTCCCTTAAAATTCTAGCCTCTTAGGTAGTCAAGAGGGATACCAGCTTAGTATTCTGTCCTGCTTCATCTTTCAATTTTTTCTGAGGACAGAGGGCAAACCTTTTTATTTGAGTTAGTTCTCTTAAAAAACTAAAACCTGTCTGCTATGGCAGGATTTCTCAGATCCTATGGAAAAGTACCTCTGAATTAAGTACCTCATTCTCCAAGTACCTTTTTGTGTAGAAAAGAACACTCAGACTTGGCTAGAACTACACAATCCTTCTGGTATAGCTACTTAATTAGAACTATGTGGGTGAGGGTGGCCACAGCAATGGCAAGAGAAGCATGCATTGCTAGCTTAGCTTTTTTTGTTGTTGTTCAGGGAGGGAATGTAGCCATACCAGCAGGACCACTTCTGCCAACATACTCTTTTGACACAGCTCAGGGGCAGGCAAAATATGGCCCATTGGTCAGATTCAGCCCATCAGGCCATTCTATCCAGCCTGCAGGGCCCCTAAAAATCTAGAAAGCTAATATTTATCTGCCCCGGTTGCCTGACAAAGATGACAGGAGCCAGGGGCAGTAGGACCCAGAGTGAGCAGCTGCCAGGATCATGCAGCTGCAGAAGAAAGTCCAACCTTGCCCTGTCCCCACCTTCAGCCCTCCCATACCCTGAGCCCAAGCTGGAAGCCCCTGCCTAACAGGGACTTCTGGAGGCTTCTGACCTGGGGCTATTCCTTGCACCACGGGAAATACCAATAAAGTATGTGGGGGTGGGAGGCAGGGGAGGACTGCAAGTGATCAGCCCAGTCCTGAGGGCCAGCCAGGTCAGCTTCTGTGGTCCCAGCACTGCATCAGGGGACCATGTGGTGCTGGAGTGGCTGGCTGGCAGGTGGAGTGGGGGGGAAAGGTGAAATGGCTGTGGCAGTCAGGGGGAAGGGGCAGCAAGTAGGCACGTAGAATGCAATGGCAGCCAGGTGGGAGCACAGGGCCCACACCAGTGCACTGGGGCCAGCACCAGCAGGGGCTAGAGCAGGGTGGCAAGGACATGGGCCTGGGCTGCTAGGGGCTCTATGGACCTAGGCTGGTTCCCTCCTCTCCCTGCATGATCAATGCAACCTGGCTCCATAAAGTCCCTGGCAGCCCAGTCTCATGCTTCTGCCACCCTGCTCTGGGCTACACTGGCACTGGCACTGTCCCCAGTGAACCAGCATGGGCCCTGTGCTCTCACCAGGCTGTTACTGTACTCCATGTGCCCACTCACTGCCCCTTCCCTCCTCATGCCACAGCCATTTCCTCACTTCCCCCCTGCTTGCCAGAGCATCAGCAGGGAGGGGTGAAGCGACAGGAGAAGGGCAGCAGTGGTATAGATGGGAGCAAGCAGGAGCACAGATCCCATGCCAGAGCCCTGGGGTCAGGAGTGGCAGGAGCATAGAGTCTGGGTTTGCAGTAGTGGTGGTGGGGACTCTGCCTGCCATAGTGGGCTGAGGCAGCCTGTAGACAAATCCTCCCCTCCAAACAAGTCACAACCGTTCCCAGCCACCCTCCCCCCACATACTCACAGCCCTCCACAAAACCCCTACCCACCCACATCCACATCCATACCCCCATACCTATCCACACCCTGACAATTCACACACATACACCACATACCCACAAACCTATACCCACCTTCCCACCTCCACCCTCCCACAATATACAAGAGTTAGACTTCACTTTAACCTATTAAACCCATTTAAAGCTATTAAACTATCACCTCTATGTATACTAAACAAACATCTAAATCAGAAAAAAAAAATGAAATCAATGAATGCTGTACTACATGTTTGATTTTTAGAATGTAATTTGGTATTTTTCTGGTTCAAAGATGGCAAAACTCCTTTTATAAAGGAGTATTTCTGGGGGGCAAGGAGTGGGATTTCTGGTGGCAAAGGTCAGGGGTTAGGGGGTGGGACTTCTGATCCCAAGATTGTGACCAGGGGGTGGGGCACCTGTCAGGGGGTGAGGCTACCTCAATCACTTGCCAAAACTTGGTTAGCGGCACTCCACACAAAATAATTCCCCACCCCTGACAGAGCTTTTAGCTGTGTTATGCTGATATACTCTCAGGTAGGTATACAGTATTCTCCCCCTTTCCCCTCCTCTCCCCAATCTTTTGAAGAAAATTATCTGTCAAATTATGCCACCAAAGAAACCCCCATGTTTATTTTTCAAGGTATTTTATGAATATAACTGCATCCAATATACAGCCCACACTTGTGTCATGGTGCTATAGGGAATTAAAGCCAAAGTGAAGAAACAAAAGTAAAATCACATATGTGTGGAACCATAGTCCGAAAGGTCAAAAAATAAGGGCAATTACATGGACTGAAGTTTTCACATCTTGTTACAGTCAAATGAAAGGTATATAAACTATTAGAGTAAATATTGTGTCATTACTGACATACTACATCGATGAATTGTGCTCCGTATAGTTTTCTAAAGAAATGTTACAGCATTTATATTTCTCATTACTTCCCCACATTCCAAAAGTTAAAACCAATTGCCTCATGCCTCCAAAAATATTTAAAGCTTAAGGCTCTGCAGGATTGCAAATCACTTTTGCTTCCTGCTTCCAGGTGCCTCGTATTTGTTGTCACAGTTGCAGCCAGCAGTAGGTTTGAGAGGGGACAGGGGTGTTTAACCCCCATCCCTGGCCTCATACCCCTCTGCCCCCATAGACTGTGCTGCATTCCCAGTTGGGCTTGCCCCCACAAACCCCTTTGTCAGCCAGCCCTCATTGTTCCAGCTAGGAAGCAGAGCATCGGGGCCAGCCCTGCTATATGGAGCAGACAGCCCAGCCCAGCCCAGGGCTACAAAACATGCTGGGATGCTGGGGGACTGTGATTTAACTTGAAACAGTAAGGGGCCTGGGACAGAAGTTTCATACACTGGTTTGACCCAAATGAGTTAAATCTGATACTACATTCGCTAGGTTTATCTTAAACGAGTTTCAGTTATTTTGAAGCTGGTTTATGTGCACTGAGCTTGTTTTGTTACAGGTTTAAACCAGTTTCTGATCATTTAAACTGGTGTATGTTTAATTTATGTCCCTAGCCTTGTATCAGAAAGCCCCCTTTGTACATTTCCCTTCTGGACATTGATATAACAGAAGCGCCTTCTTGCCTGCACCCTTCCCCACCATTTTGTGCATTTATTTTTCTTTCTAAGTATTGCCAGAGACCTAGAACAATCATTGCATGGGTGTGGCAAGACTCAAAGCAAGCCAGAAAGCTGAAGTGGCTTTCTGTAGGAGAAACCTAGAAACTACATCTACATATAAATTAAGCTCAGTGTCACTAAAGAAAACAAAAGAATTAAAATATCCACTTCAAAGACTGTAAATATATCCTGTGCTAACTTAACTCACTTACTGTTCCCAGTAGCCTTTGATACACACTACCTCACGTGTAGGAAAACCCTGAGATTTTCTTTTCTTAAAATTTATGTTAAAATATATTCCCTCCTCTTCCTCAACCTTTTCTGATGTTTTCTCTCCTTCTCTATTCCCTAGATAAGTATAAGTAAGCTAAGATGTAAGATAAGCTTTAACATTTTTATTTTGGTAGCAAGTTTTTGGTTTTGGATATCTACTGTTTTAAACTGTATAATTATTAGATTTGTATTGATTTTTACTGTTGTAAATTGTATTATCATCATTTTTGTATTGATTTTTATTGTTTCATATAGATATTGTATGGTTTAGACCTATGTTTGTAAGTGAACCAAAGTCATGTCAAGTTTCCATTTTACATGTCAAGCCTCCACCTTGCATCTTCTGCCTGGACATGTTGCAACTGTATGAGTCACGTACCCCTCCCATGTAAATTGGTACCTGGATGAATGAGAATGATTGGGAATGATTGAAATACAATGGTAGCAGGCCTCTACTGAATGGCCTGTAATGACTAGGCCATCACCTCACATTGATTCATCCAGGAACCACGGACCTCACCCAGGAACAGAAACAAGAACCCAGCATTTGAAAGACAAAAGACCTTGTATGCACATCTCTGCATGGAGCACACTTGCTCAGTATGCCAGGGGCTGACCCTTGCCTGAGCATGCCTCCTGTCACTAGGGTCACACAAGGTCTGCCCCTATAAAAAGGGGCAGTGAAGACAGACTCAGTGAGATGCCCTCTCCATCTGGACTAGCAGCATGCCACACCACCTATCCACCCAGAGGCCCTGCCAGAGACTCCTCTCTGGACAACATCTACTGGACCAGGACCCCTTTCCAGCCTGGGATAGGAAGATTTTACCTCCTTACCCCCTCCCACACTGTGGACTCTCTCACTGTCTCTCTCTCTTCTCCTGGACTTCAGTGAACTGGGGAAGAAGGGGAAGGGGAAGATGAGGGTGGAGGAAGCCTTGGACCACTAAACTAAGCAGCACCCACAAGTACAGCCCAGCCTAGATTGATGAGCAGAAAAAATACCCAGGTAAGGAACAGTGGCCAGGGCAATGCTGAGATTAGTGGGCCAGTGCACACATCTTCCGGAGGCCTCAAATGCCTCTACACAAATATTCATAGTATGGGAAACAAGCAGGAGGATCTTACCCTCCTGCTAGCTGACACCAACCCAGACATAATAGGGCTCACAGAAATATTGTGGGAGCTAACGCATGACTGGGTGGTGAATATCAAGGGCTATAGGCTGTATAGGAGGGACAGGACAGGGAGGAAAGGTGGGGGGGCATGGCACTCAACATGAAGGAGGAATACACATACTCATCAATTAGCAAAGAATCAGAGGAGGGGCACTCTGCAGTGCTCTGGGTTAGAATACCAGACAGTTGAGGGGAAAGATTTAACGGTGGGGGTCTACTACAGACCACCCAGCCAAGGGGATGAGCTAGACCAGGATTTCTTAAGTCAGCTCATGGAAGTAATTAGGTCAAAGGACGTGGTCATCATGGGTGACTGAAACTTTCCAGACATCTTCTGGGAAGAGCAGTCAGCCTGGTCTGACTGCTCACATAGGTTTCTAGCTGAAATGCAGGACCTCTATCTAACCCAGAAGGTGCACATCCCCACCAGAGGAGAAGCCCTGCTGGACCTGGTGCTGGCCACAGTTGATGACCTGTTGAGGGGGCTGTGGGTGCTCGACCACCTGGGCAAGAGCGATCATTGCCTGCCAGAATTCACCATCCAGCACAAGGTGGCAAAGACCTGCATCACAGCAGCAGCCCAAGACTTCAGGAAGGTGGACTTCAATGAGCCAAGAAGAATAGTCGGGGAGGCACTGAGGTCCTGAAGGGGAGGGGAGTTGGGTGTCCAAGAAGAGTGTTCTCTCCTTAAGGAGATGATCCTCCAAGCCCAAAGGGAGGTAATCCCAACATAGATCAAAGCAGGAAGAAGGGTGCAAAAGCCCCCCATGGCTCACCAAAAGTCTCTGGGAAAGTCTCCTAGCTAAAAAGGAATCATACACGCAATGGAAGGGAGGAGCCATTACCAGGGAGTACTATACTGTGGTTGCTTGGGGCTGCAGGAGGGGTGGTCAGGAAAGCCAAGGCAGAGATGGAACTGGGACTAGCTACCCAGATCAAGGACAACAGGAAGTCCTTTTT
>NW_017728916.1:18966512-18989856 GCF_001723895.1 Crocodylus porosus
TAGCCTGCCATTGGAGGTGGTTCAAGCACCTACATTGAACACCTTCAAGAGTAAATTGGATGCTTATCTTGCTGGGATCCTATGACCCCAGGTGACTTCCTGCCCTTTAGGCAGGGGGCTGGACTCGATGATCTCCTGAGGTCCCTTCCAGCCCTAATATCTATGAAATCTAAATCTATGAAATCTATTTCTGAATTGGAAAAATGTAATCCCATTTTCTCTCCATATTTTCAAAGTGCTCTGAGATCTATAGATGAAAATGCTATATATATATTCTATGTATTGTTATAATACAGCAAACAAATGAATATTTGTGGAAAGATTAAATATACAGGTCAAATTTATCTCTAGTGCAACTCCATGGATTAATGGAGTCTCTCTCTCTGCATCTGGGATTCATTTGTCCTTTAGACTAATATAACAGGTCTCTGTTCAATTTCTATAATATCTATCACTGTAAAATATAAGCAGTTTATGTAGATTACAGGAATATAGTATAGATTGCAAGCACAGTGATCTAGTATAAATTGCTAATATGCTGATTTCTGAGTTCCAAATTAGCCAACAGAGTATAGATATATTTTCAAGTAAATTAGATTATAATACAGCATTTGCATATCTCAGTTTTATCTCCCAATATGAAAATCAACCCATTTTCAGTGTCTCTGTATTTCAGATTGCCCAGTAACCCTCATGATGTTAGTTTACCCTCATCTCTATGCATAGTGATATCGTGTTCTCTTGTTGAAGGTGTAGAACTCATTAGTGCTGTTGGGAGTTAGAAATACACATCACGAAGATAATATATTTTACTTTACATATTAGTAATGATGATCGAAGTCACTATCAATATTTCAAGTTTCTTTAACCTAGATAGTGCAAGAGATGCATTTTCTGTCAAGCTAGGGCCAAGTGCCAAGTTTTTGCTGCTGAGAATGAGTAAGACTCTACAATAAGAAGGCTGTGTCAGTAATAGTAATAGAAAGACAAATGCAATCTGCCCAGAAAGCAAATGTGAAATGTTAAAAACATGGTAACATAGCATAAATGAGAGAGAGAGAAAAAGTAATCCAGATTTCACAGCCTTCAAATGGAAGCATGCTAATTCACTGAACACCTGCACGAAGAACAAGATCTCACACCTGCATTGAGTAATCTTGGTACACTTATTCATACAGTCATGTGTTCTCATCTTCCATGTCTGCATGCATTTCATTTCAGGACAGTACTTTGTTATCATAGGTCGCATAGATTTCATAGACATTAGGGCTGGAAAGAACCTCATATGATCATCTGGTCCAGCCCCCTGCCTAAGGGGCAGGAAGTCAGCTGGGAAAAAAAGGATCCCAGCAAGATAAGTGTGCAAATGCTTCTTGAAAGTGTCCAGAGTAGGTGCTTGTACCACCTCTCAGGGGAGTCTGTTCCAGGCCTTGGGGGCTCAGATAATAAAGAAGATTTCCTTATGTTCAGTCTAAAAGAATCTTGCAGGAGTTTATGGCCATTGGAACTGGTCATTCTTTGGGGTGCTCTGGTAAACAGGCATTCCCCCAGATCCTGATGCACATCCCTTATGTACTTATAGGCTGCCACCAAGTCATCCCTGAGCCTGTACATCTTCAGGCTCAAGAGTCCAATAGCTCGCAGCCTGTCTTCATAAGGCCTATTCTCTTGCCCTCTATTCATGCATGTGGCTCTGCTTTGGACTCTTTCAAGCTTCTCCACATCCTTCCTAAATTGTGGAGCCCAAAATCAAATGCAGTACTCCAACTGCAACCACACCAAGGCTGAATACAGTGGGAGGATAACATCCTGAGTCTTGCTTGAGGTGCATCAGTAGATGCAAGGTAGAGTTTGGTTTGCTTTACCAGCTGCAACATTGCATTGGTGGCTTATGTTCATCTTATGGTCAATCATGACCCCCAAGTCTCTTTTGGTCATGATACTAGTGAGTGTAGCATTGCCAAGCTTATAAGTGCGATGAAGGTTTCTTTTCCCAAGGTGGAGCACCTTGCATTTCTCTGTTTTGAAATCCACCAGGTTTTTATCCACCCACCTTGCAAGCTTATCGAGGTGAGCCTGGATCAACAGCTGTGGACTCTTTTTCTAAGTTTGGTGTCATCAGTGAACTTAGCCAATCCACTTCTGATGCCAGTGTTCAGATTGTTTATGAATACAGTAAAGAGCACAGGTCTGAGAACAGAGCCTTGGGGGATGGCACTAGTCACTGAGTGCCATGTTGATTTGTTTCTGTCAACTACCACTCTTTGGGTCCAACATTGAAGCCAATTCCCCAGCCACTGGACTGTGAAGTGATTAAGACCACAGTTGCCCAATTTTTCCAAGAGGACATAATGAGACACCTGGTCAAAGGCTTTTTTAAAGTCTAAATATATTATATCAATCTCCTCCCTTTTGTCCAGATGATATGTCACCTGGTCATAGATGGAAATGAGGTTGGTCAGGCAAGATCTACCAGAAACAAACCTGTGCTTGCTACCCCTCAGACCCTTGCCTTCTGTTAGCCTGTCAAGAACGGTTTCCTTGATCATGTTTTTCCAAAATCTTCCCAGGGATCGAGGTCAAACTGATTGGCCTGTAGTTTCCCGGGTCTTCTTTCCTCCCTTTCTTGAAGATGGGCACCACATTGGCCTTCTTCCAAGCTTCAGGTACTTCACCTGAGTGCCCCAAGCTCTCAAATATCCTTGCCAGTGGCTGTGCTATGATGTCTGCCATTTCCTTTATCATGCTTGGGTGCAATCTATCAGAACCAGTTGTTTTGTGCAGGTCCAGCCTCTCGAGATGCTCCCTCACAAGATCCCAATAGTGGGCATATATTCACCCTCACCCTAATCATCCCACATCATGTTAGGAAGGATGGTCCCTTTGGGCTGTTGAAAAACCGATGCAAATTAATCATTAAGCAGATTGGCTTTTTCCTGGGTGTTGGTAGTCAGCTGTCCCAGTTGGTTTAGCAGGGATCCAATGATGCCCTTGTTTTTCTTCCGACTCCCCACATATCTGAAGAAGGACTTTTTATTGCCTTTGATTCATGTAGCCAGTTGGAGTTCAGTCACAGCCTTGGCTTTCCTAGTTCACTCCCTGCAGGTGCGGATCAGTGCAAAATACTCCTCCTTAATGGTGTTTCCTGTGTTCCATCCTTTATAAGCCTCTTTTTATCAGTGAATGGCTCTGAATTGATCTTATTCTTCTGTAGTTGCTGATATCACAAGAGCATATGGTTCAAATGGAACTATTCAAGATGTTCAAGCTTCCCAGCCAAAGAAGTCACAAAGGAATATTCTAAAAGTTGCAGTTCATTAAAAAGGTAAACTTCAGGCCAGCTTTATCTCTTGTTCTCAAATCATCCTGGCATTAAAACCGAAGGAGAGAATATTTATCAGATTCAGAAGTATTCAACCATAACATACAGAAAAAAAAAAAACAGGGCTCTTTCTATGTCCTCATTTGTCATTGTCATCAGTCATTTGTCATTTACAGTCATTACAGTTTTATCCAGGAATGGTTTGAGTTCAGTTTTGAAATAGTTTTTATCATACATTTGTAGATTCCCATTTGAATTTTCTGCAAGTATTAATTTATTTAAAGCAGAAACTGAATGAGATATCTTTGCTGCCCCAAATCCATAGGTGCATTTATGTAGGCCACATTTTTCTGTTTTATACTATCTTAATCTTTCAAGAGCTTTTCCTGAGTAGGACTAAGCAAGGAATGCAGAATTTGGCCCCAAGTATGGTGTATATTTTTTCTAATGCCAAAATCCTGGAAAATAATCTTGACTAGTCTACATCAGTCACGTAAATTTTCACAGTACTTTATATTAGGGTTAATCAGCTGATAAAAATCAATGCAGCTGATGATCAGATTAGCTGAACCAAATTGTAATTAGTTTGTAATTAAGATCATTTGTAAGCATACAGTGTGCATATAATTCTTAAGTTGGGTTTATATAGCAAACTAGATAGGGATGCCTTGGCCATGTTTTATTGTTCTGTTTTTAGGGGATTTTTTCATCTGCTGTTCTTTATTGAGCAATTTATTTTTCATTTCACTTGCAGAAGACAATTTGTAACACAAAAAAAGATTGTTGCTTGGGGAAGGAAGTGGAAAAATGTTCTTTGGTATAAAAGATGAGAGTCAGATTTTCAAAGGTATTTAGTTGTCTAAACTAAAACACCTTTAAAATCTTGCTCTTAATTTTTGGGTTACACCAAGTTGTGTGGAGTTGCAGATATTCTGGATAGTAGGGATAGGATCCAGAATAAACTGAATAGACTGGAGACATGGTCTGCAATCAGTCAAATGGGATTTAGCAATGACAAGTGCAATGTCCTTCGCTTGGGACTAAATAATTATATGCATAAATATGGACTGGGGAATGAATGGTGAGGCTTCAATACTGCGAAGGACCTGGGGTCATAATGGACCATAAACTGAACATGTGTTTTTGTCACAAAGAAGGCCAACAGCATAGTAGTTTTTAGTAACAGGAGCGTCATGTACAAAACAAGGGAAGTGATTCTTCCATTATATTCACCACCGATGAGGTCACACCTATAGTACTGTATTCATTTTAGGCCACACACTTCAAGAAGGGTGTGGGCAGTTTGGAAAGTGTTCAGCGCACAGCAACAAAAATAACTAGAGTCCTGGTAGGAAAGACTTATTTGGAAAGGCTGAAAGAACTAGGATTCTTTCATCTGAAGAACAGAAGATGGAGGGGGAAATTACAGAGAGAATGGACATGGGATTATCTCTACGGCTATAGAGGATAGCACTAGGAGCAATAGACTCAAGCTTCAGCAAGTGAAATTTAGGATGAACTTTATCACTACAAAGGTGGTCAAGCAACAGGCTGCCTCAAGAAACAGTAGAATCTCCATCCCTGAACAATTTCAACAGCAGGTTAGATAGACATTTGGCTGGGGTGGTTTAGAAAGGGATGATCTTTCCTTGAGCAGACAATTGAACTAGGTGACCTTATGAGGTCCCTACCAGTTCTACTTTCCTATGATTTATGTCAACTTTTATTATCTGAAGAAATATTTTTTTCTTCCAGTCATATCTGGAGACAAATGGTCTGTTGCACATGAATAGGGATATACCCAAATCGAGGAAGCAGGCAGCTGATTTCACAGGCAAATCGTGGGTCTGGATTCCATTTTCTTGGGCTTATCCGAGTAAGCCCTTCCCCCCATGCCTCTTACCACTGATCAGTTGAGAGGACTGTTCAACATATGGTCGCATCCCTCACCACTGATTGGCCAAGAGGGCTGTCCAGTGTGCAGCCCCACTCCCCATCACTGATTGCGGCCACTATCTTGGCTCCTCCCCTTCATGCTGGCACCCACATCTCTCCCTGGTGGGCTGTGCTACCAGGTCACAGTGGCCATGAGCAACAGCATTACTTGGAGTCCTGGGGGTCTCCTGGGGCTGCAGCTGTGGTGAACCTGCTGGGCAGAGCCTGACTGGCAGCTGCAGTGCAGCTCTGGGTGGCCTGGATCAACTTTTCAGTGGCATGCACTACTCATCTATGCCCTGCGTCATTTTTTTTTTCCCACAGGTTTTTGCCCCCTGGATATTCAGGGTGTTTTTTATTCTGGAGCAGCGTGCGCATGGACAGAGTGCCCTTGCAGTATGGAGAACACCTGATTGCATGATATGTGGCACTGCAGATGTGTTTGTGGTGCCATGTATCACACAGCCATGCTTATCTGGACATGCCGTGTGAGTGCCACTCTGATCTCCTTACCCTGTCTAATTTGCTGCTCTGCTTTCTGATGCCTTCCCTGTTCTCCACTTTCTGCTTCCTGTCCTATGTTTCCCTGTGTTGCCTGACCTGATTTGCTGTGTACCACACACAGAGGCTGTCCATGTCATTTGCAGTACCCCTGTTCTAGGGCAACTAACAATAGCCAGATTTTATTAATCAACATTCAGCTGCTCCTCTTTCATATAGCCAGATTTTCAAAAGAGCTCAGCATCCAGTGTACTGGGTTCTTTTGAACACTTTGTAATGGTGGTGGATACTAAACAGGACAGGTTAGAAGGTTTCCAATTAAATTATATTTTTCTAGTGAATGATTATTCCTTACAACTTAAAACCTTATAGTATCATGTGGATTAATAATGCAACTTTCACGGTGAAAGATTTATCTGATTAGGATGAAATTCTAAGCTAAAATAAAAGGAATCCCAGCATAAGCATAGCAAGTGGCTTGGTAGTTGGGGAGTTTGCCTGGGGTTAGGAAATCAAAGCTTGAAGCTCCTGATATGAATCAGGTGGAATTGGGCTGTGCTTCTTAAAATCCATATTAGTTTCCAAATCACCCAGCTATTTGCTGTTCTGTGTCTTCTATGTCATGTTTTGGGTTTGTTTTTTTTGCCATTAAGACTTCAAAAGATCTTGCTTTCATACCAGTGTGGAACAGGAACAGTTCTGAGGTCTCCCAAAGTTTCATAGGAGAAGAATACTATTTCCCATCCAGCTACAAAGTTGAACCCTTTGGAAGATTCCAGTTTAGGTGCCCTACTCTTTTGGGTCACCTGGTCAAAATCAGTGAATTCATTAACAGGAAACCACAACATCTTTCAAGCCACTTATCACTTAAAAGGGAAAATAATAACCCATTTATGAAAGATAATAGGACTGGGATTTTCAAAGGAACCTAAGGACATAAAACAGCTAAATCATACTGACTTTCAGAATTCCTTTATTCTACTAGTACCCTATTTCTTAAAATTAAAGGTAATCTATTATTTTGCTTGCTTGTTTGTTTTCAATTTAGAATAATGATGTTGAAGTTAATTCTCCACTGTTTAATGTTCGGTCCTTACACACACAGAGAAAATCTCATTTGGAGCAAGATCATCTTGTAATGATTTCAATCACAGCATTACATTATGGTTTCATCAACTTAGTAAAAAATATGTTTGGTTCTTCTACTTACAGCAGTTAGAACTTGTTTGTGTGGAATGTTAGCCTTTTCTTTTTATTCTTTTTTTTTCTCTTTTTCTTTCTTTTCCTTTTCTAGTGATTGCATCTTATTGGGCTCCCAAAGAGAAATTGTAGGACTGTGCATCAAGGTTATTGTTCAGCATAGTTCAAAGCTTTGCGTGGCTCATGACAGCTTGAAAAACAACATAATTACAGAGGACTCATGCCCCACCTCCTCACTGTGGTTCAGAACACCATGCTGTCAATAAGACAAAAATAATAACTTGAAAAAGTAGCAAAGCAATTTAAATATCATGATAAACGTTTTATTTAAATTGCTAGCTCATACACTGACCTTGGTGAGCACTTCCATGGGGATGTAGGATGATTATATACAACTTGTCAAACAAAACAATAGTTTATAATCTTAAAAAATTAAATTGCCTCAGCATAATTAAAAAAGTGGACCAAAAAGACAATAAATGCAAGTAAATGTTCAGGTCATGCCTTTATTAATAGCATGTCATTAAGCAAACTGAAAAATGCTAACTGTGCCATATTTAGAGATTAAGTGGGAGCAGAACCTCATTAGCTCTAACAGGAAATCTCAGTCAGATGATGGAAGAGCTGGAAACATTTCACTAAGTACATCTGTACCGTCTATTCTCATTAAAGGGCCATGTAAAGAGCAGTGCACCTCAAGTATTGCACTATATTAGATTGCCTTAAAACCCTTTGGAGACTGCACACCTATATATGTGATCTCCAACAAATCCATCTGCCTGTCAGATTGTATAATGCCCAGTGTTATAAGGGTCAAAAGCAAACACTTGTCTAGGTTGACTAAGTGGCTCAGAATATTACTCTCTCTAAGGGCATATGTAAAATATTCTTAGTAGTCCCAGTAGATAAGCATGATATTTCCACCATTCAAAAATTTATTGCTGCAAAATGGAACATGCATCCAAAACAAAGGACTCCCTTTTACTGACATTATGACACTTCACTGCAATTCAAATATCTTTCTTCATTCTTTCCCCTAGCAGGTCTTTTCCTTGTCCTACTTGCTTATTTTATCCTTTCTTGCCTCTGTCACCCCTGTTATTCCTCTGTTACTTCCTAGCCTCCTCAGTGTTTCCATCAGTGGATAACATCCACATATCTCTTTGTACCCCACTCTATATGGACATCCTCAGCTAAGGTGGGGAGGCCCATGCTTGGGTAAGAGGAATGAAATGACTACTATACTATAAGTATAGTAGTAACCCAGACACAGTGGTGGTGAATGCGGTAAGACAAGGAGTGAACACAAGATGAATGACTTATAGGCTCAGATTTTGTAGAAATCAAAATGTCAGTTCATGACAATTGTGACGGTGATATTTGTGTTGTGGTTACATGTCTACTAGGTATAGGATAGGTCAAACAAAATCACTGACAGTACTGGATTTTGCACACTTTCTGGCATTCCCAGCTCAAGTCACATTTGAGCTGGTGGCAAACATGAATTTGTCAAGCCATGTAAGTCAGGGTTGACTAACATGCAGACAAGGTGATGCAAGTGGCACAGGCAGCCTCTGTGTGTGGCACACAGAAAATTAAGGAGGGGTGAAGCAGCACAGTGGGAAGAAAGGGAAGAAAGCAAAATAGCAAGTCAGGTAGGAAGCACAGAGAGGGAAGTAGAAAGTAGAGCAGTGGAAGAGGATTGTAGTGGCCCTCAAGATGCTGCACAACTAGTTTGTGGCATGCCTGCAGAAATGGTTGGCCCCCACTGCTCTATGGTAGGGTAATCTTTATTTAAATTTGGTTTCCAAAATATGGGGCTAGAAAAAGTGAGTAAGGGAAAATAATGCTTACTGCAGAAAGGACTGTGCATAATACCTGCTTAATATCCCTGCAGACCAAGTACAATAAAGAGGTGCTGCACCTGAAATGATTTACCTTATGGAATTGACAAGAGTTGTGGGCAATGATATTATATATACATTCTGTGTGGTTTTCTGTCCCCACTACACCCCTTCAAAAAGTGATGTTTTACTATGAGGCACTGATGCTGTGATACAGACCTATACCTTCCCTGGTTAGTAAGAAGCTCTGAGAACTACCTGAGATCACCCTTGAAAGAAACATATAATATCATCTTTGAAGGAGAAGCTTTCCACTAGTCTTAAAACATTTATGTCTTCTTAGCATTTTTAATATATTTATGGTTGAGTAACCATATGTTAAACTGTACCATTGCTATAAGGCATGGGCGTCAAAGATACAGACAGTGGGGTGGATCTGGCTGGTAGAACCCTGTTGTCCAGCCCCCTGGTGCGTTGACCCACGTGTGCCAGTGTTGAGCCATGTGTGCCAGCCCAGTCTTCTGGGCAGGACCCAGGATGCATGACAAACATGACATGTTTTGGCTGCTGTGGAATCTGTACTGCATAAGGTTTTTCCCTCCTCCCTTCCACACGCTTCCTCCCCACATACACAGGACACACATTATGCATGGTGCCCACCCCAGCAAGTCCCAGGACCAAGGTTGCATGGAACCAGATGAGTTTTACATCCCTGCTATAAAGAATAGTAGTTAATAATGAGCTATTACCTTTGGACAGGAATACAAATGAAGGCATCATTGACCTATTTATAATCTCGAAGTAATTACTTATTAATAAAATTAAAATTTAATTATAGCAGGCTATGAAGACCACAGTGGTGCTTTCTAGCTCCATGGGTCAAAGGATAAAGGGATTTTGGGTTCTGGTGTGGCTTATACTGAATTTACCTATGGCCCTGATCAAAGCTTTTACCCATGTAATTTTACCCTTTGATAAACTACTCTGCCTTCATCTGAGTTATACAATGTTTATAAAGATCACCACAAGCACAGATCTTGACTGTATTGGGGCTTAAGTGCTGAACTTCATAGTTGAACTCATTACAACACCTTGTAGTTCCATAGTCCTAAAGACTGGATGTGCTGTACTCCCTGTAAATATGATGAATCATTTAAAGCATGTCCATATATCCTTCTAAAAGTATCTTTGTAATCAGCAGTATTGAAATCTTAAATCTTTCTGTATTGGTAGTTTGATCTAAAACAACCCCAATACAATAGTTTAGGGATTTTAAAAGTCAATTTAATGTCATTGGAATGCTATAGTAAATGTGTCTGTGCAATATGTGCCTTAATTGAAAATTCAAATGATCGGGCATTGTTGCTTTTCAATAAACCTCTCAGTCCAGTTGAATGAAAAATTACTGGCTGCTTTATTGCAGATTTTTCTCAAGCAGTATGCAAGCACTCATTTCCCTTTAACTTTACTATTTACAGCTCTTTCTGCTCCCTTCAGCAATAATGTGCATGTTCCTGCTGTAACTATATAACAGATCATTGGTAAGTAGTGGGGGGGGGTGTTTGTGTGTATATATATATTTATATATACACACATACATACACACACACCCCAGTATCAAGTTGTTAGTATGGATTAATATTTCCTGATGAAACACAGAGTGAGTGAATGTTCCTGCAGTTAGATATACCTTCTGTCCAACCTGTCTGTTCCTGTGGTGCTTCAATAAACAGTCCAAATCTGAGTAAGGCATTTTGGACAGAAGGTATATCTAGCTGCAGGAACATTCATTCACTCATATTAATTTAGATTTGACAGAATTAAAGTTGTAATCTAGATTTTTAGTTTAGTTATTTCTATACTAACAACTTGATACTGGTTCTCGATGTGATCCTATTCCACCTTCCAATATTTTGTTTACATCTAGGGACTGATGTCCATTTATGTAAATAAAGTCCCCATATGTAGAAAATAAACTTTATTTTTGCACAGAAGAAACTAAAGCTGGAAATCTGTCTGGGTCCATGAGACTGTCTTTGTGAGGTGCAATTTGTTATGCAGAACAAGTAGGATTCCTTCCCTGTTGTTGTCAGATGGCAGACAGGCAGGGAGGTGTAGAAATCTCTCTCAGACCAACATGAGTACTAAATAAATCACTGAAACATGGAAGATGCCAAATTTTGGATTATAAACTTCATTTCTGAACAACAAGAAAGATTTCAAAAGAACTCATCTAATTCCAGAGTACAAGTCATTGATATAAACTATAACTGTTACTTATAGGTGAATTCCTGAATTAATACTTTGCTTTGGTCTTCCACCAGACCAAGGGGAAAATCATGCCAGCTAGGGCACAGAATGAGCAGGGTTCAAATGACTACCTTTCTAATATTGCCGTAGAACTGGTGTGTGCTCAGTTAAAGAAATTGGACATATGTAAGTCAGCAGGACTGGATAAACTTTATACAAGAGTGCTGAAGTAGCTGGCCAAAGTAATTGTAGAACCCCTGCTGGTGAATCTTTTCCAAAACTCATGGTGCTCAGAGAATATTCCTAAGGACTGGATGGCCATTGTAGTGCTCATCTTCAAGAATGGGAGAAGGGAGGACCTGGTTAACTATAGGCCAGTTAACTTAACTTATTTTCCAGGGAAAATCTTGGAAAAATTCATTAAGGAGTCTATGTGCAATAGGCTTGCAGAAGGTAGGATTCTGAATGGTAACCAACCTGGTTTTGTCATGGGCAGGTCTCGTCTTACCAGCCTTATCTCCTTTTACGATAAAGTGACTCACCACCTGGATAAGAGAGAAGCGGTTGACATTATATACCTCAACTTCCAAAAAGCTTTTGATCTCATATCCCACAATGTTCTCATGAGAAAATTGGAAGACTTTGGGCTTAACTCTGAGACAGTCAGGTAGGTGAGAACCTGGTTGCAGGATAGGACCCAGAGAGTCATAGTGAATGGATCTGTGTCATGCTAGCAAGAAATGGGCAGCAGTGTTCCACAAGGTTTGGTGCTTGGTCCAGTACTTTTCAACATCTTTATTAATGATTTGGATGTGAGGGTGAAGAGCTCACTGGCCCAGTTCATGGATGATACCAAGTTATGGGGAACCATGGTCATGCTTATGTAGCAAAATGCTGAGTTTCTTTTTTTTATTTATTTATTGCATTCCCTCCCCTTCCCCAACCATTTCTGACTTTTTCTCTCCCTCTCTATTCCCTATAGATAAGTATAAGCGAGCTCAAACTTTAAACATAAGCTTTAAACATTTTTATTTTGGTAGCAAGTTTTTGGTTTTGGATATCCACTGTTTTATATTGTATTATTATTCGGTTTGTATTGATTTTTACTGTTGTATATTGTATTATCATAATTTTTGTATTGATTTTTATTGTTTCATATGGATATTGTATGGTTTAGACCTGTGTTTGTAAGTGTACCAAAGTCATGTCAAGTTTCCATTTTATATGTCAAGCCTTCATCTTCTGTTCTCTGCCTGGACATCCCATGTTGCAACAATATGATTTATTGTACCCCTCCCATGTAAATTGGCTCCCTGATGAATGAGAATGATTGGACATGATTGAAATACAGTGGTATCAGACCTCTACTGAATGGCCTGTAAGGACTGGGCCATCACCTTGCATTGATTCATCCATGAACCATGGACCTCACCCAGGAAAAGAGACAAGACCAGCACTTGACAAAAGACCCTGCAGAACCAGCAACTCTCACCATTACAGACACCCAAAACTGCACATCCCTGCATGGACCACACATGCTCAGTACGCCAGGAGCTGACCCTCGCCTGGGTATGCTTCCTGTCACTAGGGTCACACAAGGCCTGCCCCTGTAAAAAGAGGCAGTGAAGACAGACCCAGTGAGATGCCCTCTCCATCTGGACCAGCACCATGCCACACCACCTATACACCCTACCAGTGACCCCGCTCTGGACAACATCTACTGGACAAGGACTTGTTTCCAGCCTGGAGAGGTAGATATTACCTGCATATCTCCTCCTACAATTTGGACTCTCTCTCTGTCTCTCTCTCTCTCTCTTCCTGGACTTCAGTGGACTTCAGCCCCTGCACCAAGCCTCTCTAACCCCTCCTGATAGTGTGTGTGTGAGTGAGTGTGTGAGTGTGGTGCAAGGGAACCAATTTGGCATTGTATCACCATCTCTCCTGTTCAATAAAACCACTGTCATTTGCAAACCGGAGTTGGGTCATGTTTTACTGAATCCCAGTCCCTTCCCTACCTTAAATTCCTGACTCGTTCTCCCCATCTCTCTCTTAGCTCCAGTTTCCACCCTCTGTGCTAGTTTCCCGATCTCCTCCCAATTCCATCTCCCCTTTTCTGCCACCTCTCAGCCTTCTCTGCTCTTACTGCCTTTTCCCTGTGACTCTGCTGCCCTGCTGCCTGCTGCTTTTCCTGTGATTTTTCTGCTGTCCGTCTCTCTGTTTTCAGGCTTCCCCCACACCTTCTCTAATCTCCCTCCCCCCCAGCTTCCCAGCTTCTCTTAGCTGTCCAGTTTTCCCCAGCTTCCAGCACCTACTGCTGCTCCCTGCAACTTCTCTAGCTCCCCAGACCCAGAGTCCCTCTTTAACACCCACACTTCCCCTTAGTCCCATTTCCCCGCCTTCCCATCTGCCTTTTCAGCTCCCTCAAAGCTCTGGCTCCAGCCCCAGACTTTGTGCCAGCATGCTTCCCCGTTCTGCAGGCTTTGGGTGTTGTCTTTTAATCAATTAAGATCAAGTAACCTAAAGTTACTTCTGAGCCTCAGTTCTTCAGCCCAGGCCCCTGTAGTCTACCTGTTCTAATCCCAGTACTGGTAACTTTAACTCCCTACACTTCTACTTTCTTACCTTAACCTTTTCCCAGGTATCCCAAGTACACCAAGCACATACATACATATCACAATACCCAACTTAGGAATTCACCTTTATGTATGTGTAGGTGGGCGGTATGCGTGTAAATTAGTGAATACACATAAATAGATATCATTGTGTGTGTGTGGCATATGAATTAGTAATCCACGTATGTGTTTTGGATGTGCCGGTGTTGGTAACTGATTCTGCCTAAATTTGGTGTGTGTAGCATGTATGGGCTTAAACTGGTGATAGGTGTGCTTGAACCTAGACTAGTTATTTTGAATGTGCATGTATCTGAGTTGTTAGTGTGAGAGTGAGTGAGTGTGAGATTGAGTGAGTGTGAGTGACATTGTGTGCATTATATACGAATTAGTGATCTGTGTCTAACTTTTGGGGTGTATAGTGTATGTGCCTGAGCTGGTAGAGTGTGTATGCCTAATAGGAGTGTATGCACCTAGTCAGTGTGTGCTTAATTCATTTTTATATGTGCATGTGCAGTTGTACACCACACCCTCCTGTCTAACAGTGCAATATTGAGATCCCTCAGGGCAACACTTGAAGATAGGGTACAGATACAGGCAGACCTAGACAGGCTAGCAAGTTGAGCAGATCAGAATCTGATGAAGTTCAATGTTAAGAAATGTAAAGTGCTCCACCTCAGAATGAGCAACTCCCAACACACCTACAGGCTTGGCAGCATCAAATTTTACTAGCACCATGAATGAAAGGGACCTGGGGGTAATAATAAACCACAGCCATGAATATGAGCTGGCATTGCAATGCTGTAGCCAGTAGGGCATATAATATTCTGGCATGCATCAATCGATGCATCTCCAGCAAAACCAAGGAAGAGATTCTCCAACTCTGCTCAGCATTGGTGAGACTGCAGCTGGAGTACTACATCCAGTTCTGGGTACCACACTTTAACAAGAATGTGCTAACGTTTGAAAGAGTTCAGAGAAGAGCCACCTGTATGATCAGAGACTTGCATGGCAAGCCATATGGAGGAAAGGCTGAGGGATCTGGGACTCTTCAGCCTTAAAAAAATAAAAACAGGAGGGGACTTGGTAGCAGCTTACAGCTACATCAGAGGTGTACATTAAGGGTTCAGTGAACAACTGTTCACCAGGGCACCCTTGGGAAAAACTATGAGTTTGGGTAATAGTCACAAACTCCTGGAAGACCACTTCAGGCTCAACATTAGGAAAAATTACTTTACAGCTAGGGTGTCCAGCCTGGAATAAATTTCTTCCAGTGGTGGTGTAATCACCTACCCTGGAAATCTTCAAAAGAAGACTGGTGCTAGAGTCACCTGACCCCCAGTTATTTTTCCTGCTTGGTGCAGGGGGCTTTTGAGGTCCCTTCCAGCTTTACAATCTATAAATCTACTTGGATGGACAGCTCCACTAGCTCAAATGTATATCAGAAGACTCTCTGCACATGGTATTCAACACTCACAGAATTAATGTGCTGCACCCGTTACATTCTGAAAGAAAAAAGAAACACTAAACAAAAAGTAATAGGAACCATTCCAGATAGGTGCATCTATAAAAGTAGAATCAAGCCCTGATATTTATAAGTGCAGGTCTAAATAAATTCTTGGCATCTGATCCATGTCAGGTGCACCTGATACACATGGCAGAACAACTTCATTCATTCTCTGAGAATTTGTCATTTTGCAACAGTTCACTGATGCATGCTAATTTACAAGACTCATTAGCTTTTAAGCAAAAAATTAAAATGAAAAAAGGAATCAGGTATGCAATACAGTAGAAGATCATTGCCAATGTAGATGCATCTTCTGAAAATGCTTGTGCTTTTGCTTATTTCATACTGCCTCTTTATCTCAACACTGTGATTATCAGTAACATTAGAAGCAGCTGTCATCCCTGCTTGTCTCCCAGTTGATCACATTACCAGATGATTATTGTAAAACACATGCAGATTAAAATACCAAAATTGTATCAAATTGTAAAGATTACTTAAGTGGATTGATAAGACTGCATAGTCTTCATGAATGCACTGTTTTCCTGGGAAACTGATGACAGATACAGAGTTTCTTAGGCCCCCTCTACTTATTACATTTATGCTATGAATAACACATTAATTGTAAGTGGCAAGGATGCTATATGTGCATCCAATTTCAGGCATTATTATGAAAATGCTTATGGCACCTCTTCTCAGGAACCTGATAGCACTAGCCATGGGTTACCTGAAAGGAATGTCACCACACTGCAGAGGGAACTCCTGGCATGCCTGAAGCCTTAATGCAACGATTCATTAATTATTGTGACTGTGCATTAATTAGCTGGATGAGTGGCAAAAGTGGCAGGGCAAGGATTACAAGCCCAGGTGGGCTGAGAGCACGGAAGAAGCTGAGCACACTGGACATTTTTATTTCTTTTTTTGGTGTTGTTGTTCCATTTTTTTTTGTTTTGGAAGCTGAGTCCCACAGGGGCTGCCTATTGTCAGAGTCAGACCTGGGTGAACACCACCCCTTCCGGAATTAAAAATGATCCATCAAGTCATGACAGGAGAGAACAATGAGGAACCCCAGTCTGGTCTGGGCTTTTTCCCCAGCATGGACAGGCAGGTGGATGTCATCAGGGTGCAGAGGACCATGCCCCTATGCAGTGATTCCCTAACAATCATAAAATGGAAAATCAACAATAAAATGTGCTGATTTGTCCAAGGTTGACCCTAGCAGTATCATTAGCACCCACATGGATGAGCAGCATAGGATAGTAGTTAGAGAACTGGATGAGTTTTAGCCATCTTTCTTGAGCTCCTAACAGGGAGCAGACCTATTGAGCCAACAGGTCAGGCCAACAGATGCCTCTGTAACCCACAGGAAGGAGTTATGAATCACCATCTCCTATTTCCTCTTAGCAGTAATTGTCTCAATCCTCCAACTGCTAGGCTTGACCTCTCCTGCTGGCAGACCAGGCTCCTCCTCATCTGATGCCAGAGATTCATATCTCTGCCTGAACAGATATAAGTTCAGAAAAGGTGTGCTGTCTGTTGCCAGAGGTCACAAGCTTCCAGTTTCCACCTTTCTAAGTATCTGCATCTTCGGTGTCTTTTGGTGCCTTCTGTGGCTATCCCTCTTCCATGATGCTGGAGGTCTCTGTGCATCAAGTTGATGGAGGTTTCATGCTTGTGGATGGCTTTTGAGCCTATTTACCAGCTTCCTTACCTGATTCCTAAGAGAATACACCAGGACGTACCTCTTGTACAACAAACACTCCCCCATCTGGCAGGAACATGCAGACTACGGTCCTTGCAACACCAGAAGCCTTGCTGGACAGTGGCTGTACCTGGGCAAAGCCCACAGAGATAGAGGCAGAGAAAAAGCTGGCAGTGGCAGAGAATTTGGTATTGTGATGTTTTTCAGCCATCCTTTTGATTTTCCTGCTAGCTCCTTTGTCTTCAGCAGCTACTTCCTGAAAAAAAAATCTCTCTTCCTCCTTTACCTGCTTCTACTCAGAAAGCTTACAGTGAAGGAAGGGTGAGGAACTGTCTGAGCAAACTCCTTGCTTGAACTCCCAAGTGAACTCCCAAGCAAACTTCCCTTTTTGCTGGCTGGTGTGCTAGTCTTGGTGGTACAGATAAAACAAGAAACTCTATAATTTGTAACCTATGTAATATGGCTAGTCATGGTTCATAGTTGTCAGGTAGTTGAGAACATATTGCTAGGTATACAGGGTCTTATTTTATAATCAAAATGTGCTTTTTCTTAATGAGTTTTTGAGTAGCTCCAGTATTCAGTTTTAACTCATTCTTTTCAGAAATGTTAACAAGAACATTAAAAGGATTTGAGTGTGTGTGAACTATAGATTCATTTTCATAGTCATTTGTCTGTGGTGTCTATGCTCCTAACATACAGTAGGGTCATACCTTAAAGAAGTCCCTTGGTAAGCTCTGTCTCCATTGAATATATCCTGAAAGAGAGCCAGTTAGTGATTTCACTGACCCTGCTCACAGTACAGTGACTTATGCCCCACTTGTTCTAGGATTTTGGTATAATGAGTTGCAGGAAAGGGGTGCTACTAGCTCACAGAAGCACACTATAGAGAATGCTCTTTGTTGAACGCTAATTAGTTTATTTGATTTTAATTGTGTAGGTCTTACCTTTCAGGTGCAAAGGACACTGCTATTTTCAGATATTGTGTCCTTAGGCAGTTGAGCTCTTTAGTTTCATGCCTCATTTTGGAGTGATCTTTTTACTCAGCATGTAACTAATGCTGAATGCAATACATTATCTGAATGGATTTTTGTTTTTCAATCTTGTAAAGTGTTTGATTTGTGCTTATTTTAATCTTAGGCTTTTGAGGATCTGGCTGTTGAACTAGACTTTTTGCTAACCAAAGACAGACCAAAGTCTATTTCTGACAGGTGACTATATTTCATACTTAGCCTCAAATATTGTATTGTGTTAATATGACTAGAGCTTCTGAAGTGAATGTTGCTCACAGCCAATGCATTTATTGCAAGTCAATTATATTGCATTTGATTTTTATGAATATCTGAATGGGTAATCTTAATGAAGTTATATGACAGTTTTCATAATCAAGGAACTGTTTATTTAGAAGAAGATAGAGGTATTTTTTTAAGCGTGGAAAGGCTGTTGAGGGATAACATTTATTATTGAATATCTTATCAGAAGCCAGACTGATTTCACATTGAAGACCAAATTCAGGAAATTGGGGACCAAAACTTTTAAAAGTTTTTTAAACAATTTTAAAAAGTGATCAGGACCCATAACTGAGGCCAACATTTTAGGTAAGCTCAGCTCCCACTTAAACACTTAAATTAAGTATTTTTTTTTCCACAAGTGCTCAGATCTCCTGAGAAAACAACACCCTAAAGATGTCCCACTGAAAGGCAATGGGAATATGGATATATTTCCACTGTCTCCATGAAGCATAACCCATCCCGTTGCTCCTGTTCTGTACATAGTGAAGGCAGACTCCTATTACCCCTGTAGCTTTGTAATTACATATAAGTCCCACTTACATGATATGATGCATCTAACTGCTGTTCAACATGCCTTTTTCACTTTTGAATCAGTTATGGTTATAGATGAACCATGTAACTAGCTCTGTCCATATAAAGTTCAGTGCAGCCACTAACCACGCTCAGTGAAGCTATGCATCCTCTCAGGAGGTGCACATATCTATTGTTAAACTTTGCACCCTGAAGTGATTCTGTCACACTTCTGCATTATATCCACAGTCTGGGCAGAGGTGCTCCATCTTCTCTTTCCCCATAAGCTGCCTTGCAACCCTCCTGCCTCAGATTTGGGAAAATGCAGAAGAGGCACCCAGAAGAAGTGAGTGCTAATCTGGCTGTGGAGAACCCTGACCACAGACTAGAGAGCTCAGAGTGTGAGGAAGGTTATAAGGGAACATGGCCAGGCCAGCCACCTTCCCTAGAGCCTCCCTTGAGGACCCTTCAGTAGGACAAGTGGTCTTACCCTCCCCAGAGTGACTGATATAGGCTAGACTAGGTGGCTGTGAAATAAAAAATAAAATTTTTCTTTATTCCCCCAGTTCCCAAGATGGTCCTCACAGCAGACTGCGTCCCCTGCTCTCCCCCGACCCCCACCTCAGGTGGTCTGCACCTACCCCAGGATTGTGGGACACATGACACTTCCAGTCTTCTGGAAGTGGGAAAGGAAGAGAGCACAGTGTTGGATAAAGGCAAGCATTTGGAGAGAAATTTATAAGCTTATGCCCGGGCAAACCATAGACTGAACCTCTGAGTTCAGGTGACCCTGAGTCAACGCCTCTTAGTGCCTCACAACCCTCACCCAGGCGTGCCATGTGCAGGGCCTGGTGCTCCATGACTATGAAGCCAAACAAGGAAGAGTCTATTACTAGGGTCATGCTACATCTACTTTGACTCTAGAGATGCATTTAAGCCACATTGAACCTGATGACACAGCTAGTCACAGTCATAGAGACTGTGAAGACTGCCATATGCAGGTGGACCAGATACCAGATAAAGGCTTCCCAGTCAAAGTTCCCATGAGATTCCAGCATGCCTTGCTGCATCTGTATATTGGCCCACCCCCTCAGTTGCTCCATTTTTTTCTGGATGGATACAGAAGTCCTGCTGTGGTCCTCCACTGTGTTAACCTGCTGCTGCAGCTCTGCCCACAGATGATTATCCTTGAGAGTAGATCTTCATCAGAGTCCTCAGATACGACACTATACAATGGTTTATAACCTTCAGGTCCTTGGCAGGAGAATTTGGGGTGGTACAATGGGGCATCACAGAGCATCTGTCTATACCGGCAACAATGGGAAATCTTCAGGCATAACCCTTTAAGAGGAGCATGGGGCTGCCTGGTCAGTCAGAGATTACATGATGGACAATATGCTTCCATATGTGGCCACAACAGCTAGAAGGGGTGTGGGGGAGGGGGAAAGATTTTTCTGACCCTGGGCAACAGAATTGGCTGAGCCTCTAGGTGCATAAACATCCCTTTTTTGAACCTCTTAGTCAGCTGTGAACACAGGCACTCAGTTGTGGGCATATAGCCAAGGACAGTGATGCAGCTATGGAGACTCACCAATTTAACTGTATGGAGTTTGTGTGAGAGAGCAGACATAAATTAGAATTGCCATCCAGAACATCTCCCTATACCTATAATAGGGACACTTACGCACCCCTCTGGGCAGAATAAAATTAAGCCTACACTTTATTAGGGTATCGTGTAAAGCCTACCCTTTATGATTCTAGTTCTTGAATAAGATTCAGCCTGAATTACCTAAAATGAGGCAATGGAGCTGCCTTAGACTGGCTATGAGTGCACACTCAGGATTGCTCTTTGGATTGTATATCAGGCAGACTAATTGGTGCACACTCTAACGGAGGTATATTGCTTCATTTCCAGGACGTGGCATATGCTGAGGGGCAAGGAGTGGGTAGGCTATGCTTTACTTAGGCACTGTATGGCATAGCACAGAGGAGATGTAAATAAGCTATTAGACTCTAAAGCCTCTTAGATGGTTTAAAAAAAGTTTATGGAATTTCTGGCTGCTGAGTGCCTTGGAAAATCCAGCCAGGTGGCTAGATGAGAGCTATTAGGCAGCAAACACTTTGAGAAATCTGGCCATCTGTATTAATTGTATGCACCTTTAACTCTTCCTTTTCTCTTTACAAAACCTAAACAGATTGCAGGGGGGTCGGAAAGCAGCCTAGCTGGGCTGCCTCTCCATCCCTGATGTTAGATCATGGTGGAGTGGGGAAATAGCCCAGCTGCTCATGACAGAGCCCCCACCCCCCCCATGCAGCATGGGCCAGTGGGAGGTAGCTGTTACCTCTCAGCTCCATGTTCTTGGGAAACCCTGGCACAGTATGCAGTCTGTCTGACTCACAAAGAACTCTCCCCCTCCCCACCTTGGCCTGAACAAGACCTGATTAGAGGAAAGACTTACAGAAGACAAAGAAGATGCAGTGGGAGAAACACCTAAAGCCCTCCAGACAAGGGTGACATGAGTGAAGCAACTCACCTGGTCTCATTTGCATCTCAGATGGAACCAGATAACAACTCATTTAAATGGGAGATGTAACAGGTATGCACCTTCATTAGCATTCACGATGGAGAACAGGGATTCCAGGCAAGGACCACACTGAATTCTGGGGTCAGAAAAGCAGGGGAGCACTGCATGATGGGGAATCTTTGCTCCAGATGCTAATCAACCCACATCTACACACACAGAGCTCAGTATTTATCAGACCAAGTCTAGTAATGACTCCTCTATTGGTATCCAAAATGCTGAATCTTCCTGTCTGTATTGTGAACTCCCTCAGAGTAATGCCACCTATAGCCAGCAGGGATCAATTCCTATTATCCAACATATGAACTATTGTTTACCCCTAAACAAAGCTAGTGTTCTCCCTTGAACCATTGTTAGTTCTCTACAAAAACCCCTACACAAGCTCAAGTGTCTGTCCTGGTGCTTGGATCGAAAGCTGCACCAGTTCCACTCTTTTTCTGCCTGGAATCCCACCATTAATCATGCTCAAAACTCTGCCTGTCTGCCAGCTCCAACAATACCTGGGCACCTCGACTGGTTCAAGCTTTGCTGAGTTTTGAGATCCTAACTCTCTCTCTCCCTCCTTCTCTCTCTGACTCCAGGAACCTGATTTTTATTCTCTTACTTCAGGCACAGCTTTCTAAACCTGACTTTTGCTAATCAAACTCGAGCTAGACTTCCCCAAAACCCTAATTGAAACTATGTAATGTTGTAACTGTTTATTTGTCTCTTGTATGGCTATTATTACTGGTATCATCAAAAGTTCATATACCTGGCAATAAATAAGTTGTATGGTCAAGCTGGTTGCTATACTTTTTCTATGAACCTCACCTACTCTTTCTTCCCCTTGATCTCCCCATTTACGCTGCAGCAATGCTTCTTTTACCTAAGCCAAAGATCCCTGTAATGCCCAAAACCACAGTGGGGTCTGTTCATCAAGGTGGTTACTACTAGGACCATTGTGACAAGAGATTGTGACATGCTGAGTTTTTAGGCGCATAGAGTATCAGCTGAAAGTGCTGATCAGATTCAGCTTGCTCAGATGTATTCTGTGACCATGTGTGTATGTGTGTCGAACTGCATTTATTATTGTCCTGATGAACTGGATTCAAGGCACATGAGGGTGTCAGCCTATCAGTGCTGAATAGTCCAGCTTGACTCAGATGTGCTCTATTAACCTGTGTGCTTGTGTCTGACTACATTTTATTGTTGCCCTGATGAATAAGTTCAAGGCATATGAGGGTGTTGGCCTGGCAATGCTAAATAACCCAGCCTAGCTCAAGCATATCCTGTTGATCTGTGTGTGTATGTGCATACATGTGTTTGACTGATTCTGTGGTTGGAGGAGTCCAGCCTCATTGAAACTGAGTTCTGCAAGATAGCTCCATTGGGGGTGAGGACTTGCAGAAGGGAGAGATACAGCTGCATGTAGAAACACAAGTAACACAAGCAGCACATTGATAGAATTACAGAGACCCCCAGAAACATACCCCTAATAAACGAGCACACCCCAAAGTGACGGGCAAATCTGGTAACACAGCGGGGATCTCCTCCCCACCCGGCAGCATCCGGTTATTTGGGGCTTATTTCTAAAGTACTGGGACCTGAGGCAGGTGGAGCGGCCATGGAGGTGAGCTTGGGGAACAGGCAGGGGATGGTGGCCTGGCACGGGTCCACCCACAGTCCCCTCCCCCTTCCTCCAGGCCCCTCTTACCAACATAGGGATTTCCCGAATTGTCAAAGGTCCCCAAATCTTTTCTGAATTGATTCAGAGAGCTTCAGTTCAATTCAAACCTTTTTATTGGTCCCCTGATTAGATTTAGATTTGGCCACAATCTCCTCCAAATTGAATGAGCACCTGAAGCTTCACATAGCCCTAATGTAAATGCCATGTTAAAGACAACAGTGATCTTCAGATTTTGATCATTACAAATTCAGTTTTCTCTTCTTCCCTGGCAGGTGTTATGGCAGGATTTTTGAGCAATCCAGATGAAATAGGTTAGGAGGTGAAGGTCAGATTAAAATAGATTGCACATGGGTTAAATACTTAGGAGCTGAGTGTGTGTCCATTATGTGTTCTAGACAAGACCTGGGAGTATTTGCAGTGTGGACATTCT
>NW_017728916.1:18990383-19019621 GCF_001723895.1 Crocodylus porosus
TAGTGAATGGAGAAACGTACTGGTTTTTTGGGGGAGAAAAAAAAAAAGAAGACCTTCTTCAAATATAAAATAAAAGTGTTTTAATGCCAAACCCTACATTATATTTTCAATGTGTGTATGCTACAAAAAATGGTGAAAAGCATAAGATCATCTGTAGACAAGAACCTAACTCATGAATGTCATAAAGTGTTTTTGCTATTAAAAATATGAATTGAAAGTCTGACAGTCTGTATTACAATGCATTGCAGAATTATTCTACAGTAATTTATTAACAGTTTCAAAATATGGCTTATGCTTGGCCTATGTTTCACGTAGATACCACAATGATTATAAATTATTTATGTACAGAAGTTGTCCAGCCATTGACTACACTCATGAGAACAAATGACACTGCATGAAAGGGATGGATTAAAATGTTTCTTCACTGTCCAAACCTTCATAGAAAGGATTAACAACAAACATGGCTTTGTCCTCAAGGAATTGCAAGAAATCATGTATCCCTAAGAAACGTCCATCAGGTTAATCTATTTTCTCGCATTCCTTTGCGTTTAAGGAAAAATAATTTAAAACAAGTCCCTTTCATCAAGACTGAAAAGAAAGAAATTCCTGTTTGAGGGGCAGAAGGATGGGAGGATTTGTTTTGTATTTTTCTTCCTTTAGTAGAAAATAAGTACATTTGATCTCTGGATTTGGATACATCCATAAATAAAAATAGGTCATTTCATTTTGCGGAAGATTTTGCAAATGCAAATTCTGATTTTGGATATGTTTAACTGGACTGAAATCCAAAAATCAAAGTATACAGCCCTGAAAGTATGTGTGAGCAACTGCAGGATCAAGCTCCAAGCTTTGTGTGTCTAGGTTAGAGGAAGGTTCTGTTCTTCTACAGCCAACATCTTGGGTATCCCTCATACAGGTAAGTCCATCATCTGCATCACTTTATCTGAATGTGACTTTCTAAATCTTTTTTAATTCAGTGTACACTATATTTCAAACCTCATAGTCCTTCCTTACACAAAATCTGATATTTTTATGCACAGAATGGCTGCAGGCTACAATGTACGCATTTTACTATAAAACAAGATGTATGCTTTTCATAAAGTACTGTGTGTTTTAATGTGGTACAATATATCAGTACAAGATGTATTTATCATATCCACTAAAGGGCAAAAATGTAGCCATCTACTCAACTATAAATAGAAAATTCCAAAATGTATATATAAATATCAGAAGCTCTTGAATTATTTATAGCCATAAAACACCTCTGAGATGAGGCAGGTGAACATGGATATGAATTAGGGAAGACTTCTGCCCATTATTTTTTATTTATCTGTTAATATTTAGGTTATGCTCTTTTTCACATATACATTTTTTCTAATATTTTTCTATATTTTCCAAAAATAAAATATTCCACAAGAATAGAAATGTAGATGACAAAAGAGTTGAATCATTCACTTTCTGATGAGAGTATTTATTCTTATGGATGCTAAAGAATTTTCCAGAATAAAAGAAAAATCACACAGGAAACAGTTGATATGCTTCACTGTCCCCGATTATCTACTTGACTAAAGCTAAAAAGTCCAAGAAGTCTTGCATATGCTTCTTCCCCCTACATTTGAAACCAAGTTACCAAACAGTAAGTATAAAGCGTGAGTGCACATGAGTGCATGCACACACACCCCTCTCATACCTACTCATGGAATAAGATCATAAAACATCTGACTGAGATAGAAGCTCTGGAATCTTTCCAGCAGCTGAATCTGGCTTTTTGCCTTGATTATTTGGCTTGCTCTCTGACAGATCCCTTGACTTGCCTCACAAATAGTAGCAGTGGCAGGTTGGAAACATCCTTTAGGGTAGGTCACTGGGGGATTGGCTTGACTTCTTGATGTCATTTGTCTGGAGCAAAATTAATTTTGAAGAATCTGTTCATCTTTGTTTAAGAATAAGATTATGCATATGCAATAGCCATTTGGCTTTCTGGTTAGTGTAAAGTAGCAGACTATTGTGTTAAAAATTGGTATTTATACTACCCCAGGGAAACATATTTGAAACAATTTTTTTTTATTGTTTTTACATTTCTCAGCCACAGTGCATTATCTTACAACCTTCCATAGACATGTTCTGAGGGAAGAATGCAATAGGATAGCATAGGGGAGAAGAACAGAGATGTCTGAGGTTTAGAAGCAATTTCTATCTTATTTATTGTTCCTTCCTTTATCTTCAAATAATGCAAGACAAACAGCAGCTTCTATTACTTTATTTGTGTTTACATTCTTTTCTTACCTGTTATCTCCCCACATCACCTCACATGCATGCACATTCATACATGCACACACGTGCGCACGCACGCGCGCACACACACACACACACACACACACACACACACACACACACGATATTTTAAGCATGTATACAGGTTTTCCCTGACCCACAGCCTATATGCAGCCAGCTGCACATGAACCATTTCGAGGTGTGCAGCTGGGGGTTAGGGACCTTCCTGATCTCCTCCATTCCCCACCCTCAGGTAATTGGGTGTAGCCAACTGCATTCCCTGGCAGACATGCATCTGGGATCTGGCAGATTTTATCCTACACTTTTCAGGTAAAATATGTTAATAGAGTGCCTCCCCCCAGCCCACTTTTCTCACACACACAGAGCTGAAATGCCATGCAGGACCAACCTGTATGATGAAGGTTTAAGTTAAAACCAGTTTATTTATGCTAAAAGTTGGATCACTTTTAACTGGATAAAAAAAATGTGTCATTGAAAAACTGCCAAGCAGCTCTACTCTTCTGGGTTTGATTGTTAGCAATGTAGCTTCCTCATGATACTACAAGTAGCTGATCTGGTCCCAGAGGATAGGGTAATCTTATTATGGTTAAGGAAATCCAGTACAGGGTAAGGGAATCCAGAATGGAGGGTGCTGCCACCACACATGTGCACATGCACAACCCTACCTCCCCTCCTGATGGTGGGGAGGGACAGTGCAAAGGCCTGCAGTCAGGTTCTGGCCTCTATGAGGAGAGGCTGGAGCTGGCTGGAAGTTGCCCCTTTTCCCCACTATTGGCAGCTGCCTGGGGCCACCATGCTTAGTCAAGACCTCAGCAGTGGCTGCAGAAGCAGGGCATAAGGCTACTGGTGGCAGGTAGTCATCCCATATTGCCCTATACAGGTGCCCAAGCCCCATCCCTGGCTGATCCCTACCCCAGGACAAGCAATCCAGCCTGTCTCCCTGCCTCCAGCCAGTGTTCAGCAGGAACTAGGCCAGGCACTGTGGGTAGCAGCAACCTCTGCCTGCAGCAGCTGAATCTAAAATTTTTGCTTCAATTTACAACAACTGGCCTGGACACTGGAATGGCCTGCAAAATCCATATTTTTCCAGTCAAGGGTAAAGGCCCATCTAGGCACCAACGCGTCCTGAATATCAATACATGGGTGCATAAATGGTGTCACCAACAGGGCTTTGGCTTCTTCAACCAGAGGGTGGTGTTCCAAGAAGAATGACTACTGGGAAGAGATGGGGTCTGCCTGACAATGACAGGGAAGAATGTCTTTTAGTACAGGCTTTCTATGAAGATGGCTTTAAGCTAGGTTTACTGTGAGATAGAGACAAAAACCTAGAGGTAAATAAGAGCTAGGGGACCTGGATAAAAAAGTAGTAAGGGGAAGCAATAGTGGAAGATAGAGTTGTTCTCAGGAGAATTAGATACCTGAAATGGTCATATACTTCTGCAAGAAATATGGGAAATAAACAGAAAGAATTAGAGGTTCTAGTACAATCAAGTAATTATGATATAATTGGTAGTAAAAGAGACATGGTGGGATACTTCACATGACTGGAGTATTCTCATAGATGGTTATGGCTAGTTCAGGAAAGATAGGCAGGGGAAAAGAGGAGGATACTTTGGCCTAGATATAAAGGAACAGTATAAAATAGAAGGTACGTCTGTTGAAAGTCTCTGGGTAAGGAGAGAGCAGCAGGAGGGCTGTCATGGCAGGCATTTGCTACAGGCTACTAAAGGAGGAGATGAGCTAGTTTTTCTTTAAACAACTGATGGAAGCTTCCAAATCACAAATGGTTCTCATAACTTTAATTATTGGAATATCTGCTGGGAGGGAAACATAGCAGTACATAAGCAGTCCAACAAAATCCTGCAGTGTGTTGTGGATAACTTTTGGATTGGCTGCTGTCAAAGGTTTAGTTAAAGGCATGTGTAGCATCCCAGGAGACACAATTGTTTAGATTAGGGATGAAGTCACAATTTTGCCCTATTTGCCAAAGTAGGGGGAGGCCTAGGACCCAGCAACAATCAGCTGATCATTGGCTGGCAGGGACTGCACTGGGGCCAGTTTGAGCCCTAGGGAAGTCCCAGATCCAGCTTATGATCTGGTGATTATCAGTCAGTGGAAATGGCACTGGGGCTGGCAGAGACCCTGGTTCTAACCCTTCTACACATTCAATTTAAGATGTGATGGAAACCAATCACAAAAACATTTTAAAGTAATACTTTGTTAACTGGTTTCCCTTTTTGTGGCTCCATTTGAGGCCAGGTTACTATTTAAGATACAGTTGACAGGCTAATCACCTTTTCACAACATTGCCCATGAAGGGTGTGAACGCTTCAGTGAATATGTCCCAGAACCCCACCCCATACAGGAAGTTGGCGCTATTGTATGTTCTTCACCAAGGAGAGTTGGCTCCTGCCTACTGTCACACTCACCTTGACTTACATGGAAAATAGGAGAATTGATTCCCACTCCCATCTTGAGCCTTCATATACTATTTGAGTCCAGCATCCCATTGGTGTTGTACCATCAGCTGGGTGACAGGTTGCCAAGTATTACCCACACACAGACCCTGGCCAAAGGCCCTGAATTTCATCCCCAGAATCCCTGCCAGTCTGTCTGGTACAAGTATAAAAAAATGTGGACATCTTATAGTTTTGTGGTTGTTAGGGACTGGAAGGAAACTTACACATCATTGAGTTAAATCCCCCTGCATGTGGGCAGTAAAGACTGCTGGGATCAAATGACCCCAGCAAGATGGGTGTCAAGACATTTTTTGAAGACCTCTAGCTTGGCTGCTTCTCACCCATTTCTGGTGCTTGTCTCGCCACTTGTCATTTGGCAACCTCCTTCCCTCAGCTCCAGTGCTTTCTTGTACTTTCCCACCAGGTACTCCATCCAAATGGGGATGGTTTTTATCAAACACCTGAGACATAGCATCCTTGCCAGAAAGCCACATGCTGCTGATCAATAAGGGGTGGCTTCTCCCCATTAGGACCAGGGATTCCTACAGGCCCAGCCTCCAGCTGGGGTAATTTCTCCCCCCAGCCATCACTTCCCCTCCTGTGGGCCACACTATCTGGCACAGCAGATTCTACCTGGTTAGTCAGAAGTGCAGCCCTAGCACTGCAACATTTGTTGCTCCCCTTGTCTCAGCAGCAACCAGGATGAAACTCCATTGCTGCACAGGATGAAACTCCATTGCTGCACAGGTAAGAGAAGGGGTGCAAGCAAGGATTCATTTTCTCCCACCATACTTGCTCTGCTACACAAAGAATATTATATTAAGTATTGTATCTGCGAGGGTCCATAACCTAGATGAAATACTGTAAGGTGGCTACATAACTGGTTGGATCATCATGCTGAATGAGTAATCATCAATAGCTGAATGTCTAGTTAGTAAGAGGTATCAAGTAGGGTTCCCCAAGAGTCCATCCAGTAATGCTTAATATTTTCATTAATGATTGGAACAATGGGATTGAATGCATGTTTAACAAATTTGTGGAAGACACCAAATTGGGTAGAGTTGCAGATGCTCTAGAGAGTAGAGCTAGGATCCAGAATAATCTAGATAGAATGGAGAAATGGTCTGCAATTAATAAGTGGGATTCAACATGGAGAAGTGTGAAATCTTGAACTTGGGATGCAATAATTGTATGCACAAATACAGACAAGGAAATGATTAGCTAGGCTGCAGTATGCAAAGAAGGACCTGGGGATTATGGTAGATCATAAACTGAATATAAAACAATAGTGGGCTCTCATTGCAAAAAATGCCAACATCATACTGGGTTGCATCAACAGGAGTCACTTGCAAATGAAGGGACTGTTTCTTCCACTCTGTTCAGAACCGATAAGATTTCACCTTGATACTGTGTTTTGTTTTGGGCTACATACTTCAAGGATATGGGTAGATTGTAAAGAGTCCAGTGAACTGACAAAATTTTTTAGATACTTTGGAGGCATGACTTATGAGGAGAGGCTGAGAAAGTGAGTGTTATTTAGTCTGGAATAATAGACAAATAATTGTGATAGAGGTGGGCTTTTCTCAGTGGCCATAGGGAATAGGACTATAAGCAACAGTCTCATGCTGCAGCAGAGGAAATTTAAATTGTAGATTAGGAGGAATTTTCTGGCTGTTAAGGTGGTCAAGCACTGGAACAGGCTACCTTGAGAAATTGTGGAATCTTCATCCTTGAAAATTTTCAACAGCAGGTTTGACAGATATTGCTGGAGTGGTTTAGCCAAGATTGATCCTGCCTTGAGCAGAGTGCTGAGCTAGATTATTTTGTGACCCTGGATTAAATTACCCTTCCAACTCTACTTTTCTATGATCCTATGATCATAAGTTTCCTGACAGTTCATCCATATGAAGAGAGAACTCATGGATGGAAGAAGTTCATTAACCACCTGAACCGGTCTTCTAGAAGAAGTTGGTTGGTTAAACTCCAGCCAGGGTTATATATGTATGTAACAGCTGCTGCTGGATTTGCAGCAGGGTTTAGGATCCCTGTAAAGGTAGAGCAGGAAAGTTGCAGAAAGTTGTTGCTTACAAGAGCATATGCGTATTTTTGGTTGGCTCCTGAGGCAGGAGAGGGGAGGGACTCAGCCAGGCTCAGAGAAAGGAAGGATCCCGACCACAGAGCTCTGGGAGGAATCACCCTGTAGCCTGCTGTGAAGTGAACCTGCACTTAGTGACAGGGAGAAGATAACCTGGTATCCTTTTCCCCTCTGTGAGGCAGAGGGACCCATGTGGAGGAAAAAGGGTGGTAGGGTTGTCTTGTGTAGGAAGGCAGGGTGTTGGTCTGAGAAGGCTCTGGGAAGAGTTAACAGAAACAGCCAGGGGCTGGCAGGGTTGTTTCAATTATCAGCACAAGAGGCCATGTCTGAGAATTAGAGAAAGATGCTTTTAGGGAAAGGGGGCAGTGTGCGTTTCTTTGCAGATATAACAGACACCTGGAGCAGAGGAGAGCTTCTCTTCCCCATGCAAGCTCTAGCAGAAAGCAGGACTTTCTGAAGCAGCAGCACCAGCCATGATTATTGTGTTGCCAGTGTGAAAGAGACCGGATGTTTCTGTTAACCTTGTGTGTTCTTGCTGAAATTCACTGGAGTCTCAAGGTTTAAGATGGGGAGTTGCACTAAAGGTGTCTTTGATTCAAATTGTAAAGAGTGTTTTAGTTCATTAAATTGCCTTTGACAATTAGATTATTGATATCCTGTTCTGCTATTAACCTCATTCGTATGTTGACTTTTTGTAAATAAACTGTGTAAATAGTTAGACTGTGTGTACTCCAGTGTGTGGGGAAACCACAAGAAAGCACTCCATGGAGAGGTGGCCCCAGCCGTAGGGGCTGGAAGGTTGACCAAGGCTGTTTGACACTCCAGGACCCCGAATCTGGATATGGCCACAGGCAGCAGCATGGCTAGGGTTACATACATTAAAAAAAGTTAAAATATTCCATTAGCAAGAGCTTTATGGAATTTTCCCCCAATAAACTCTGCTGATTAATTGAAATTGAACTATTACATGTAAACAGATCCAATTTGATCTATTCCGTCAGTAACCAGGCAGGATTTCAAGTTCAAGTTCATATCCTACTTGAATACTTTTTGAAACCTCACTTCATGATTCTTTAGATCCTAAAGGCCTAAATATCTCTGCGAATCTCATTGTTAGGGGTAGAAGTCTTGACACAGGTCAATGGAAATTATGCTTCAAAGGGACTTTGCACTTTAGAAATTTTACCCTTATGGTCCTAATTCATTGAGGGACTTGTGGGAAAAAAATCCTAAACATCAAAGGAAATGAATTCTCTACATGTTGGGTTTATCTGCAGTTAAAACAGTATACAGTAAAGCTATATTGACAAATGTTCCTGGTGGAGATGCATCTTCTAGTGACAAAAAACTTTGTCCATGTAGCTTAAATGAGTTCCTTGGACAGGAGAAGCTTTTGAATAAGCTTGTTCTGTCTACCTTGCTACTACGTATACATCAGATAGGGGTGTTATTTTGTGTGCGCGCGCACGTGCTCGTCTTTACTGCTGTTAGTCATGCCAGCAAAACTTTTATGTGAAGAACAAGCCTTAGACTTCGGATTAACAGAAATGTATGTAACCTGACAAGTCATGGGTGACAGATGCTGAAAAAATTGACAGCTTACTGCTGAAGGGACAGAAACAAGTAAACTTCTTAAGATATTTAATCCTGCTAAATTAATAGACTGTAAATAAATAATGGTGTGCAGCTTTTACTGGTTACCTAATCTTATCATATTAGTCTAGCTGTAGATTCATTCCGTTTGCCTTAGGTTTTGTGGTTTTTATTTTCACTCTCTCTTTATTAAACCTTGTTTTAGTTGGAATAAAGAATAGCAAGAGGACAGAATGAGCTTGTGGCTAAGGCACTAGAATGAAGTTTAAGAGAATTAAGTTCACTTCCTAGGTCTCCTATACATTTCTTGAGTCACTTTGAGTGACTATGACTTGGGTTTCTATTGTAAAATGGAGATGATAATACTGCTTTGTCTGATTTAGGTAATTAGATGGTAAACGATGCATATCATATTTACTTGCATACACCTACAGCATTTTTCCCCCCAAAAAAGCCTCCCATGTGAGTGTACCCCTAAATTAGGGTACATATCTTAAGTGGGGAAGCTATTTTTTCTTTGCTAGACAGAAGCAGAGTGACATAGAAGCAAGCAGATACTGTGGGGCTAATTGCATGGTAAATTTAGGCAATTCTAGAGCTCTTAACCATTGGACTGGCTGCACGTTAACACCTTTTAAGTGATTTGAAGCACTAATTTGGCTACAAATTACACCACTCCAGGGCAGAATTCTCTCTAATCCACTTCATTTTGTTGCTGTTCCGTTACCATGTGGCCACTTCCCACAACAATTCCATCCAAGTTGAAGTTTCCCCAATATCCCAGAATGCAGTAGCTCCTCCATACTCAGGGTGAGAGGGGACACTGAAGCACAGTAAGGCCAGGCATGGTGCCTTGTCCTCCAAGGACATCAGGCAGAGAACACCACAATCCTGAAGTTCCCGGAAGCCACTGTGCCTCCAGCATCTTCACACTGAGCACAGGGCCACCAAGCTTAAGCCCTGCCAGCCCTGCCTCAGTGCAGAGCTGTCACAGCTCAGTGAGACCAGAGAGCCCCAGGGGAACAGTTTAGTCTTGTAGAGCTACAGTAGCTCTGTGCTGAGAGCAGGGCTGCCAGGGCTTAAACCCAACAGCCCTGCTCCCAGTGCAGAGCTGCTGTGTTGGTTTCGGTGAGAGCAGAGAGCCCCAGAGAAGCTGCTTCCCTGGTGCTGTCTGGTCTCGCAACTGGCGTGGTGGTAGGTCCACTCTCTGCCTGTTGGCATCATCATGTGGGTCCTGCTTCTCATACTGCCCCTGCTCACCAAACCTCTAGTAACAGGTGAAGGACAAGTCAGAGCAAGTCTGATGCCTTCCCATGTAACTTCTCCATTAAACTGAACAACACTATGCTAATTAACATATGTTTGGCTTATGAGTTACAGGGCCTTGTTAGACCTTACACTGTAACAGCTAAGAAGGCTGTCACTTCTCTGTGGCCCTGAAAGCAAAGTGGGCATAGTTCTATGTTAATTGTCTCACAGCCCAAGCACTTCGAGCTGATCAGAGGAAGTAAGCTGCTGTTTGAAAACTGTAATACCTTTGAGGCTTATGATGTGGAAACAGTAGTTTTTCAGGAACTTAAATAAAATACTATGCATAGGAAAGTAGTAACAGTCTTGCTACTGCCCTTAGAAGGGTCTGGGGCTTACCTTTATCACTGTCCTGCATGCCAGGAAAGACAAGAAGAAATATGCTGTTTTACATACTGCCTCACCCAAGCCATCTCCTGAGATGCCACAATCCCTGGAGTGTATTTCAAGGAAGATTTGCTGTCTTAAACACAGTCCGCTATAACTCCAGAAAAAAACAAAACAAAAAAACAACTTTTTTTCCCCCTACATTTTTGCTTTTAAAAACAAGGTGTGTTTCTTATTTGGGGTGTGTGAGAAAATACAGTGTCACGGGGCAGGGCCCAGGAGTGGCCGTGATCTCTCCTGCGCCCCTACCGTGCCAAGTTGCCCTTCTAGCATCCTCATCTCGCCCGCCACATGTTTGCTGTTTATATAATATTAATGGGAGGCTGCCTATCCTGGGCTTCTCGGACCCGGTGCTCTTGCCCTCTACGGATCTCTCTTGGTGCACCCCCCCCAGGGCGTTGCGTGATTTCTTCCACCCCCAATACCATGCCCAAGCCTCGCCGGTGTTCCGGACGTTCTCGTGTTTCTATTTATGCATGCTCTCCGGGGCCTCTCTGGTATATACGCCTTCTCCAATGTATGTGCCCCCTCCGGGCTTCTAATCACGCACCTGCCCTCTTCTGAGGCTTCTTGATAGGCCCACCCTTTCCCTCTGGGGCCTCAGCCTCGCGCGCCCGCCCCCTCTGGGGCCTCAGCCTTGTGCGCTTCCCGCACTTGGGGCTCAGGTGGCCCATAGCCATGCCTGACCCCCTGACTCTTCTTCTGGGTTGTTTGCCCCACTGGGCTTTACCAAATACTGCTCTCACAGGGGTGGGGTCACAACACCCCAAACGCAGCACCACCCCAGAGCCAAACTGCTATGCCTTGCCTCTGGCACCAATCACTGTGCCCTCCCTGGGCACACCCCAAAACACAGCACCCTCTGCACCACAAGGAACCCCCCCCCCATTCTGCTGGGGTGCTCCCCTGAGGCCTCCTCCTTCCCCTACAGCCTCACCCAGTCCTCCAGTAACACAATCACCATCAAAGCCATGCCAACTGGCAGTAACCCAAAAGTCAACCTACCGGCTATAACATCCCATGCCACCCTGGCTCTCCATTGAGCCTCCCTATCAGAGGCCTCTCCATCTCATCAGCACGTGGATGCTCAAGCACTCAGGCAACTCTGCCTTGCTCTGCTCTACAACAGAGCTCCTGCCTCTCAGTCTGTCAGAGGGGCACTGACTCTAACCTTGGCCTGGCTATTTATAAAGGCCAGGCCCTGCCCCCCTTTCGGTCAGCTGACCCACTCAGTTGCCTAAGCAACCTTCAGCTGTGCTGCCCTGCTGATTGGCAGCCAAGTCCTGTTACCAATGCCAGTAGCAGGCACCCTAGTGCCCTGCTACACACAGTATATTCAGGGTACAATGAAACTTATATTTACATCTATACAACTTATTTTTTTCTATCTGGTGTGCTACTGAGAAGCATACTTCATCTACCTTCTCCTGTTTCAACCATAACACACCCAGAAACAAGGTGGTGAAGCTTCTCTGAGAATGCTCAACACTGCTATTCTGAAGCAAATTGAGGGGTTTTCAGATCAGCTGTGGGAAGACTGTCAGGGTGGCTTCACAGTCATATTTCCAAAAATGGTGTCTGGGGAGCAAGAGCAAGTGGGGAGGTATGTTTTTGAGTGGTATAGACATGCTCATTAGGTCTGCCAGGAACTACTGTAGTGCAATAATACAAAATAATAATAGTAATGATCACATCTACTCAATCTGTGTTGCCAGTGATGTAGTTTAATTGCCGATCATGCAATATTTGCTGTATGCTGTGTGCCTTAATGGTCCTGTTCTTTTATAATACAATTATTCAAAAAACTCAGATTTCTTTAAATACAAAAAAAAATCTTGCTAGTCCTGATGGTTGCAGAGAAAAGCTTGAGACTATGAACTCTTCAGTCTAAAAAATCAGGCAACGAATAGAAATAACGATTCTTTTTAATTTGGACTTTTGGGGTTGGTAGGTCGTCACGTTGATGTATCAACTTTGAACAATGGTCACAAAAGGATTTCTGTCGTATGGAAGAAAGTAGGTCTTGAATATTCTTTGTTCTACAAAAGGTGAGACATTATCAGGAAACTAATACATCTATGACAGTGTTTTTGGGGGAATGTTAGTTGTTTTTAATGGTTCATGGAATTTTAGGATATTCAGAATAAAAATAATATTATAATAGCATAAACAGTACATAGCTCCCAAATTAACATCAGCAAAACCTAGTGTGTTAAGCCATTGACTGAGGGTGAGGAGTGTGTGTGTGGGGGGGGATCATTTTATTATTTTATTCCAGTGAAAGAGAATCCCATACCATTAAATTACTATGTTGTGGTGAAAAATTATGAAGAAATGGGATGATAGGATTTTATTATGCTTACGTATTCTTTATTTTTTTCAAGTGTTTGTTCTAACATTAGACAAGGAAGAGTATTTTGAAAATGGGGGTTACAGCCCTTATTGTGGCATGGGAAATGAAGATTACAAACACTTGAAAAAAATAAAGGCATTTTTATGTAAAGATAATAGTAAGTTATGGGTGAAATCACAGAAAATCTTGAAGTCTATCTAGGGTTTTGTTGTTGTGTTGTATTGTGCTGTGTTGTTTTGTTTTTTCTTTCTCTCTACCAACTTCTTGGCAAAAAATCTAATCTTTAGCCTTAGAAGTGTTCCATTGGAGCATTCTGAGACTGGCCAAGCCTGCGTCCATTCTTTGACCTTAGGACCTACCAAATCATGATCAGCAATTTGAAAAATGGGTCCTTAAAAGAAGGGTTGAGATTTTTCTGGAATGCACAGGAGACTGGTACAACAGTAACGGATTTACATATTGTATTTCATGCTCCCAAGCTTTTTCTTTGAAGTGCTCTGAAACTGACTCCTTCAGGGTTTGTTTATTTCACATATAAAAGGCGTGACTCATCTTCTATATTGAGCTTGAGAGAAAAGATCAGCTCTGTTATATGAAGCAAGTACTGTATCATAAGTAAGCCAGCTGTGGAGTTCTTGAACTAATTGGAGTTGGACTAATACAGACTAATTGGAATTGGAATAATATAGACTGTAATAAACCACTCAGCCCAGAAGAGCTGCTTAATTTGAATGTTCATTTGGCGATTAAAATATGGCTCTTCTTTATTGCTTGATCATTTAAATAAGAAAGGTGTTGGGTAATTATACCCAAATTTCAATAGCTTGGATGCTAATATAGACATGACATGACTTTAATCGTTTCCTTACTAGCAAAGAAATGATACTGTTTGATTGTAAGTTATTAGGCTGCAAACAGCTTATGTAATTGGGTAGCAGAGTCTATCACCCTGTGTAGGAAGACTTGTTCTTCTGCTGACCTGCCCTGTTAAAACCGGATAGCAGATGCACATTCATCAGCATGACCGGTGTGTGGGTCTTTTGCTACAGTTAGACCAGAAACAGTAAAGTACACAGGGAATCCTAGACCCAGCAAGGCTTAATGAAAATAGGTTAGTTGATGTTCATGTTCCTCTATTTTTAAAGTAGTTACCAATAAAGACAAAAGGTAAATCCAGGGTTTTTAAGCTCTATTTGGAGCAGAGTAGGAAAGTTATCTATTCTCACTTGGTTGAGAATCAGATACAATTTGTCTCTGAAGGAAAGGGAAAAGCTGCTGCAGCAATTCTAGCAATAGTATTATCAGACCATACTGTAAATTAGGAAGGTGTGCCTGATCTAACAGAGAGTAGAAAGCCCAGACTAGTTCAAGAGAAATAGATGCGAGAGTTCCAGAAGTAACTATTGCAGACTTAGCCTTTACATGTGTATGTGGGAGATACAAGATAATCTAGATGTTTAGCTGGTTGCTTTTGAGTAAGCTGCATAGAGAGAAGGTGTGGGATACACTCTTTACCCACTTTCTTAGTGGGAAAGAAATACAAGACCACAGTAATGAGAAGTGAAACCAAAGAAGAAATCATCTTGGACTAGAGATTTTCAAAGAAGTAGTACTTGAACTTCATAGATGGTGAGGTACTCTGCTCCCCTTCCTCCCGCTCCCCCCCAGAAAATCTTAGTGCAAGAACGAATGGATATTTTTTTGATCAAGACCAAGGCTGAGACATAGTAGTCATAAACATAAACATTACTTAGAATATCTTCCTGGCAGGCAGCAGAGTTGGATGCAACAGCATCACTTATATGTGCTGGCAAGGTTCAGCCAGCAAAAGAAAAACCTAATGTTAAACCACCAGAGAGAACACTATGGTGACGTAGCAACCACATGGTAAGAGAAAGTTTAATTATTATTTCACTTAACTCCATCTTTTTAGTTCAACATCTTACATCTTTTTCAGTGAACCTTTTAGCAAAGCATGTACGCTAACAGAAATATTTGCTTTCTTAGAGTTCTTTCCAAATATTTGCTTGGAAATACATGATTGTACACTTCATATTTAGACTATTGGGTCCTGTCTTCACACGATAGACCATTGTTTTGTTTTCTGTTGTACAGTGCCTAGCACAATGGGGGTTTTGTCCATGACTGTGGCTTCTAGGTACTGTTAAAAACAAACAATAAATAAGTAACAATAACTGAGATCATATTATTCTTCATAAAGTTATAGTGTTAAACATAATTGGTGATTAAGTGGGAGGACAATGCTCCAGTGAAACTTTGAATTTCTGGGAGCTTAAGTGTTTCATATATATTAATATGAATGGCATCTCCTCCCAACCTTTTTATTGAGCTTTTGGATTAATTAGAAAAATGCATTCCCTCCATACACAAAGTAGAGATAGCTAATATTGTGCATGCAGGAAATAAATATTCATATAAATTCAGCTAGAAAAACCCATGTACCTTAGGCCACTAGCAGACATTTATTTAACAGCACAGTGGATCTGATCCATGATTCCAACTGTTAAGCCTCCTGCCATGCTACGTTTGCATGGCAAGAGGTGTGATTGTAGAATCAAAGATCAGATCCTAATTGTGCCATTACTGCTTGCCAGTGCAGGGGGAGCCTGGGGCTCTCCCTGTGCCAGCAAGTAGAAAGAAGAATGCCTGCAGGTCCATCCGGGCCAACAACCAGGTGATTGTCATCTGGGCCCTTGGGTTTCTACTGGGGACTCAAATTTCTTCCAGTGCAGTCTGGACCCACAGCTAACAATCTCCCGATTGTCAGTCCCAGCCTCAGTCCTGTTCACCCTGGTTGGGACAGCTCTGGGTCTAGCTTGAGACCTTGGCTATCTGAGGAGGGTGGAAAATCAGCTGATTGACAAAATTCTGTGCCTGACAGCTCTGGACAGGGTACTATGTGCAGGGAATGAGAGGCTCCTGGTGATGGTGGGGGCAGAAGGGGTAGGCAAAGGGCTTCCCTTGCTGGAAAGCTAAAACCCCACTGGAAGTCTCTAATCTGAAGACCCAAGTCTGGGGCATGGGGACGAGAAAGCTCCCAGCTCCCTAGCTGTCCATATCCTGAACTGCAACTGGGGAGCTCAGCTGAATGTCCACGTTTTAAAGGTCCAGGGTGAAACAAGTTTGAGATCAAGAAGAAATTCCTTGATGTCAAGCTCACAGCCTTGTCTCCTCTTGCCCCCACATCTGCATCTAGGGATCAGGCTGGGGTATTAGGTCCAGAACCTGGTGCTGCTGCTAGCTGATTACACTGGTTGGGTAGGGAATGGGTGTATCCCAGATCCTAGGGCTACACCATTCTAGATGTGTGAATATATAGAGCATATCTTTGTGACTCATTTGCTATATTATCATGCCATATTGGCTTTAATGTGTAGCCCAGTTACTATTTATGGACCAATTAGCAGCTTAATTGCATCTTAAATGTAACTTGTGCTGGGGCCCTTAGAGACAGGGGGATGTGGAAATGTTACCGAACCATTTTTTAGTTGGCACTTATGAAAAATATTGCAATTATGGAATTCTTGGGCCTTAAAATTATAAAACAGAGAAAGATACATTATTGTCAAAGAGTGCCTTCCAGGGGGTCCTTGCTTGAGATAGCTGCAACCTTATCTGGTCTCTGGGAGTCCCCCTTGAAGGCAACCCAGGCTTGGCTTCTAGAGCGAAGGAGGATCCCAAATTCCTTCTCACACCCAAAGATATTCATCTGTTCCCCTTCTTATCTTTCCAGCTCCCCAGAGCTTCTCCACTTGTATCCGTCCCCATTCTTCTGCCTCCAGACTTGCCAGACTATATTTTTTTCCAGGTCTGGTTTCCCTTGTGTCACGTTTAACTCTTTTTGACACCTCTTGAGTGTTGGCTATCTCGCCTTTGTTTATATGTCAACAAAGCCATTCAAGACTGATGACCCTAAAAGTAAATCAGATCTAGTCTTGCTTGGCACTAAATCCCTCCTACTCTATGCACCATCAAAGGAGGTAAACCGAGTCATACAATATTATAACAACATGAACACAGTTAACACAGAAACATCACAATAAAACCTGTAATCCAAATTATCATGGATATCTCACAAAATATTTTTTTATTTCAGATAGAAGATATCAACATTTTCAACATCCAAATCCAGTTCTTTAACTTCAAGGAATGTTATTGTTTATGACGCTACAATTATAAAAAAGCTTAGTATTCTACTATAGTTCAAACCAGAAGCAAGCAAGCAAACAAACAAAAACCTAGAGCTACTTACTTTTTGGAGGCTTGGTTTTCCTTGTGATTTCTTATTTGCGCTGGTCTAGAAACATCAAGTACAAACCTTCATTTGGGTCAAAAAGACCACAAACATACAACATACTGGGGGTTGCTTATGGCAGCAAAAGGCATTTGGATACAGCATTAGAAAAAATCCAAGATTTAGAGGAGGAAGTGCAGAAACTGAAATGAATTTATGAACAGAAAAATCAAGCCTTGAAAGGCTCATCCTTAAAGGATGCTGTGCAGTTGGCTAAGTTGGAAGATCAAGTGTCCAGGTTAGAAACAGCATTAAAGCAATGCACACATTTTGTATGGGACTTACTACACAGCTAAAGTTAACCATTTACTCAAATTGCTTAACGAGAGTTCCAAGCAAGGTAGAGGTTCACTAGAGTGTTTGTCTGGAAACTCTGTGTCACCTTCCTTCATTCTAAGCTGAGTGAGAGGAAGCAGGGAAAGGGGAACCTTTCAGGACCAAGGAGAAATGAACAGGCCAGCTAACAGGGTAGTTTTCTAGGCAAGGTCTGCTTGGAAAGAGAGACAAGGAGGGAGAGAGAACAGATTTAAGAGATCCAGGGAAATGACTGGAGGACATTGCAATGTCAGAGCCATTGCCACTGCCAGCTCTTCTTCTCTTTGCACAGGTGAGGTGTTTGTATAGGCAGGACTGCTCGCCATTGAGACTTCAACCCAGGTTCAAGTTGTGGAGACTGCAGTTTCTAGGTGCCTTCCAGTGACAACCAGATGGGGGAATGCCTGTGACTGCAATGTCAATGTCCTCCTGCTGGTGTCTAAAGGAAAAGGCAAGAGAGCTAAAGGAGGAGGTGGTGAGACTCTGAAGCATCATCTGCTGTGAAGACTTCATTTATCCAATGCTGGAGGAGATCTCTAGGACTGTGGAGGAAGGACTACCAAAGGCAGCACTAGAGAAGGATGAGGATGTAGATTCCTAGGAAGGTGAAAGCTGAAAGTCTGTGACCTCTGGTAGTAAGAAGTCTTCTTCTCTACTTGAAACATTTCACTTGGTTGGGAGGATTAATACCACTGTCACCTAGAGGAAGCAACAAGTAGCAGTGGTTGGAGACTCCCTTCTATGGGGGACGGAGGCATATATCTGCCGGTCTGACCTGTTGTCTTGGGAAGTCTGCTGCTTGTCTGAGCCCATATCTGAGATGTTGTGGAAGTTCTCCTTGATCCTTCTGGTGAAGGGGAAGAGCCAGGGCAGGAGTGGACGCACCCTGCAGATCAATGCATGGCTGAACAGATGATGTCAGCAAGGCTTTTGCTTCTTCGACTATGGGCTGTTGTTTCAAAAAGAAGTATTGATAGGAAGAAATGGGATCCACCTAAGCATTTTTGCAGACAGGCTTGCTAGCCTACTGAGGAGGCTTTAAACCAGGATCACCAGGAGATGGAGTCCAAAGCCCTGATGTAAGTGGGGAAGTGGGTGACTGGGAGGAAGCACAAGCAACAGGCAACACCTTGTCATTCTTCATTTCTTGCTGTCACTAGGCTTAGATCATTCCCAACCACCTTCTTAGCCACAGGCCCCTCTGCCAAGCACTTCCCTGTTTGGCTTCTATGGCTAGACTTCCTGACCAGGCTCTGGGCCTGTCTTATATCTCTCTGGCCCTGCCCTCATTCAGAAAGGACAGGCAGGGGAGAAGAGGAGGAGGAGGAATTATACTGTATGTAAAAGAGCTGTATGATTTCTCAGAGCTCCAGGACAAAACTGGACATAGGTCTGTTGATAGACTCTGGGTTAAGATCAGAAGGAAGAGCAACAAGGGTGATGTCATAGCGGGTGTGAGCTATAAATCATCAAACCAGGAGGAAGTGGTAGATGCGGCTTTCTTCAAACAGCTAGTGGAAGTTTCCAGATCATAGGCCCTAGTTCTCATGGGGGACTTCAATCACCCTGACATCTTCTGAGAGGGCAATACAGTAGTGCACAGACAATCCAGGAACTTTTTGGAGACTACTGGAAACAACAAAAACCATGCTCTTCTTGAGTACTGCTCAAAACCCAGGAAGGATTGGTAAGGAATGTAGAAGTGGATAGCAACTTGGACAGCACTGACCAAGATGATTGCATTCAGGATCCTGAGGAAAGGAAGGAAGCAGATCAGCAGAATATGGACCCTGGACTTCAGAAAAAGCAGACTTTAACTCACTCTGGGAACAGATAAGCTGGATCTCCTGGGAGGCCATATGGGGGGAAAAGGGAGTTCAGGAGATCTGGTTGTATTTTAAAGAAAACTTATTAAGGGTGCTGAAACAAACCATCCCAGTGTTCAGGAAGACTAGCAAGTATGACAGACTTAACAGGGAACTCTTCAGTGTGCCAAAACACACACACAAAAAGAACCTTACAGGAAGTGAAACTTGAACAAAGAACTAGGAAGGAGTATCAAAGTATTGCTCGGGCATTCAGGGGTGAAATGAGGAAGGCCAATACACAATTGGAATTGCAGCTAGCGAGGGGAAAGGTAACAAAAAGGGTTTCCACAGGTATGTCAGCAATGAGAAGAAGATCAGAGAAAGTTTGGATCCCTTACTGAATGGGGGAAGCAACTTAGTGACAGATGCTGTGGAAAGGGTTAAAGTGCCCAATGCCTTTTTTACCTCAGTCTTCACAAGTAAGGTCAACTCCCAGACTACTGGACCTGGTAACATAGGTAGGGAAGGAGGTGAGCCATCAACAATAATGAAAGAACAGGTTAGGACTATTTACAAAAGCGGGACAGGTACAAGTCCATGGGGATGGATGCAATGCACCTGAGGGTACTGAGGAAGTTGGCTGATGTGACTGAAGAGCCACTCTTTTTTGGAAACTCATGGTGATTGGGAGAGATGCCAGATGATTGGAAAAGGGCAAATATAGTGCCAACCATTAAGAAAGGGAAGAAGGAGGATTCAGGGAACTACAGACCAGTCAGTCTCACTTCAGTCCCTGGAAAAATCATGAAGCAGATCCTCAAATAATACATTTCTAAGCACTTGGAAAAGGAGAAGGTGATTAAGAACAGTCAGCATGGATTAACCAAGGGCAAATCATGCCTGACCAACCTGATTGTATTTTATAATGAGGTGACTGGTTCTGTGGATGCAGGAAGAGCAGTGGATATGATATACCATGATTTTAGCAAGGCCTTTGATGTAGTGTCCCACAACATTCTTGCAAGCAAGCTAAATAAGTTTGCCTTGAATGAATGGACTTTAAAGTGGACAGAAAACTGGCTGGATCATCAGGCTCAAAGGGTAGTAATTATTAGCTGGTATCAAATGGAATGCCCCAGAGGTCAGTCCTGGGGCTAGGGTTTTTTTCAATATCTGCATCAACAACTTGAAAGATGGGATGGAGTGTACTTTCAGCAAGTTTGCAGATGACACCAAGCTTCAGGGAGTACTAGGTACACTGGAGGGTAGGTCTAGATTCAGAGAGGCCTAGACAGATTGGACGATTGGACCAAAAGAAATCTCATGAAGTTCATTAAGGACCAGTGAAAAGTCCTACACTTTGGATGGAACAATCCCATGCACTTGTACAGGGTGGGCGCCAACTGGCTAAGCAGCAGCTCTACAAAAAAGAACCTGGGGGTTACAGTGGACAATAGGCTGAATATGAGCCAACAGAGTGCATTTGTTGCCAAGAAGGCTAAAGGCAACAATAGAAGTGGTGCCAGCAGATTGAAGGAAGTGATTATTGCCCACTATTTGGCACTGGTGAGGCCACATCTGGAGTCACTGTGTCCAGTTTTGGGAACCCCAGCCCCCCCCCCCCCAACAGAAAGGATGTGGACAAATTGGAGAAAGTCCAGCGGAGGGCAACAAAAATGGGGTTGGGGCACATGACTTAGGAGAGGCTGAGGGAATTGGAGTTATTTAATCTGGAGAAAAGAAGACTGAGAGGGGATTTAATGTCAGCCTTCAACTACCTGAGGGGTGGTTCCAGAGAGAGTAGAGGTAGACTTTTCTCAGTGGTGACAGGTGAGAGAACAAGGAGCAAGGATCTAAAGTTGCAGCAAGGGATATTAGGGAAAACTTTCTTACTAGAAGGATAGCAAAGGATAGGAAAAAGTTATCCAGAGAGGTTGTGGTCTCTCCATCCTTGGAGGTTTTTAAGACCTGGCTAGAAAAAGCCATGGCTGGGATGATATAGTTGAGCAGGGGGTTGAACTGGTTTGAACAGGGTCTTAGACTAGATGACCCCCTAAAGTCCTTTCCAATCCTAATTTTCTATGACTATGAATTACTGAAAAAGAATGCTTTGTTGAATTGAAGCAACAAGATCTGCATGAGGTTTTCAGACACCAGTGAACTCAGTGTCAAAACTCCCATATGTTTTTAATTTTTCAGATGGGAGGAAGAGATTGGTAATATTAAATGGAATTTATTACTCATGCTTTGATGTTGTGCAGAGGTGCTCAATCTGGGTCTGTCTATTATTGGAGCAAAGCTGGAGCTAAGTATTTCAAGTAGCATTTCAATGGGCTCATTTTATGTAAGATGCAGTCATAAACACCCAGTTGCCCTTTCTCTTATTTATTTTTCTCTTCATAGGAATTTCATACCCACTTTTGTTATGTATTTTTCCTTTTTTTCTAAGAGTAAGTAACAATAAAAAACTTAATTTATAATTTAACATTTTCAGTGCTGTTAGTCTAACTGTATTACAAAGTTAGACCAGCTAATACACTGTAGTCATTCTCTAACAAATTTAGATGTGGCAACTCATAAGTAGCAAGCATTTTTTCTGTGAGCTGCTAGCAGATTTTCTATCTTAAAGTCTCTCTATTTTCTTCTTTCATAACTAAATTGGAACACTCAATTTTGAAATAATAGTTAGCATGATTTATTATTTACCAACGCAGCACTGAAGAAATGTATTTGAAAGAAGCCAGTAGCAAATTGCAATCGATTTTCACAATATCACAAATAAAACTTTTACGGAGGCAGAGTTGCTGTTTCAAGTGATATGTGATGCATAATAATATCTCCAAGATGTTTACTTCTTTATTACTGTCAACAATTCATTAATCACCTTCTTGCAAAAAGGCAAAAAATAAAAGAGAGCTAAGAAAGTGCTGATTATGTTTCTGCAGTTGCAACACATTTCTCTTGAAATGCTATCATTTGAGTCAAATGTATGCATAGAGGTTAAAAAGTCTCCTTTCAATTGCCCTTGGAATAAAAGCAGATAAAATGACTTATTCTGTGTCAAAAAGGTAGTCATGATTATGATGGATATACAGTTCCAGTCTGAAGTATTGACTGAAAGGCATTGTTGACAAATACAGAGTACATAGAGCTAGAGTGCCAAATGACTCTCAAATATTTTAATTCATTCTAAAATCATTTGTATAGCTGGGAAATCATAAAACTGTGAGCCCATTAAAAATGTCTGTGCATTCTCAGAATGCATATTGAGGTACATTTTCATAAAGGTTGAGGTTCTGTATTTTGTACCCACAAAATACATTCTGCGAGGAAGAAAAAAACTCTTTTAATATGACTTGTACCCCCTGTAGTGTAGTTAGAACCAGCAGTGCTCAGAGTTGCGGCTGCACTTAAATTCAGTACAGCACAGTTGAGTTGTTTGGCAACTGAATGCTGCTGGAAGGGTAGTCTCTCTAAGATCTCCAGGGCACGCAGAAAATCTTGGACCTACAGCTCAAAGAGTGCTTTGAAGTGATATAGAATACTTTCCCTAGAAATGCTTATTAAATATCAGAGTATTCACTGTTTTGCCTAGTCCCTGTAACTTCTCTAGCAGTGTATGCTTCTTGGGAGGCAAGAGTAGCAATCTGTAGGGATGTGCAGACATTATGTATAGTTAAATCAATCTAAGTGTCACTACATATGTTCAGGAAGTTTAGATTGGGCAAAAAGTGGTTGGCCCAATCTAGCTTAATTCAGCTGAGGAGGTGCACTATGTAGATCAAGCTAACTTCCGCCCTAACTAACCAAACATATGTTCAGAGCACCGCCTTAGGACTGGGAAAGCCCAGCCACCGATACTAGCACTGGAGCTGTGCTATTCCTACTTTCACCCCAGTCCCACTAACCCCCACCCTTGGACCTACCAATCCCCCCTGGCCTTGTGGCACACCCAGTAGCCCCGACCCCCTCTCAATCCTGCCTGCCCCTCTCCCAACTCAGCTTAGTTAGATTGTGTTCCCAATACAATTCCTGGCACTGGCAAATGAGTGCACAAATGCGGACCTGATCTATGATTACATGGCTTAAATTAAGCTACATGACTATATATTGGGTCCTGTGAATGTGTGCACATGCTCTGATTGTAGCCCAGAGACTGGTAATGCACCTGATTCAGAAAGGGAAAGGGACTTCTTGTATCCTTCTGCCAGGCATAATCTGGTGCTCTGGGTTTTGAGGTCAAATGAGTAAAAGAGTAAAGGGCAAGATGTAAAAGTGTTCAGGTACTTAGGAAAATCCCACTTATTTAAGTACCTAAATCCTTTTTTAAACCTCACCAAAGTCATATTACCTAGGGAAAAGGAGAAACTTTGCAAAACCCAGAGAACCCTATTAAAGGTCTTAGCAATATGAGCTAGAGAGAGAGAAAGACAATGAGGTAGACATTTATAAATATTAATTTTCTCTCTTGGAAAAGTACAAACTTATTTTCTCCTAGCAGTGTATACTTGGAAAAAACTGGTATTCCAGAAACAGATGACTATGGCCTCAGACTATAAAACTTCAAAAGTATAAGAGCTCTTAAACTCAATCCAAGTACTAAAACAAATGCTGTTAGTAATAACAGAAAAGGCTAGGGCAAAACAGAAAATTTGTCATACTCTATAGTCAGAGTTGTTTCAAAATAAAATATTTTCTATGTTCTCCATGAGGCATTAGTCATTACTCATTTTTCTGGTTTACTTGGTCCTTTGATACTACCCTTCATTGTATCTGGTATTCATTGTATCAAATCTGGCCTGGTACAGTGAATTTGAGCAAGATCTGGCCTTAATCTTAATCAAAGTAAGTTTACATGAGTAGTAGGTAAATAGGATGCCTTTCTGACATCGAGCAACCCAGCTGGAACAGTAATTGTTGCTCTGACTTTGAACAGCTACCGAATCAAGAGAAATCAAGATTTACACCATCAGTTTAACCTGCTCTGTAAACTGTAAAATAAATCATTAGTCCCAAATTATTAATTAATTTGTAATAAGATTAAGCATTGCAGTTCCATGATAGTGCTATTTCCAGAAAAGGTCAAATAGGTCTTATTATCAGGACCTTTACTAAAAGGTAAAGGATTACTAAAAGTACCAAAAAATATTTTTTTCACCATTTCAGTAAGATTAATGCATAGGGTCATTTATTTACCAAAGAGAATTAATTAAAAATGAGTATGAAGGATTTCTGATATAATTGTGATTTGTCCCGTAACTGTAAACATTGTATAGTACCACATTCATTAGTATCCAAGCCCTTGGCTTTACATGAACACAATGGAAATAAACAATGTGAGGGAGAATTTTTCCATCAGTGCAATGACTTATCATTTTCCTTTTTCTCTCATAGTTGCTATCTGCAAAGATGCAATTTCAGAACAAAATATACTCTAGATTTCAGTCAAAAAAAGAAGCGGAGTTTGGATCCAAAGGCTCTGCCAGCAGGCTACCAACCCCTGTCATTGGGCAACCAAAAAACTATGGTTTCGGTTGACAGAAAAATGGAGTGACATATCCCCCCCAAAGCAGTGACCTCTAGCTGCTGTTCCTATGCTTCTGTCTGCTACCACTCAAAAGCACATTTCCCAGAATGTCCTTCAACAGACATGTAGCAGGGCAGCTCCAGATCTGGGCAGCTATGATGCAGGAGTAAGCACTGGTTCCTGCTGTGCCAGTGGTGGCAGTACAGTCAGCCATCACTGCAGCAGTAGCTGCTTTTTGACTCCAGGCCACTGCCCCAGTCATCCCACATTCATGTACACCACTGCCTTCCACTCATGTACGCTCCTGCACTGTCACTGTTGCTTTCCTGCCATAGCTGAAGAAAAAAAGGTTATAGGAGCAGGGGAGTGAGGAAGTAGAGGGTGAGGTGCCACCCATTCCATTTTGTTCCAGCTCCATAAACTTAGAGAACACCCAGGACCGGTACCCCAGTTATCACTTATTCTAATGATCCTACAAAATGGATGCTAAATATATTTCACTGAATTGATAGTATTGCCCCAGAAAGTGTTTGCTAATGTGGGGAATAAGTCCCTTATTTTACACAGTGCAAAAAAAGGAATGCATTCTGAACTATGCATTAAGAATACCTACATGCAGAGAGAAAAGGAAGGAGCAAGTGAAAAAAAGGATGAGATCCTTCATAAAAAAGTTACACAGCAGCCAATCCCAGCAGCTGAAAATTGCTTTGCAGCTAGAGAGAAAAATAATGAGCTGCAAAAGGAAAGAACAAACTAATCATAATAAAAGATAGGAACTAGGGCTAGCCAAAATTCAGTAGTTTTTTTGTTTTTGTTTTGTTTTAAACCAAAAATGGGACACTGTAACACTTTACATCTTTCCCTGTTTTTGTTTCTGTTTCCCCTGTTCTTACTAGTATGAAAAAGAGAAAGGAGGTGGGGGAAGTGGGGGGAAAGGCCCCAAACTGACAGTGCTTTGCTTTTTGGTTCTTTGAAGAAATACGAAAAATTCTAAGAAATAATTGAACAGACTTTGTTTGTTTTGTTTAATTACCTTTAAAATATGTCTCGTATTTTTAAACCAGCTCTTCTAGCATTGAAAGCATCTGCAGTTGTATGAAATGCATAATTAATCACCAAAGTAAGTGCTGAAGCTACTTTCAGTAACAACAAGGAAAAGCTGTTGCCCTCATGAACACTCATTCAAATGTCAAAAGTTATTTTGTTAACTTGAAGGATCTATATTTGTCCAGGCTACTTGTAACTGCTGAGAAACTGCCACCAATCAATTCCGTAAGTCTGTTTCCTGCTTCGACTCTTCTCCCTGTTTTATTTAATAAATTTTCATTTCTGTCCCAAATCAGATATCGACATTTCTGAAAAAATACCAGCCACTATCTCAGGTAATTTCTATAAATATATGTCCAGCAGTAACAGTAGGAAGAAATAAGAGCTACAGTAAATCCCCCAAGCTATAATATACTGCCATCCCATTCCTTTTCCAAAAAAACCCCAAAAAACATATGGATCCATGGGATGTTTGCCAGGGTGATAACATAAAATATAGTAGTATGAATAAATAAAACAGAGCTCACTATCTTCACTGTGTGCTCTTGCCATTTTGTATCCTTTTTCTGTGCCGCTTTCATCCCTGCTGTCTCATTTCTTTTATTAATCACTCTTTTCTGTCTCCCCTATCTACTCCTGGAAGAACATTATTTTCATTTACCTCATTCCTTTTCTTTTTTCTTCCACTTTCTCTGGGGGTTGCTAAAGTTTCCCTTCCTCCCACCCCAATGTTTTCTTACAATTTCTGTTCTTGAATGGGTCTAGAAGGCGATGGCAGGGGTACAGCCACATTCACTTTGGCTGTGGGGTACACATGCAATGAGCTTTCTGAGCTCATCAGATGGTTTGCACAATCTGAGAACCCAGAGGGTGAACACCCATGTCCCAGTGCCTTCTTCTCTACTACTACTACTACTCTACTGAGTTTCCAGTCACTTTCCCTTGGCTTTCTTTATTGCAGCTTCCTCCTCTGCTTACTACCTCCTCTGCTTACTACTTGAAACCTCTATATCTCCTCCTTCCTTCTTTCTCTTCTGTCCCCTTCATCCATTCAGAGGGCATTAGCATTCCTTGGCTTGCTTTCCCACTCCTGTTAATATATCCCAGCCAATAGGACACTGGGTAGCATTAACAGGAGTGCCACTTCCAAATTATTTTCTTCTATGCTTTGCAGTGTAGGAAGGGTTCACCTGGAGTACTGTGTTCAGTTTTGGACTGCCCTGAACCCTCCCCATTTTCACTGCTGATCTCTGACATACCCCTTACAGAGGGGGAGAGGAAAGGAGCTTGGATTCATAGGGCATGCCCATTACAAATGGAGAAATTATGAAAGACTGTTTCTGCCTCCTTACCACTGGAATATAAAGGACAGCTCACAGGGAAATAGACCCTAAACATTCTTTTCATTGTAAGCATGACCCAAAGCACTGTGTAGGGAACAAGATACCATAGGATCATGGGAAAGAGGACCCTCATAAGGTCAGTAGTCTAGCACTCTGCTCAGTGCAGCATTGTTCTGAACTAAACCATCCTAGTCAAGTGTTCCTACTGTTACAGAAAGCAGAGCATACTTGGAACAGTGGCTTGTCCCACTGGTAGTTTTCTATAGGGAAGGTTGCTTTTATATAGAAAGATACTGAAGTTGGAGTGTGTCAGTCATGATTATTAAGTACTAGTAAATGTTCTGCAATAGTAGAAGGTTAATGATTCTTCAGAGGTGGGTTTAGGTAGCATACATTTTAAGCTTCCTTTTATAAAAGATAGAAAAGTGAAGCTATGTCTTGATACTTAGAGTGGAATCCAGGAACAATGAGTCCTTGTACAGTCTTTTACATTCTAAGATCTTTAGTCACATCACTTTTCTGTAGCTCAGTTTTGCCATTGCAAATGAGGAATGTTGATATTTACCTCTTGTGCAAAGTACTATGAAATGTATAGCTAAAATGTTTATGTCATAATAAGCTGCTATTGTTGTTGTTGATGGTGGTGTTATTACTCAAGTCCAAGTACTGCACTGGTCTGGTCCTGCAGGGAGCAAACCAGGAAAGCCAAGGCTCGAACTGAACTCCAACTAGCTTTGAGTATCAAGGACAATACAAAGTCCTTTTTCAGATATGTGGGGAGCCGGAGGAAAAGCAAGGACAACATTGGACCCCGGCTAAACCAGATGGGACAACTGACAACTCACGCCCAGGAAAAAAAAACCCTTTTAAATGGGTACTTTGCATCAGTCTTTCATAAGTCACATGGGATGCCCATGCCCACTATGGAACAGGGAGGTCCAGGTGAGGAACAGGGAGGTCCAGGTGAGGGAGATCCCCTGCCCTCCATCAATGCTAACCTCATGAAGGAGCACTTTGAGAGGCTGGATACCTTCAAGTCAGCTGGCCCTGATAAGCTACACCCCAGGGTACTCAAGGAGCTGACGAGCATCATAGCCCAGCCCCTGGCACGGGTCTTTGAGAACTCCTGGTGCTCTGGTGTAGTGTTCAAAGACTGGAAGAAGACCAATGTGATGCCTGACCTCTATCCCGGGGAAGGTCTTAGAAAATTTTATTAAAGAGGCCATTTTTAACAGACTGGCTGATGCTAACATCATGAGGTATAGCCAGCACAGGTAGGTCTTGTTTGACCAATCTCATTTCCTTTTACAACCAGGTGACCTATCACTTGGACAAGGAAGAAGAGATTGATGACATATATTTTGACTTCAAAAAAGCCTTCGATCTGTTATCCCATGATCACCTCTTGGCAAAACTGGCCAATTGTGGCCTTGGGCCCACCACAATCCACTGGCTGGGAAATTGGCTCCGTGATCTGACCCAGAGGGTGGTAATTGATGGAAGTCAATCATTATGGTGCCCTGTGACCAGTGGGGTCCCCAAGGCTCTGTCCATGGACACATATTGTTCAGGACCTTCATTAATGATGTGGACATTGGAGTCAGGAGCAGACTGGCCAAGTTTGCCGATGACACCAAACTTTGGGGCAAGGCAGCCACACCTGAAGACAGGAAGATGATCCAGGCTGACCTGGACAGGCTCAGCAAATGGGCAGATGAGAACCTGATGGTGTTTAACACTGAAAAATGAAAGGTTCTCTACCTTAGGAGGAAAAACCTGCAGCATCCTTATAGGCTCGGCAGTGCTACTCTGGCTAGCACTACGGGAGAAAGAGATTTGGGGGTCATCATTGACTACAAGATGAACATGAGCCTTCAATGCGATGCTGCGGCTAGTAAAGCAACCAAAACTCTGGCTTGCATCCATAGATGCTTCTCAAGCAAATCCTGGAACATCCTTCTCCCCTTGAGATGTCATTCTCCCATTGTACTTGGCCTTGGTGAGGCCACAGCTGGAGTACTGTGTCCAGTTTTAGGCCCCACGATTCAAAAAGGATGTGGAGAAGCTTGAGCGAGTCCAGAGAAGAGCCACGCACATGATCAGAGGTCAGAAAAACAGACCTTACAACGACAGGCTGAGAGCTATGGGACTCTTTAGCCTGGAAAAGTGCAGGATCAGGGGTGATCTGATGACAACCTATAAGTTTATCAGGGGTGACCACCAGGATCTGGGGGAACGTTTGTTCAACAGACCACCCCAAGGGATGACAAGGTCAAATGGTCATAAACTCCTGCAAGACCGTTTCAGGCTGGACATAAGGAAGAATTTCTTTACTGTCGAAGCCCCCAAGGTCTGAAATAGCCTGCCATCGGAGGTGGTTCAAGCACCTACAT
>NW_017728916.1:19019673-19041204 GCF_001723895.1 Crocodylus porosus
CCAGATGACTTGCTGCCCTTCGGGCAAGGGGCTGGACTCGATAATCTTCCAAGGTCCCTTCCAGCCGTAATGTCTATGAAAGTCTATGAAATCTAAGGTCAACCCCTCAGTAGATTCTATACATGAAAAATGTATAAATGTTATAATTTTCTCTGTATAGAATCTAATTGTCAGAGGGTCATCTTAAATTTGTCCTACCCCACCATTGCAGTGGAACAAGCAGAAGTAGAGGAAGCAGGCAGTGGGGGACAGGCAATGGGAGAATCAAGTGGCCTGATTCCTGTCATTTGTACCCTGCCATCTGTTCCCACTACTGGCCCTCCACAGTCCTGTCTGTGGTCTGGTGCCTGTGTTCTGCCCACACCTTCCCATTCAGTTTATCTCTGCCCCCCACATACATTTCTATCCTCCCTGACCTGAAGTGCCTGTGCCCCCATGCTACCTGCTCCCCTCTTCATAGATTTCATAGACATTAGGGCTGGAAGGGACCTCAGGAGATCATCGAGTCCAGCCCCCTGCCCAAAGGGCAGGAAGTCAGCTGGGGTCATAGGATCTTCATGCCCCCCTTGTTCCATGTTCCCCCTAGCCGCTGCTTAGACTCTGTTGTGGCTCTGGCCTGAGGCACAGAGCATATATTCACATCAGCTATTTTTTGGCCTTGCAGCAGTAGCTGAAAAATTGGCAGCTTTGGCTCTGGCTGCAGTACTAGGTGAGAGTGAGAGCCAGATCCAGAGCCAGGGCAGGAACTGCTGCCACTGGCACGTCAGCTGCATGGCTGGGTGGAAGCTAGAGCATCCTTGTGCTCTGTGCTCCAGGCCAGAACAGGACTGCAACTATGATGGTTCCATCAGTAAGTGGCAGTAGGGTAGGGGTGTTGTTAGGGGGAGGGGGAGGCAGCATGGGTGGGCAAGCAGGGGGAGCAGAGACTGCAAGGGGCAGCTGGTGGGGGGAACAGTGGTTGCAGATCCAACTCTTACCCTGTGCCTGCATTAGGGCCAGGGTCAGAGTCATAGCAACCACCTGCCAACCCACCCCATGTACTCAAATCCAAGATGAGGGGCTTTTTCCCCCCTATGATGAATGGAGAAAACCTGTGTCTTGAATTCACATATATATGGTATTACCACCTCCAGGAAGATGCCTGAATAGTCTGTTTTGTTTCATGTTGGGCAACTCATGGCATTGCAAATGGCAGTGTATCAGTTTTAATTTGCTCATTGCTGCAACATCTTGAGGACTTACAGTTAGGTCAGTCATACTGTTAATGCAATCCTATGCTTTCAGGGAAATAGATACAAGGATGCCAGCAGGAATTGCATTTCACTAATAGATGAAGCTATCCCTCACTCCCTTTCCTACAGCACATGGGTGTTGTGTAGATTCTCTGATTAATGTTTGCAATTGATGTCTTAGAGTGCTAGAATGAGAAGTTCTAGAGCTATGCAAAATATTAATATTATACCCTGCATCCACAGTTATCTCTTCATCACATTGTACTACCCCAAAAGTATAACTAATGTTTGTATCTATTGTTTTTGGATATGAAAACTAATAACACGTATTGTTGGAACCAGATTCTCAGTTATGTAAACTAGGAGCATTAGTCCTCTTAAGACTCATCTTCAGTGCTAGAGAGCACTGACTGTCTCTCTCCAGTAGTCACCAGTGGTTGCACCTGCACCATTTACACCAATCTACAGTGGCTACTCCTCCATCCACCACAACAGAGGGCTTGCTTCCCTAGACTCTCATGCTGCACGCACACAGCTGAACCAGCCACCAATTCCCAGGCACTCACTCACCATGTGCATAGGATACCCATATCCACTGGGCCACATTGGCTGTTGGCTACTCCTGAGTCCTCCAGGCACAATGATCCAGGCTTGCACCCACGAGTTGTATAGCAAGACATGAGGTATTAGTCTCTCAGAGGCAAACCACAGTGAACAATATGCAGGGAACACAGATCCCTCATATGTGCTCCCTTTTACACATATCCCTCACTGGCACCTGTCAGTCATCCATACAACCAATCAGATATTCATGTACATGACACTCATGCCATTTTCCACAGCACTCTCTCATGCATGCAGCACAGCTGTCAGTCAAACAACACACTTACTCTTCATCTCACAGTTTCCCACTAAGTGTGGGCTACTCAATTGAGCAAGCTCAGGACCAGCTAAGAAGGTCAGGCTTGAAGAGTTCAGCCCACCTAGAAACTGCACCTCACACACCATACTCAAACAAAAATGTGTTTCAAACAATTTACTCATCAAACCAGGGATCACTACTGTTTTCTCTGTCTACATTAACACTCTCATCAGTTTTACATCAGTGAAACTCCATTGACTTTAATACAATTGTTCTTGATTTACAGCAGCATAGGTGAGATGAGAAGAGATTTTCTATCTCCTTGGGCACATCTATACAAGACATTTACTGTGCAGCTGACTACTTAGTTCCTCAGTAAATGTCTCATTTGTTGTGCAAATCTTCTCTTCTTGCTGTTACCAGTCATGCTTCCCCCTGTACATTTATCAGCACCAGTGCAGAACCTGACAGGAAACATAGCAGAGGAGAGAAACAACATAAGTAGGACCTAACAGCATTTGGTAGCAATGTTTTTGACCCCCCACCCTGTCCTAGACAGGTTTTACAGCACCCTTCTCACCTTGCTACTACAGTGGCTCAGCTCCTTGGACCTCTTTTACCAAACCAGCTAGCCCTGGCATCCTCAGATTGCAACTATTGGAGAAAGCTATAAATAAAGTGTTGCCAAAGGTTTGCAAACGAAACAATGAAGGGCTGAGACTGCATTTTTGGAATAATACTGAAGGTTTACATTTAAGAGATGTTTCTCTCTCACTTTAGTTACAGTATGTGAATTACTCTTTTGCTTGGGTAAAAGGATTCTTAATAAAGCCCAGATTTTAAAAAAGGGGCTTCTATTTTCTTTATCCAAACCAAAGTACATGTGGGATATATTCTGCATATAGTGCTGACCCATCCATTCCTCACATGTTTTATATAAATTCTTTCCTGTAGAAAAAGGATCCATAAATTATTCTCCATTTAGAAGCAGATCTCATATGCAGATGTTCAGTCATGTGCTGTCAGTATCTGAGAAGTCTCAGTTTAAGGTAATTTCATTTTACTTCTTGTTGAAGTTTTGTTTTGTTTTTTCCAGGAAATAATTTGCATCTATGCTTGTTGCTTAGATGCTGGGTTTGGGGGGTCGGGGGGGGGGGGTTTGGAGGGAAGGACATTGATTCTTTTAAAATATTCCACAGGTTCCAGTCCATAATCTCCTGTAGTAATTTCTTATATTTAAGGTGGGTAGCAGTTTGTGGATTGCTAAAGAACAAGAAGAGTGTATGGAGGTCATATGCATTTCATCGTCCTAAAAATCATAGGAGCAGCAGAGCTGTTTGATGATTAGGGGTCTGTGACAGTGGTGAAGGGACTCTGCTACTTTAAAAGCAAAAAAGGCAGCAGGTGAGCCTTACAATCAGATAAAGACAGCTGAGCAAGGGTAAGAAGGCCTGCAGAAGAGTAAGAAGGCCAGAGACAACTGGGGTAAGAGCTACAAAACTGGACTGTCCTGGAGCTAGTGGCCTGCAATAATTGCACAGAGGCAGAACTCCACACAATCAGATAAGTAAAGACTGCAGAGCACCTGGGTTAGCTGCAGTTGAGGAAATCAGGCTTATTAATGGGCAAGGGAGAACTCCCTGTACCTGATACAGAGAATCAGAAGATCAGGTGATCAGAAGGGGTGGAAGTCAGGGAAAGATAAGCTCAAGCTCCTGAGATTCTTTAGTCAGTCCAGTTTTGACCTCGATAGGGAAAGAATTTTGTGGGCAGTGGAGCTGATGGAAGTAGATTTATGGGCAGCTGAGGGACCCCAGGGAGCTATAAGGAAAGTAAGAGTTGGTGTGGCAAAGTTACCCAGAGTGGTATTTAAGTATTTTAGTCAGAAGCAGTTTGCTTGGGTTTCTGTTTCTGACCAGAGGTTTGGAAATGGCTACAACTGTGGCTGCAGATCAGGGGTGGTGCCTAGGGAAGCTCTATGTTTTGAGCTCTACCAGGGCTGGGGTCCTGGTGTGCTGAAAGCAGGTGGTGACAGGCCTGCCAGGATCAGGGACCAGAGCAATGGAATTAGAGGGAGACTTGCAAGGCAATAATATGGATGCAGGGAAGACTGGAGATAGTGGGGATGGCACAATTACTGCTTCAAAGCCATGAACACAGTCAGTAGAGCCACAGTTAGGGCCAGTGAGGCATGAAATGTTGGTTAGCAGATTTAGGGTCTGTTGGCATGAGTGTGAACATGATATTTGCCTTGCCAAATAGAGGTAAATTGAGTGTAGATCCATTGGGTACATCAAAGTGTAGTAAATGAAACATTGAAGTGGGTACCCTGAGGAACCAGAGTGGGGTAGGATTAGTTGGGCCACCAGGGTGTGCCACAGCTGTCCTACAGGGTCACTGCATGATTCTCAAAATAGATTCAACTTACTAAAAGAGTCCACTGGTTTGAACAGAGGGAAAAGTCAAGAATTGCAACATTATACTAATTGTAACATTGCCACAGAATCATTCTGCAGCCTTTCAGAAATCTTCAGATTTCCCAGCTCTTGGAATGTAGCAATAACGTTTACATACATTACAGAGAATTAAGTTAATTTACAGATGTTCGCCAAGTGTTATTGTTAAAGGTAACCTACTATGGCCTTGTTTCATCCTTCCTTTTCAAGAAAGTAATTGGAGCCCTTTTTCAGCTTTAGTGAGGAGAACTTATTCTCATTGAAATAATTAGGATCTTCATCTAGTTTGTTTGGATGCTCTTTAAAAGAGCCATAAAATCACTTGAAAGAGATGTAGTTAATTGTGCTGGTCTGAAGTCAAGTAGAAGGCAAGGTAGATTTGTACTTTATAGACCCGTGATGCTCAACCTTTTTTGGCTGGTGGGCCAGATGTGCTGAGGCCATCAGGGAGCCGTATCTGATTGATGGTCCTGATCTGGCAATGGGTGGTCACAACAGGACTCCATCTGGCCACATGGAGGGGGGCAGGTGGCATCACCGAGGGCATGACCTCCACAGCAGAATAGCAGACGGTTCTCTCCAGAGCCAGGACTGCTCATGACGGTGCAGTACCAATTCCCCCAATCCAGCTGGAGAACAGGTATGAGGCCCTGGCAACACTGGATGAGGAGGAGGAAGGAGAGGAGGAAACCTCTGGAGAGGAGGACACTCCACACACTGAACAGACTGAAGGAGGCAAGTTGACCTGGAAGGAGAGACGCCAAGTGCTCATCATAGGCAACTCCATCCTGAGAGGTACAGAGGGTCCCATCTGTCACCAGGATCCCTTGACACATGAGGTCTCCTGTCTGCCCAGAACAAGGATTCAGTATGTGACAGAGATGATCCCAGCCATTATCTGGCACAATAATTATTACCCCGTGGTACTAATTAATGTGGGTACTAATGATGCTGCCAGTAGAAGCCCAGATCATCTGATGAAGAACTACCATGCTCTGGGGGGCAAGCTGAAGGAGACAGGGGCACAGATGGTCTTCTCATCTGTCCTTCCAGTGAGTAGACATGGATGACACCATGAGACCTGCATCAGAGAGGTCAACTTGCGCCTTTGAGAATGGTGTCTTGTGGCGGGTTTCGGCTCCTTGGACCATGAGCCATACTTCAAGACAAGAGACATACTTGGGTGGGATGGGCTTCACCTCTCCCCCAAAGGTAAGCGCCTGTTCTCTTTCAGGTTGGCTGATCTCCAGTGGGCTTTAAACTAGGCTCATTGGGGGAAGGGGAGGATGAGGTCAAAGGGAGCCTTAGAGCACCAAACCAAATGTCGCCCACAAGAACAGTCCAGCCAAGACTGACGACGAGCACAAGAAATACCCAGGTAAGAGACAAGGGCCCAGATAGTCCTAGGATTAGGGTGGCGATGCATACACTTTCAGGAGGCCTTAAGTGCCTATACACTAATGCTTGTAGTACAGGGAACAAGCAGGAGGAACTTGCCCTCCTGCCAGCTAACACAAACCCAGACATAGTGGTGCTCACTAAAACATGGTGGGATCCAACGCACAAATGGGAAGTGAGCATCAAGGGCTATAGGCTGTACAGGAAGTATAGAATGGGGAGGAAAGGCGGGGATATGGCACTCTATGTCAAAGAGCAATTTACATTCTCAATGAGCAGCACTTGTTCAGAGGAGGAGCAGACTGAAGTATTCTGGATCAGAATACAAGGGGGTCAGGGGAAAGGGGACTTAATGGTGGGGGTCTACTACAGACCACCCAACCAGGGAGAAGAGCTAGACTGGGAATTCACAGGTCAGCTCACAGAGGCAGTTAAGTCAAAGGATGTGGTCATCATGGGTGACCTAAATTATCTGGACATCTGCTGAGAAGAGCAGTCAGCCAGGTCTGACCACTCACATTGGTTCCTAGCCATGTTAGAGGACCTCCATCTAACCCAGGAGGTACACAGTCCCAAGAGGGGAAAAACCTTGTTAGATCTGGTCGTGGCCACAAGCGACGAGCTGGTGAGGGGACTGCAGGTGCTCTATCACCCGGGCGATAGCGATCATCGCTTATTGGAATTCACCATCCAACACGGGTGGCAAAGGCCTGCAGGAAGAAAGCAGCCCTGGACTTCAGGAGAGCAGATTTTATTGAGCTAAGGAGACTAGTCAGGGAGGCACTGGGGTCCTGGAGGGGTGGAAAGTTGTGAGTCCAAGAAGAGTGGTCATTCCTGAAGGAGAAGATCCTCCAGCCCAAAAGGTGGCAATCCCAACATGGATCAAAGGGTGCAAGAGTGCTCAAAAGCCCCCATGGCTAACCAAAAGCATCCAGGAACATCTCAAAGCTAAAAAGGAGGTGTACACCCAATGGAAGGGAGGGGTCATCACCAGGGAGGACTATACCTCTGTTGCTTGGGATTGTAGTGGGGCTGTTAGGAAGGCCAAAGCAGAGATTGAACTGGGACTAGCAACCCAGATCAAGGATAACAAGAAATCCTCTTTTAAATACATAGTGGGTAAAAAGAAAGTTCTGGGTAATGTGGGGCCTCTGCAGGATGTGTGGTCTCACCGGACAACAAAGCTAACCTATTTAACAATTACTTTGCCTCCATTTTTCTGAGCAGGGACCAGGTCATCCCTGCCACTGGGATCCCCAGTGGTCCCAGGGGAGGCACAGTCAGGCTCAGGGTCAGAGAGGACCTAGTCAGGGAACTTCTGGTGGGACTGGATGTGTTCAAATCAATGGGTCCTGACAATCTCCACCCCAGAATGCTGAGGGAATTAGCAGAGGTCATTGTGGGACCCCGGCACAGATTTATGAGCAGTTGTGGTGCTCTGGCAAGGTGCCAGAGGACTGGAAACAGGCCAATGTGGTCCCCATTTTCAAAAAAGGGAGGAAGGAAGACCCAGGAAATTATAGGCCTGTTAGTCTTACTTCGGTCCTGGGGAAGCTCTTTGAGAAAATTATCCAGGCACACATCTGCGAGGGGCAAGCAGGGGAGTGTATGCTTAGGGGCAACCAACATGGGTTCATTAGAAGCGGGTCCTGTAAAACCAATCTGGTGGCCTTCTATGGCCAGGTCACAAAATCTTTGGATGCAGGTGTCGCAGTGGATGTAGTCTTTCTGGATTTTAGGAAGGCCTTTCATGCTATTTCTCACCTCATTCTATTAAAAAACTAAGAGATTGTGGGGTCAATGCCTACACAGTCAGATGGGTCACTAATTGGCTGGAGGCTGCACCCAGAGAGTGGTGGTGGATGGGTCATTGTCAACCTGGAGGGATGTGGGCAGTAGGGTCCCCCAGTGCTCACTCCTTGGGCCTGCAGTGTTCAACATCTTCATCAGCAACTTGGATGAGGGGGTGAAAAGCACCTTGTTAAATTTTGCAGGTGACACTAAGATGTGGGGAGAAATGGGCACGCTAGAATGGAGGGACAGGCTGCAATTGGATCTGGACAGGTTACAAGGGTGGGCAGATGAGAATAAGATGGGATTCAATACTGACAAGTGCAGGCTAGTGCACCTAGGAAGAAAGAACCAGCAGCAAACCTACAGGGTGGGGAATTCCATTCTCATCAGCACAGAGGCAGAAAAGGTACATGAGCTGCCAATGGGAGGATGCAGTCAGGAAGGCTAACCACACCTTGTCATGCGTCCACAGATGCATCACAAGCAGGTCCAAGGAAGTGATCCTCCCCCTCTATATGACATTGGTCAGACTACAGTTGGAGTACTGCATCCAGTTCTGGGCACCGCACTTCAGGAGGGATGTGGAGAGGGTCCAGAGGAGGGCCACTTGCGTGATTGGGGGCAGCAGGGCAGGCCCTATGAGGAGAGGCTACGAGATCTGAACCTGTTCAGCCTCTACAAGAGAAGGCTGAGAGGGGATCTGAGAGGCCATCCATAAACTGGCCAAGGAGTCTCCTGTTCCCCCGAGCACTACTGGGAGTAACAAGGAATCATGGCCATAAGTTGACAGAGAGTAGATTCAAGCTAGATATCAGGAGGCACTACTTCACAGTCAGGGCAGCTAGGAGCTGGAACCAACTTCCAAGGGGAGTGGTGCTTGCTTCTACCTTGGCCGTCTTTAGAAGGAAGCTAGATAGACATCTTGCTGGGGTCATTTGACCCCAGCATTCTTTCCTGCCCATGGCAGGGGGTCAGACTTGATGATCTGCTCAGGTCCCTTCCGACCCTACCAACTATGAACCCATGAAACTATAACCTGGCCCCAAGCTGCTGCACAGGTCTCAGGGCTTGGGAATTTGACATTTGGGGAGACTGGCCATATTGATTGCCATTGCTTTCCTGCCCCCAGATTTCCCAATCCATGGGGAGCTCCACAGGTCAGATATCTATGGCTCTGTGGGTCATATTTTGAATTAAGTAAAATCTATTTTACATCCAACGTTCACATTAGATTTCTGAAACAATTTATGTGCAAGGTGTATCATCACAAATCCTCTCTATATAACATCACAAATAAAGCCTGAGGAAGATTTTTTGCTTTAAATGCTCATTTTAAATCATCATGATCCAGTCACAGACAGTCCACAAATAGGTAGCTGTTCATCACATAAATAATTCATTGTTCTGGCTGTTTGAAAATGTGAGAATGTCAATCCTATACTTGTAAACTGCACCCACTTCTGACAAAGAAAATTATATTATACTGCTGGAATGGGAGACAAATACAGTGTCAAATCATCCTGCTCTATGGAAAAAACAATGGGAAAGAGCCATGAAGAAGGAAATATCCCTGAAGTCCCTCCTCAACCTTTATTATGTGAGGTTCCTTCCACATTTCCAATCTCACTCTTAAACCTAAAGGACCCTCAGGGATTTGCAGGAATCTGATTCCCCATATTGTCACTGGTGAATGACCACTTCTAGGTAGGAAGGTTCACATAAGGGATAATACACATCCAGGCTGCTTACCCCATAGGGTTGTGAGGATGAGTTCAGAGCTATATATCCACAGGAGCCTTTTGTGGCTTCTATGTATTCATGTTTTTAAGTATTTCTGGTAGTACAAAAATAAATCATGCTTTCCTAAACAGTTATCCATAAATCTGCAGAGGAAATTCTACTAACATATATTACTAAACTATACTTAGGAGCTTGGATTTTTTAAAAAAAGAAAGGTATTTTGGATGAAACTTTCTCAGAAATCTTTAATAAAATCAAATGAGAAGTCAGTATTTTCTTAGCTATTTTTTTTAATAATGTACAAAATAGACATTATGAGACTCTAAATTGCTGTTGTCTTCTAAGTTTTGGCAAATGCAGTTTTAAAAAACTACTATATTTAAATCAGTTGTGCCCAGGATTTACTTATCAGAAATAATCAGTTTGTCTAATTATTGCCTTAATTTGGATTAATCTTAATTCTTTTTGTGTATAACAGTTTTCAATAGCTCTTGTTGAGGCTCCATGATCTATAAAAGCCCCGATTCAGAAAGGTACTTGGACACATTCTTAATTGTAAGCAAGTGAGCTGTCCTCCAGTAGCTCAAAGTCAGATATTTACTTAAGTATGTTACTACGCTGTCATAAGGAAAAAAAATCTTTAAACCTTTTTAAATAGTTTATTATTGTATACATTTACACCATAAAAACCTATATAATTCTATAATTTGCATTTCAAAGAGTCGGTTATTGTTAATCATCTCAGTTTTTACACACTTCGTTAAATGAAATAACATACTAAAAGAGAACGGTTAAATAATATTCCAGGTGTGGGTAACAAAGAATAGCAAGGAAATTGAGAAGTAAGATGCACGCACCATTTACATCTGATTTACTGTGCAAGGAAATCAAGAAGTGAGGCTTGCATGACATTTTCAGCTGATTTACTATAAATATTGCAGAGATGTCAGATCAGAGAATATTAAATGTGCTGGCAAACTGTGGCACAACGACATAAGTTAAGGAGAGAAGGCTTTAACCTAAGCTTTAAAATATTCTCTTTTGTCAGTTGTACCGTAAGTTAAAGTAGAGGAGAAGGGTGGGTATTGTTTTAATTAATAGACTCTTAGTAATTTCAGTCTTACAAATAGAGGTTTCATTGCATTGATTCCGACATATACATCATGTAAATTTAAGCTCCTGCTTCTTTAAGTGGCTATTAAAATGTTGGTCAGCATTTATAATAAATGCTGACTGGGAAGTCCAATTGTTAAATGAGGCAGCCTCATTTGCACTGAATTAGCAATTTATTTCTTGATTCAAAGATTAGCTGTGCTTTCCAATCCTGAAGTTTGTCGGGGGGGGGGCATTCCTTTTCTTTTCTTTTCTTTTCTTTTTTTCAGCCTGACTGAGCAGTGTTTAGTTGCCCCTGAACAAATGGAGCTATATTTTTGCAAAGACTTCTCTAGGAAAGAGTTTGTAGAATTGATTCAATAGAATGTTCTCTTTGGTTTTACTTCTAAAACATCCCCAAACTTTTAACTAGTGGAGTCATAATTACCTGACACAAAGCACATTATTGGAAATGGAGAAGAGGGAGAACTGGCAGCGAGAAAGTATTGAGGTCAATTCCATGCACAAATAATATACTTTCAATGTAAGTTTTCTCTTAAATTGTTTCATAGTTTTGTACAGGGCTGAGGTAATCAAATCCTGCTGAGTGGATATTTAGCTAAAAATAAATGTAATTACATGAAAAATGAAAAAAATTAGCCAATAGAACTGAACTTGTAGCATGACGGTGTAAAGCACTGTACTCAGCGATCCCTTTTACTTCTCCTTCCCCTCCCTACTCTGTCCACCCCTCCTCGCCCCACCCAAGAAACCCCCAGATATTGTTTTTCATGGAAAGGAGAAATGTATTTCAAAAAGTTTATTTCATCACTTAGCTAATGAATTCTTCCCGATTGTATTTTTCTATATACGTTCTAGGAGACAGCATATTTCTCTGGATAGAATTTAGTGCTAGGAAAAGGTGCAAAATGACAACTCTGGTGATAGCAGTTCCTTATTTATTCATGAGACATTTATAACATCTACACCATTCCAAGTTTCCCTACATTCATCTGTCAATGGACCTAAAGTGTGTCCCGAAGGCACCATTTCTTTTGTTAAGAGAATTATTGAGTGTCAGTGCCTAGGGACTTCAAGTCAAGACATCATCATAGGAAAGATCTCCTTTGCTCTCAGTACAGAGGCAGGGAAGAACCTTCATTGCTTGTCTGAGCCAGGCAAAATGGCAGAATTAACTTCCAACTTTGTTACTTGTCAGCTCTTGTTCCTGGGAAACCCTGGCACAGTACCCAGCCTGTCTGACTCACAAAAGATTTTCCCACACCACCACCACCTCACCTCTGCCTGAACCAGAACTGATCGGAAGAAGAGCTTACCAAAGGAAATGAAGATACAGTGAGAAACATATCTAAACACCTCCAGATAAGGGTAACAAGATTACAGCAACTTTCCCCCAGTCTCATTTACATTGGAAATAGTCAAAAGGAAGGCATCTTTATTAGCATCAAGAGTGGAGAACAGAGGTCCAAGGTGAGGACCACATGCATTGGTGATGCATGGGGGGTACATGTGGGTACACATGCTGCCCCTGAGATTGGCCACCGCTGACACTGCCAGCGGTCACCACTCACCACCTCCCATTCCCCCACCCCCAGTGGCATCTGCAGGTGGTCGCTGATCGTTGCTCACCACCCTCCCCCCCACTATGGGGACTGCTGCTTACCACCCTCCCCCCCACCATCAGTCTCTGCTCGGCCTGCCCTTGCTGCCGACATCACCACAGCTGCCTGTGGGTCGTCCCTGCTCACCACCGCCACACTCCTGCTGCCAACACTGCCGCTGCCACTGCCTCCTGTGGGTGGTTGCCATGCCCCCGCAGCCTCAGGAGGCATTCATGACCACATGGAACTGTAGGACCAGAGAAGCGGGGAAGCTCTGCATGATGGGAGATCTCTGCTCCAGATGTTAATTAACCCATGTCTCTTCACATCCTGCTTAGCTTAACCAGATCAATTGTAGTGATAAATCCTTTATCAGGTACCCAAAAATACAGTCTATTCCTAAATGCATTTTGAGCTCCCTCTGAGTAGCACAGCCCAGAGCCAGAAATAATCAGTTCCTATTGTCGAGCATAAACAAATACATTGTTCTCCCTTGAACTATTATTTCCCTATAAAACCCCCCACCCAAGCTCAAGTCTCTGTCCTGGTGCTTGGATCCAAAAAGCTGCACCAGTTCCACTGGGAATTTACCTCCTCCTTTTCTGCCTAGAATATCTTCACTGATCATGTTATGGGTTCTGCCTAGAGTGGTCGTCATAGAGGACATTCTGGTTTTTTGCTACTCTGTCCTATCTCCTCTATGGATATGAAACTCAATGACTTTATGTCCTCTTCAAGATAAAAATAGGGGACATAAAGGCTTCCAGTTTTGCATCAATAGAGGACAGAGGACAACTGGATTGCCCTCTATGATGGCCACCCTGGAGCCTCTGCCTGTCAAAAGACACTTGTGAACCATGGAGTCATGAGATCCCAACTCTACCTCTCATTCTCTATCCCCCTCTCTCTCTATCTCTCATTTTTTTAAGCCCACTTCTTAAACTTCAGACTTGATTTAATCTTTCTTGCTCCTTCTCTCTCACTCTAGGCATGGCTTTCTAAACCTGACTTTTGCTGATCAAACTTGAACTAAACTTCCCCAAATACCCAATTGAAACTGTGTAATATTGTAACTGTCTTGTTTGTTTTTCTGCGTATAGCTATTACTACTAGTATCATCATAAGTTTCCTATACCTGGCAATAAAATAACTTTAATGGTCAAGCTGGTTGCTATACTCTCTCTGAACCTCGTTTACTCTTCCTTCTCCTCTGTCTCCCCACTGCAGCAACACTTCTTTTACCTGAGCCAAAGATCCCTGTAAATCCTAAAGATCCTGTGGGCTCTCTTCATAAAGGTAGCTACTACCAGGACACTTGTGACAAGAGATTGGGACATGCTGGGTTGTGGCACATCAGGGTATCAGCTGAAACTACTAATTGGATCCAGCCTGCTCAGATGTGCCCAGTTAACCTGTGTGTTTGACTGTGTTTTATTGTTGCCCTGATATGCTGAGCCTTGACATATGAGGAGGTCAGCCTATAAATGCTGATTAACCTGGCCCATCTCAGATGTACTCTGTTCCTGTTCTGAGTTCAGGGCACGTGGAATGTATGCTGGAGGTGCTGTGTAATCTGGAGTGACTCAGATGTGCTCTGTTAACCTGAGTGGGTGTGTATGTGTTTGATTGATTCGGTGGCTGGTGGAACCTAGCCCCATTGAAACTAAACCCTGCAAGGTAACTCCATTGGGAGTGAGGACTTGGAGAAGGGAGAGATAGAGTTCTGTATAGAAACACAAGTGCCACAAACAGCACATTGATACAATTACAGAGACCCCAGAAATGTAACTTTAATAAATGAGCATACCCCAAAGTGATGGGCGAATTTGGTAACAACTCCTTCCTAGTAGGGTAGTGAGGGGCAGGCCAGAAGCAGAAAAAAGGAGAAAAGGGGAGGAGAATACACATGAACTATTAAGATACCCTGCCACCTCTAATGATTAAGAGGATCTTGATGGTACCCCAGTTCAATAAAATTTGGTCCTCAGTTTAAAAAATATTCAATCATACCAAAACACCATAAAAATGTTGAAATTTTACCAATCATCAAGGTACTGTTAGGCCCTCTAAATGCTGTGCTTATTAAAAGACAAAAACAAAAAAATATTATTTAAATCATGGTTAAATTAGTTTCTATTAGATAGGGGCACTAGGATAGCCAGGGGTAGATCCAGTTGGAGTTAGGTGGTGTGATCACATACCTTTGTGTAGCACACTCAGAGTGAGCTCTCTGCCACTGGTTGTACCCCGCATACCAGTGAATTTGCTGTCTTTTTTTCAAATCCTAGATCTGCTTCTGAGGATACCTATTAACAGAAGGCTAATTACTGCCTGTTATGAAGCTTTATTTTAAAACATGCTATGAAAAGAACTCAGTGTTGACAACATGTGAAAAAAAAACAACATAAAATTGAAGTATTTCTTAACAAACATGACTCTTGCAGGCTTTATTTTTTCCCTAGGAAATGTGTGCGTGAGATCATGTGACTCCAAAATATAAAAAATTAGCAAAACTCATTCTAAGCTGCTGCATTTGCTTCCACATGTGCTTTGGCTAACATTCCCATGAGACTGTGTATCTATAGACCCTATATATCAAAAAAATGAGGAGACATATGTACCTATATAATATTATGGGGGTTTGAAACTTTTTTTTTTTGCTGACTAGATATCATCTCTCCAGCACCAGATGGAAAAGGATTATAACTCTAGCTCTGGCTCACCTAAAAACTTTCCATTCAGACTCTAGACTAGACTTTAATGAGATTCTAGACTTTTCTCCTGGATTTTACTCCATACTATGAACATCTGATCTGGTCAGTATGCACCTTGAATTTTAGCTGATTTTAGTCTGTTTTTTCGCATCAGTAATTAAAGCTATCACTCTGACTAATTTTTCCTATTATTTGTTTGGCATTCTCTCATCTAAACTTGTCACAGATAGTGACATTTATTTACTCTAAATCAAAACTGAAAAGACTCATCTTCTCTAGTTGCTTTGAGATAGCATATCATCAGACTCCCTTATTGATCATCCTGTGAGTATATTTAACTAACTGACAATAAATCATAAGTGCACATAGTCATCAATGTCTGTACAGTATATGGCAGTATTCTTTTAGTATAATTAGTTTTGTTAAACAAAGCTGAAATATCTTTTTTAGAAGAATCTGGTGACCTCAGTTTTACAAACAGGGAGCCCCAGACTCTTCACGGCCTCTCAAGGGAGGGATTTGAAATGTATATTTATAATTGCCAAATTAAGAAACATTGATATGCGACATAAATGTGATTTCACAAGAGATGCCACCCTTCTCAGTCACAGGAACCTATCCAAATAGATAAAATAAAAAGGCTATAATAGGGCTTTCTGACACTGGGGATCTCCTGTTTCCAACTGTGTGAAATAGGCAAGGCATCTTGTGTTGTCCAGCCAATTACACTTACTCCTTATAATATACTCAGCAGGTTTATTTCCAGGGCATAAAGGGCATCTTTAGACATGTTCTGGGTGGTGGTGGTGGTGGGAGGGGCTGGCACTTTAATTAGAGCAGCACTGAGAGCCGCTCTAATTAAAGCCCCTGCAGCATCATTTGTATTCAGTACCCTGCACTTCAAAATGGCAGCAGGGGTGCTTTAACTAAAGTTTGTTCAACAGGCTTTAGTTATAGCAACTTCACTGCCAATTTAAAGTGTGAGGATGCTGAATACATATGATGTGGAGGCTGCTGGAGCAGCTAATTAGCACTCTTTAGAAGACTCAATCAATTCTGCTCTGACACATACTAATTAGCATGAATTGGTGGAGATGTCTGGCAAGTGTATAGGTGTCCAAAGGGTCCAACACACACAAAAAGTGTAGGTAGTTGCTTATTCCCTCCTCTTGTCTCTCCCCTATATCCATGACCAGATGGTATAATCTTGGATAACATGTATGTATAGAACTGGCCTCAGAATTAGGGAGACAGTTGGTGCTTTTGTAACTCATTTGCCCTCAGAGATTTGCTCAGTGTATTTTGTGCACAATTCAGGCCTTTCTTGCATGACTCTTAGTTTTCTTTTCTCCTGATTCATTCAAGTATTTGAATGTATTTGAAATATTTTGAAGTGTTTTGAAAAATAAAAGTCTATTCTTCATGTAAAGTTGAATTCCAGACACAACTGAGTTAATATTTGGATCTGAATTTCAAAGGTGGCTCCATTTTAGCGGGTAGAGAGCCACAGGCATGGAGGGTTGGAATATCCAGATACAATTCTTTAGTTGGTGTTTCTGTCTCGGTCTTTCCCTTCTATACTTCAGCAAAAAGGGTGATTTGGCAATCTGTTGAGGACTGCAAGGGTACAGGGTTGCCCTGCCCCCTGACAGGTGCCCCTTCCCCTGGTCACCATCTTGTGACTGGAAGTCCTTCTGCCTGGCCTCTGATCTTTGCCACCAGAAGTCCCTCCCTTTGCTTCCGGAAGTACTTGTTTCAGCTATTAGATACAAATGCCCAAAAGCCTGCTGAAGCACCTGATCTATACATATGCTGCAGAGCTGGGTCAAACTAATACATTGCTTCTTTCAGTAAAGTGCAGGTTATTTTTTTTAATGTCTGCAAGCAGTCACTATTACCAATATATGGTATATAAGAGGCAGTGAATATTTTATTAGGTGGGCCTTAGACAAGTGGCAACTTAATAGAGTTTACTGAGGTTCTACATGATGATTCATTTCTCTAGGTAACTAATTTGCAGAACTGGCAGTCATTACACACCTATGAACAGTAAGGTATTTGAAGATATGCTAGGGACATCTTGGTTTAAAGTATTGTGGCTTTTTCCTTTAAACTTGTCTTTGTTTTATAACCAGGGTGTATAATGTAGACAATTTAAAGTACCTATATTGATTAAACTGTAGAAAGCTTTACTTTAAATTGTAGCTAGTATTCTACAAACTGTAATGAACAATGCCAAATGTATGGTGTCTTCTGGGAAACACCTTGAGATTATCAAGTTTAATTTCCCCTAGGAAGTTTTTACAGCGATCTAATCAAACTAACTTTTACTCTGTTACAATAAGGTTTAACCTGCAATTTCACAATTACCAACAATTCCTAATGTTCTCTTTTCTTAAAAGAGGCACTGAAACACAGCTTTTCTCTTCATTCAGGCTTTTGCTATACATTTTCCCCATAATATAGACTGATGAGTGCTCCATCCTTTTATTTATTATTTTTAATTACTCAATATATGGAAGCAAAATACACTTGATGAGGAATGTATGCAGATATTGATACTAAACCCTGCCAGGATAATACTGGGAACTGAGCAGGATCTGAGCATCCAGAACTTTCAAATAAAAGTTAATAAAAACATTATTTTTGGATCACAAAAAGAAATGTACGTATCCTAAAAGGGACTATGCAATTTACATGGAGTTCAAGTAATGTCAGGGAAGCTCATAATATCTTTCTGTGTGTTGGCCCATTTAATAGTGTCATTTGGGGAAAACTGTCCACTCTTGTGATAACGGTACTGACCTCCTTTGCAAAGTACCTAGTGTTACTACAGTACATATCATGGGAAACTTATTGGAGGAGAGGAGGGATCCAGGCACATGTGTGTCCTGCACACACATGTGCCCCCTTACCTGACCCGAGGTGGAGGCGGAGGTGGCAGCAGCAGAGCCAGCAGCAGGGGCAGCATCAGCTGATCCCCCTAAGGTAAGTGGGCAGAGGGACCGGACACAGTTGAGCTGGATCTGGAGGGGAAGCCCCCCGGGTCTCTCTTAGCTTAGCCGGTAGGGAGCCTTGCTCCTGAGCTGCACCTGAGCATGAACAGTGTGTGCAAACAGGTGTGCTCTGTAAGAGTGTGCTGGCATTTGCATTGGCATTCATGCCAGCGGGCTGAGCAGGAAGGGCCAGGAGGAAGACTCCTGCTAGGGCAGGGCAAAAGCACTGCACTAATCCATAAACAAGCAGCAACTCCTACGATGGTGTCGACATGGAGTATTGCCAGGGCCTCTGCCCGGGGGGCACAGCCAACCCAGGGCTTGTCTGAGGCCTCCACCCAGACAGAGCCCACGGGGGAGCTGATGTTCCCTCACCCCCTGGCCTGCAGGGGTTGCCCAGCAACGCCCAAGGGGGCAGGGAGTGGGGACCCCCACACCTGTTCTGCAGGCACCCACCTTAGGGCCCTGGAGGCACAGGTGAGGGAGCTCCAGGAGGAGGTTAGCAGGCTGAGGTTAGCAGGCTGAGGTGAATCAGGGAGGCAGAGAATGAAACTGATGTCTATTTCCTTTCCCTGCAGGGCCACACACCCAAGGAAGAAGCACCTCAGGAAGTGCCCTCCATTGCAGAGTGGCAGATGGTCACCTCCATAACCAGGCCTGCTCGCAACACAACAGTACCACTTCCTCCAGTCTGGATGGAGAACAGGCACAAGGCCCTGGCAACTCTGGAGGAAAAGGAAGGAGAGGAGGCAACTGGAGAGGAGGGAACTCCATACTCTCCATGCTCCAAGCAAGCTGAAGGAGCTAAGCAGTCCCAGAGGAAAAAGCGTCGAGTGATCGTCATAGGCAACTCCATCCTGAGAGGTACAGAAGGCCCCATCTGTCACCAGGATCCCTCAACAGGCAAAGTCTACTGCCTACCTGGAGAAAAGATTCAGGAAATGATGGGGATAATCCAAGCTGTGATCCAGCCCACCGATTACTATCCCATGGTCCTAATCCATGTGGGAACTAATGATGTGGCCAGGAGAAGCCCTGATCACCTGATGGAGGACTACCATACTCTGGGGGGCATGCTGAAGGAGGTAGGTGCACAGGTGGTTTTCTCTTCTGTCCTACCAGTGAGCAGACATGGAAGATGGCATGAGACGTGCATGGTAGAGACCAACTGGTGGCTTCACGAATGGTGTCTTGAAGCGGGCTTTGGCTTCCTCGACAACGACCCACACATCACGACAAAAGACATGCTCGGATGGGATGGGCTCCACCTTTCCCCTAAAGCTAAGCGTGTGTTTTCTTCTAGGTTGGTGGATCTCCTCCAGCAGGCTTTAAACTAGGCTCATTGGGGGAAGGGGAAGATGAGGGCACAGGAAGCCTTGGACTGCCAAACCAAGCAACACCCACTAATACAGCCCAACATAGACCGACGAGCAGAACATATACACAGGTAAGCGACAGGGGCCAGGGTAATGCTGAGAGTAGGGGACCAGTGCACACATCCTCAGGAGGCCTCAAATGCCTCTACACAAATGCTCATAGTATGGGAAAGAAGCAAGAGGAACTTACCCTTCTGCTAGCTGACACCAACCCAGACATAGTGGGGCTCACTGAAACGTGGAGGGACCCAATGCATGACTGGGCAGTGAATATTAAGGGCTATAGGCTGTACAGGAGGGACAGGACAGGGATGAGAGGTGGGGGCGTAGCGTTCTACATTAAGGAGGAATACACATCCTCATCAATTAGCAGAGTCAGAGGAGGGGCACTCTGAAGTGCTCTGGGTTAGAATACAAGGCAGTTGAGGGGGAAGAGATTTAACAGTGGGGATCTACTACAGACCACCCAACCAAGGGGAAGAGCTAGACCAGGAATTCTTAAGTCAGCTCACGGAGGTAGTTAGGTCAAATGACGTGGTCATCATGAGTGACCAGAACTTTCCAGACATCTGCTGCGAAGAGCAGTCAGCTAGGTTCCTACCCAGAATGCAGAACCTCCATCTAACCCAGGAGGTGCACAGCCCCACCATGGGAAATGCCTTGCTGGACCTGGTGCTGGCCACCAGCGATGACCTGGTGAGGGGACTGCGGGTGCTCGTCCACCTGGGTGACAGCGATCATCGCCTGCTGGAATTCACCGTCCAGTGCAAGGTGGCAGAGGCCTGCAACAAGGCAGCAGCCCTAGACTTCAGGAGGGCGGACTTCAATAAGCTAAGAATAGTTGGGGAGGCACTGAGGTCCTGAAGGGGAGGGGAGTCAGGTGTCCAAGAAGAGTGGTCCCTCCTTAAGGAGATGATCCTCCAAGCCCAAAGAGAAGTAATCTCAACACGGATCAAAGGGGGCAGGAGGGCGCAAAAGCCCCCATGGCTCACCAAAAGCATCTGGAAATGTCTCCTAGCTAAAATGGAGGTGCACACCCAATGGAAGGGAGGGGCCAGGGAAGGGAGGATTATACTGCGGTTGCTCGGAGATGCAGGGGGCAGTCATGAAGGCCAAGGTGGAGATGGAACTGGGACTAGCTTCCCAGATCAACGACAACAGGAAGTCCTTTTTTAAATACATAGGGGGCTGTCGCAGAGCATTCAGGTGCCCTGCGCCTGAGAGCAGAAACGGCTTGGGAGAGACCCCTAGTGGCTCAGCTGCCAGTCATAGCACAGGTGATGGTTGCTACTTCAACTGGTGGAGCCAGCTGACAGGAAGGGCAGGGCTTGGCCCTTCTTAAGTTCAGGAGTGAGGCCAGGAGGGCAGTTCTCCTTTGGCGGCCAAGGAAGGGGGATCTTGGCCAGTGCAGAGAGAGGGGAGAAGCCAGACTGCATGAGCATCCCGTGGTTGCTGCTATGGATTGGAGTATTTCCCAGTAGGGATTGAATGTTGTTTTGGATGGACGGTTTAGCTTTTTATGTTATAGCCCAGGAGCTTTGTGTTTTTGTGTTTGTTGTTACACTGGAGGACCGGGTGAGGCTACTAGGGGTTGGAGGAGGCCTCATAGGGACTCAATGGTAGTGTGGGGATCCTGGCACCAGAGACGGCGCAGCATTTGGGGTGCATTGGCCCCAACCCCAGAGCAAAGGGGGCGGTGAAAAGCCCCAGAGCAAGGGGAGCCACGATGAGCCCAGAGAGAGGGCCACGAGGAGTGAGAAGCCCCAGAGTAAAGGGGCAGTGAGAAGCCTCAGAGAAAGGGGGCAGCAAGAAGCCCCAGAGCAAGGGGAGCTGTGGGGTGCCCCTGAGAGAAGGCCAGGACCACGTTAGTATCATCTGCGAGGCTTGGGTTGCAGTGTAGGGGAGGAAAAAGCCACAGACAGCGCCCCCTGGCACTGGGGTGTGTAAAGTGGGCAGCCTTCTGCTAATTACAATCAATCAATCAAGGCATAGCAGGCAAGTAAATGGGCGGTTGGCCCATAACAGGAGGGCAGAGCCACCCAGAGAAAGCTCCAGTAGCAATACTCCTGTCACAGTGGCAAAAGGAAGGTTCTGGGTAATGTGTGGCCCCTGCAAGACATGCTAGGAAATTTGGTCATCACACCAGATGACAAAGCTAACCTATTTAATGACTTCTTTGCCTCCATTTTCCTGAGCAGGGACTGGAACAGCCACCCCAGGGGAGGCACACCTAGGCCAAGGTTAGTGAG
>NW_017728916.1:19043664-19078068 GCF_001723895.1 Crocodylus porosus
CAGGGGGCAGCAGAGCAGGCCCTACGAGGAGAAGCTATGGGACCTGAACCTATTCAGCCTCCACAAAAGAAGGCTGAGGGGAGATCCAGTGGCCTGTTACAAACTAGTCAGAGGGGACCAGCAGGCAATGGGGGAGTCCCTGTTCCCCCAAGCACTACCAGGAGTGACTAGGAATAACGGTCACAAGCTGGCAGAGGGTAGATTTAGGCTAGCTATCAGGAGACACTAGGATCTGGAACCAACTTCCAAGAGAAGTTGTGCTGGCTCCTAGCCTGGGGGTCTTTAAGAGGAGGGGAGATGAACACTTTGCTGGGGTCATATGACCCCAGTACTCTTTTCTGCCATGGCAGAGGGTTGGACTTGGTGATCTGCTCAGGTCCCTTCCAATCCTACTAACTATGAAACTACTATGAGAGAGGATCTAGATTATGCCTTGGGGTCCTGTTGGTCCAGCTGACTAAGGGAGACTATTATTTGTACTTCAGACTGAGGGAAGCATCCCAAGTTCTTGCAGTGGGTCAAGTACCCTCAAGGACTACTAGGCATGTGTTTCCCAGGGGTTACAGGGCCAAGATCAGTCCAGTCCCTGGGTGGTGGCTACGTTATGCCCAGGCTTGCTGGTGTACTCTAGGAAGGGGGTTGGCCAGGTGTGAGGCAACTCCAGGGAGGCACTTGGAGCTTGGAAGGTGGTCAGGCACAGTGAGGCGGGTGGCACCCCCTACTGGCCCACCACAGGCCCCATGACCCAGCTCCACAGGCTGGATCCATCTCAGAGCTGTAAGTTTGACAACCTTGTACTGTGACAAAATAATCCACTTTGATGGATCTAGCTGTAGGAATACTGGATCAGGAGATCAGTATATGGTATAGTAGTCTTGTTTGCTAATCCCATTGTCTACATTAATAAACAGCATTTTAGCCCTAATTTGAATGGAGATGTGGATTATTTCTGAATTCAGACGTGCCAAAACATTGTGAAAGAGGAATTTCCAGCCCACTTCTACAGAACCAAGAGTCTGGGACAGACATTAAATAAACCTGTTTGACCGAAATCAGTTAAGTCTGATACTGCATTCAACCATGTTTCTTAAACCAGTTTCAGCCATTTTGAAATTAGTTTATGTGCACTGACCTTATGTGCACTGGTACAGGTTTAAACCAGTTTCTGATCACTCAAACCAGTTTATGCCTGTCCCTTGCCAAGGGGTTCACATAATTTAGAATGTTTTTCTTCCTGTTTGATACCTCTGTAAATTAAAAAAAAAAAAAAAAATTAAAGATTACCAATCAGTAGTTGTGTTTCTGCTGGTATTGGAATTTTGCTGTGGGATAGTTCAGGGAAGATTTTTGCTTGGTGGCCTTCATGAAACTGTTCAGAGACTATAGTTCTGTTCCCTAGTTACTTTCCCATTCTTCCTAGTACAATGCCTCTCAGGATCACATTGATGGAAAATTTTGCAAACCAAAGCAACCAGTACAATTTTTCAGCTTATTCAACTGTTTAATTTGTACACAAGAGCCTGTTTACTTGCTTATGCAGCAGCCCTCATAGAAGAGCAGAGATACTGCTCATTAGTAGGGAATATAAAAGTAACTTTTAGTCGTTTAGGTCACCACTGTTGCTCCCTCTTGCTCACAGGCTAACTAAGTACAGCTTATGCTGTGTACTGTCACCAGGTAGCCTCTTTCTCATTTACAGATGCAAAGAAATTCCCCATTCCAGGTGAGATTTGTGACAGAACAATTATTATAGAAAATTAGCATGATTTGGAAAAAGGATGAATATTCAGACATAAAACAGACTAAACATTTTGTACTGAACTGTATTCCACAGCAATCTGCAGTTCTTGCAATGACATCAAAACACTATAGTTCAGTGGGTAGGGTTTTTTTCTTTCCACAGGAAAAAATAAGCATTCAAATTAACTTGTTCTCAGTTTTAAAGTTATTGGGTTTTTTTTTTAAGAAATGGGATTTCTTGATAAAAAAAAAAAATTCTGTCAGGGTATGTTCAGGGTTATATTTAGATTGACCTAGCTAGGGTCAATCTAAATGAATGAATACAAAAATACAAAGAAAAAATATTGGCTAACATGACCAGAAATGGTCTTATTTCCCTAGCAGCCTAACTGTTGTCAGGTTTTTACAAGGCATCCCAGAAAAACTAATTTGGTGCTGGGGTGATGCAGGGGGTGGGTTTGAAAGACAATATGAGTTAGTATTTCAGATTTTTATGGAAAACTCCTTCCAAGTGTGAAGGGCAGCATGGTAAATGTACAAATCTACTTGTGCAAAAATGTATCAAGTGGGTGAGAAAGGTTGGCATTACAGGCTAACTATTCAGAAAATATGGATGAGCTGTTTATGTTTGATGTGATAGCAACCACCCAATGGCTCTCCAAATCTAAGTGTGGAGTTCAATGGAGTGGACTGAAGTTAGGTGGTCAAAGTGACAGCCTAGGAACATTATCAGTAGCAGTCTCTACGGATATGAGTTAGGCAAGATCACTTTGGTCAAGGTAAGAGAGAAAGTATGGCCACAATTCTGATGCACAGTGATAAGAGTCTGGATGGAAGCTTTGGCTGCATAGTAAATATCAAACCTTAGCTTTATTACACAGAAAAAATATGTGGAGATAACCTGGGGAAATGGGGACTAAGTGAGAGCTCTAAAAAAAGGGAGAAACATATTATGGGTCTGTGTCAGACAGAAAAGTGGTGTCAACAGTAACTGGGAAAGGAAGAAAAATAGGTTTGGAGAAGGGAAGCTTTGTTTTGGTTAAGCTGACAGGTAAATGACAGCTAGAAATGTTAAAGAGACTGAGATTTTTAGTTTGGATAGAAAGAAACAGGTTTAGAATAGACAAGTAAATATGTAAATTGTCAGCTTAGAGATGATAATGGAATTTGTGTTTATGGATATTACTTGGATAAACTGTGTAGATGAAGAAGAGAAGGATACCAGTGTAGAAGGTGTCATCACAGAATATCTGAGAGAAGGGGAGAAGAGGAACATCTTCTTATGACATATTGAATAAACACACCTCCCTAGGCTTGAGGCACTGGCTCAGAAAATGCCAGCTCTTAGTTTTCAGTCATGTTTTGATTACAGAAAAGTAATAGAGCAGGTTGGGTTTTTTTCTGTGCAAAGAGATCATAAAGACCACAGCTATGAATTCTTATTTGAAATGTCTTGTTTTATTTTGTGAATTGTGTTTGCAAAGTAAACGGTGCTAACATTTTGTGGCAACCTGTAGCACCCATGAAAGGTTCTTGTGGCACTGCAATGAGAATCACTTGACTAATAAACTACTGCATAATGAATGGGGAATGAGTCCGAGAAAAGTGAAAGTTTTAGGAGCAAATTAAGAGATGGGAACAAGAATTGGAAAGAGGAAAATTAAGAGATGGGGTGGAGCTTAGATTACTGGGACAAGTAGAGATAAAGTATTGCATTTAAGACTAAAGGGTGAGAAAAGTCATTTAAGGAAGGAAATTCAAAAGGTAACATCACACTTAGGAAACATTGTCTTGGAAAAAAATCAGCAAGCTTCTGTATACAGAGGGTGAAAATTTTAGAAAAGAAGAGAAGACTTTAAGAAATGAGTCATAGGCAGATGGAAAGAACTGTATTAAGCTGGAAAAGCAGACTTGATAGTGAGGAAGATGTCAGAAATGAGTAGGAGAAAGTGAATCTGTAGTAGAAGTTAGCCTGAGATTCCCCCAAAAACTGTGCTGCAGTGTGACAGTAGTGTGTGTCCTTGAATCCTGTTTCCCAATAAAGATAAAGCTGTTATCATCCCACCAGTCTCTCCTGAATGCTGACTCAAGGACAGAATCCCAGGGGTATAGATGTCTGAGTGAGTACCCTGGAACCCAGAGGTTTAGAGTAAACACTATAGAGGTTATGCCAAAAATTAAGAGGGTTGTCAGACCCTTAGATAAGAAAGGCAAAAGACTGAAGTATCCTAAAAGAGAGCGAATCAAGAACCACAGCAGTGAAAATACATTTTGCCTAAGTACAGACATTGGGGGAGGTTAATTATGTTCAAAATGACTGTTTGATTTAAACTTAGCTCTTCCTGGTGCTGACCTTACACTTACAGACCCAGTCTCAGTGACTGGAAATCAGTCTAAACCTGTAAGTGTACAGAAGTTCCATGAACAAAAACCAATCTAAAAATTGTGAAACCTGGCTTAAGATGAACCTGGATCATGGCAGTATCAGGCTTACTTGGTTTAGGTAAAACTGGTGCACAAAACTATTGCACATTTTTCTTACACAGCCCTGGGGATGGTAAAACCCAGCCACTGACTCCAGCACCGCCCTGCACCAGGGCTACACTTTTCTCCCTCCATCCCCCAGCCTGCACTGGGTTATTTTTGCCCCCAGACCTTTGCCTCTCCCAAACAGCCAGCCCCCTCCTCCCACCCTGCAAGCCACTCCAGGTGCTGATGCTGCCAGAGTCAAGCAAGTAAGTCCCAGTAGGGAGCTGGGGGGGAGGGAATGGAGGTGTAGGTTCACCAGGAAGGGATGGGAGACCTAAAAATATCCCCTGGTTACCCTCAAAACTCCCCCCATGGATCCTGCAAGCCCTCCATATCCCACCAGATCCTTCCAGATCCCAGCAACACCCCACAGATTGCAACTGTCCCCCCAATCCCCTGATTGCTCTGGTGGGTTGCACCTACCCCACACCCTACCCTACCCTACCCATAAGCTGGAGCCTTTACATGACATGGTAGTGTGCCCTAATGAGGTCTCCTCCTCCACGGCCTCATCCCAGTCCACCACTTTAAATAACAACAGGTAAGTAAGCAGCACAGTAGCACTAGCATCTCAGGCAACCAAACTGTCACAGAGCCTTTCTTTCCTTTCCTGAAGTTTTTCTCCAGCAGCTGCCAGAGAACTCTCCCCACCATTCCCAGCTCTGGGGCTCAGATATGCCCAGAGCCCTGCCTCTTTCTGGTCAGCTGACTGGGGACAGGTACTAGGGGTGTAGGTTGTAGCTGTTTTGGTCTAAGGACATGGCACTGACAGACAAGGTTCTTTGGGTCAATCTGATATATTTTAGTAGCCCAACTGTATAGCTGGAGAAGTATATCTTAGCAAGCTTTCAGACTGAAAACCTTTATCAGGCTGAGGAAGCACCTGCAGTTGGTGTGTGTGCTGTTCCTGGATGGAAGGAACTGTGGGGGATAGGTGGGCACACAGGTGGGAGGAGGGCTGTTCCCAAGGCTAGCAAGGTCACCTGGAGCACTGGGGAGATGCTTGCTGTAGATGGCTAGCCCTTCCTTAGTTGAGTGGCTCATGGCACTCTACGTATTTGCCCTCCCCCCATCTGTGTGCCCACCTGTGTGCCCACCTATCCCCCACAGTTCCAGGGTGGTCTGCCTCTGTTTTGGGAGGACAGGGGATTTCAAACAAGAGAGGAACTTCTTTTTGGACACACTCCCACTCGTGCCAGGCTGAGGAGGAGCAAGGGCAAGGGGGTGGTGCCTGCAGAGATGCATCAGCATTCCCTTAGTACTCATCTGTTTTGCTCCCTTGCCCCAGCTGGTTTTAGCTTAACAATGCAGGCAGATAGCATATGTGGGATCATCTGCCAGCTCAGAATGATTCCAGACTACACTACCCACTTGCTTAGGGGATGCAGGTGCACATGTGGATGCTGCCTTTTCCCCTTCCTCCGAAGGCAGAGACACAGCAACAGGAGGAGTGGACTCAGCTGAGCTCCTTGCCTGCATAACCTGTACCTCAACCTCCTCCGAAGTGCCTTCTGGGGAAGGAAACCTGGTTAGGGGAAACTTGAGGGGTGTGGAGCACGAACTCAGTTGATTCCCCTTCCTTTCCCAGAATTTCCCTTGCTATGACATTCAGATCCAGGTCCAGCTCCAGCTCCAGCTCCAGCTCTTTTTCTGGCACTGGAAAGTTCAGGATGGGAAGTGAAATGGGGGTGGAGGAGACTGTCATGCAGGTGCTGCTTCTTGTCATGGTGGGGGGGGAGTTATGGCTAGTGCTCTTGGAGGGAATGCAGTGCCAGGGAGTGGTACTGCTCCCCTCCCCTTGTTGCCAGTAGAACTAGAAGCCTCATGCCTGCTAGTTATAGAAAAGAGGCTGCGTTTCAGTTTGAGGTGGCGGCAGAGGGGGACTTACAGGTTTCCCTCTACCCGCTATTCCACTCCTGTCTGAAGGCTTGCCAGCTGCCTTTTCATCATGCTTTATAGTGTGTTTCATAGAGTGCTAGGTATGCTGGAAAATCTGTGTGTTCTTCTGTGATGTAATATGTATTTATGTAAAATATGTAGATAATTGCATATATGTATTTATGTATTTATGTAATAAAATATATAAATGTATGTATGTATTCCTCTATAAATTCTATATTATAATATGCAATATATGCAGTGCCGCCCTGAACAGTGAATGGAATGCACACTGTGAGAAAAAGCACAGATTTATTTTCTGTGGGAAAAGAATCAAAATAGATTAACAAAAACAAAAAAGAAGATTTTGGGGGAGGAATAAATTGAAAGGAATGAATATAATAATAGAGAAATTAGGAAAGCAAAAGGTATTGGATCCTACTTGCTAGCAAATAGGAAGTGATAGCCTTTCTCTGACATTGCTGAGCTGCTGGTAGACACAGCTCAGTAAGATGACAAAGGCACAGCTAACAAAGCTCAATTCAAACAGTGCTTTTTATGCTGTATTTCTGTCCCTACCCTAGAGCACTGGGATTGGAAGGGACCTCAGGGAAGGATCACAGTCACTGGCCAGCTACACATGTCAATATCAGAGCAGACCTTCCCACCTCTTCTGCCTCCCTCTCCTTAGTTTCTCTTTAGCTGCAAGCAAGCTCAGCTTTGAAATGCAAAACATTTTGAGTGCCCTTGTTTTGTTTCAAGCCTGTTTCAAAGCCTTTCATTTCATTTCAATTTCACTGTTTTGAGCTCAAAATTAGTTGAAACAGTGTCAAAGGAAAACACCCATCAAAATTTTGTACAGTCCTATTGGGTAGGCATTTTGAACAGACTTAACCTCCCCATAATGCTCCCAAATATCTGTACTTAGCCAAAGAAATCCAGGAAGAAGAAGGCTGAGAGCAGACCAGAAGTCCCTAATACTGACTGAAATAATGAATGGTGAAATTTATAAGATAAATGATGGCATGTGAGAAAGGAGACTAATTAGTATTGCTTAAAGAAACTAGGTTATGGGTGGAGAGGGGGCAACAGAGATGAATGTGGGGAGGCAGAAGGGATGGCTTGGTGATAAACAAAAAAGCCCTTTGAACCCAAGGCCTCAAGTCAAATAAGAGCTGAGAGAGAGAACACATGCATCTAAGGGCTAAAAGAAGTCATGAAAATGTAGGAGATCATAGGAAAAAGAACACAACAGAGAAAGAGAGATCTCAGAGAAAAAACCTGAAAGGAAAACTGACAGGGAGGAATAGATTTAATGGCAGGTGGCAATAACATGGTCAGGGAGAACAGAGAAAAAAAATGATGATGCACTGTTTTGAAGGGGGAGAAAGAGCAACAAGGCAGGCAGAGACATTGGTAATTGTGGAAAAGACAGGGAAAAAATCCAATATTCTAGGGACAGACATTACACATAAACTGGTTTAAGTGATCAGAAACTGGCTTAAACCTGTAAGAGAACAGACATTCAGTTTCAAAATGGCTAAAACCAGTTTGAGATAAACCTGGCTGAATATAGTACCAGACTTAACAGATCTGATTCAAACCAGTTTATGCAATGTCTGTCCCAAATCCCTTACTGGTTTAAGATAAACCAGAGACCCCCAGAATCCTGGCATACTCTCTGGGCTGGGAGGGGCTGTCTAGTCCACCCCGACTGGACTGGCTCCGCCCTTCTGCTCTCCAGCCCAAGCATAGACAGACAGGGGGAGAGGTCTGGCCAGAGAGGGCTGTAATTCCACCCTCCCTGTGCCAGTGGCAGGGACCTGAATGGGGTCTGCCGGTTGCTCCCTCCTCCTTCTGCAGCTCCCTCCTCCTTCCCACCAGGCACCATGACCCCTGAGGCAGAGCAGGAAAGTGGGGAGAGTTGGTTTTGCCTGTACCCCCACTGGCAGGTGAATCTACCGGCTGTTGCCACAGCACTCGTTCCCTGCCCAGAACAGGCCCTGGCTGCCCTCCTTGCTGAAGGTTGGAGGAAGGAGGAATAACCCCTGTCTCTGCACCTTCCCCAGGGATCCTGCCTGACCATGCTCCCATAGTGCTGCTGTGCTTCACAGCACCTCTGCTGGCCCCACAGCATGGTGCCCCTGCTGCGAAGGGGCTTGTGGTCTGGGAAGCTGCAATGGGCTGCTGCCCATCACCTCATTCACCATTCACCGCTCCAGCTGCCAGGTAGGGGTGAGGCCCAGCCCCTGCCACTTGTTCTGTGCTGGGGCAAGTCCTGGAGGGGTTAACTTGCTGTCCTTGGGCTCCTAGTCAGTGGCTGCTCACCCCCATTATTCCTCCCAAGCTTCATCTGTGGCCAGGCTGGGCAGATCCCACTGCAGTGTCAGCAGCCCCAAGCACAGAGAGGCTGATTGTACCTTAGTGGGGTCTGCCCACCTGGCTGCAGCCACCTCTCAGCCTGTGCTCAGGGCCAGTGGCAGAATAAGCCCCTTCCTGCTGAAAGGGAGCTGGCCCCAAGCAGAGAGTGACAGCTGCTGGGCTGGGCAGACCCTGCTGTGGTGCAAGCAGTATCTTTCTGCTCGGGGTCACCTCCTCCCAGCAGGAGGGGGCTTATTCAGCTGCTGGCCCCTGATAGTGCGGTAGAGTCTGCCTGGCGAGAGGTGAGTGAGGTACGGGGAGCAGCCAGTCACAGCTTCCCAGAGCGTGAGCCCCTTCCTGGCAGAAAGGCCACACTGTGGGGCCAACAAAGCTGCTGTGGAGCATGGCAGTGCTGCAGGGGCATGGCCAGGCAGGGCCCCTGGTGGTGGGGGGCAGGAACAGAGGTTATTCCTCCTCCCTCTGGCCTCCAGCGAGGGGACGGATGAGAACCTATTCTGGGCAGGGAGTGAGTGCTGCGGTGACAGCAGGCACACCAGCTGCCAGTGGGGGTACAGGGGAAACTAACTCTCTTCTGAACCCTCCTCTGCCTCAGAGGCTATAGTGCCCGGTACTGCAGCAGCAAAGGGGGAGCATCGAGCAGACCTGGCTCTGGTCCCTGCCAGTGGCCTAGGGAGGGGGAATTAAACCCCTCTCTGGCCAATTCAGGCCAGGTTGGCCACACTCAGAACAGCTTCCCTGCAACTGAGGGTGCGCTGTACCCGCCTCCCCCCCCACCAGCACCTGGCTTGAGCAACTGAAGGCATGTGCCTGCATTGCCTCAGTCCAGACCAAATGCTTGTCCAGTTGCAAACCAATTCGGGTGTTCAGCCTAGACAGGTTACACTAACCTGAAAAGGTTGAATCATTTAAGGCTCTGGCTTTTTGAATGTCTGTCCCTAGCCCCAAAGGCCTGGGCTAAAAAAGGGAATGTGAAAGGAGACAAGGCCTTCATAAGGGAAGGCAGTTGCATGGTAGAAATCATTTCAGCTTGGTGCGTATCTCCCTAAAAAACTGCAAAAATGTTTCCCTTTATACTAACTTATGAAAAATGTCAGTCCTCATTGAATGATGGTTCCATCCTCCAAACACGTTTTCTTTCAGTCCATGTCCAAGGCCTCATTGTTCCTTGCTAATCAAATAAAAGTTCCTAAAGAATAGTTTAATAATTTGCAGCTTACCACCTCTCCATAACTGGGTGCTAATGTAAAAGCAGCTGATAGTGAATGCAGATTTCACAAATACTAACCTAGGAGGACTTTGAGTATGAATTTCCAATGCAACTTAAATGAAAATCAATGGTAGTGTTAGATTGTTCTTGCGTCAGTCTCTAATCACTTGAGTTATGTTTAAGCTGTTTAACTGGTACTTAGCAGAGCAGTATTAGTAAATTAATCTCATGAGTACATTGCTGCTCAACACACCAGGGTCACAGTGCATAAAGGTATTTCTGTCTTTATCTACAGATTGTCTTGACATGCAAAATATACCCACAGGGTCATAAGAATTGCCCTTTGATTATATGTACAATAATCTGTATATCCCAAGGTATTCAACTGGTTAATTAAATATCAAGTAACTGCTAAAATAACAAGTGACATTTAATTAGTATGTTAATTGATAGCAAATTTGCTCTCACTATCTTGTTTTATGTTAATAAAATCCCTAAACATTTCTTCCAAGTAGATTAGGAAACAATGTGCTTCAAATGTATTAATACACAGTAGCCTTAAGCATTATTTCTTGCTCTAGCACATACTTAAGGTTTACATTTTTATCTTAGCTTTATTTTTGTTATCTGTAAACTTAAAATGTATCTGTAATTAAAAATATTTAGTTATATTGATCATTTGCAATCAATTTCATTTCCTTTTCCCCCTTTAAGTAGGCCTGTCATTCTCTACAAGTTCCTGTCTTGTGAAAACTTTTAAATTCATATCTAAGGATAAAGTCTTACTATAGTCTGTGGCTTCTGGTGGCATATTGTGTGGGGTAGGAACTGAGAGGCTTACCTCACTGGCAACTTCTGGGAGTCTCTGAGTCCCCGAAGCCCAGAAGAGCTGCCAGGCACAGGAGTTTAAAATCTCCGGTGGGGAAGCCTGGGAAAGCTGCCTCAGTGGTGCTTTTTAAAGTTCCCCGTTCCCTGACATTCATAGTGCAGGGCACAGGCAGCTGGGATGCTGGGTGCTTCTGGTTCCCCAGCTGCCCATGCCCCACACCATGAAGCAAGCCTCATTTGGGAGTGGAGCTCCCAGGTCCCCAGCTGCTTTTTCCGTGGGTATCCTGGGAATTTAAGACAGGTATATAACTGGAGTTCCCAATCGCACACTGGCTTTTGAAGTGTCTGGGGAACAGTGACCCTTGATGTTGGGCTCACAGTTGGGCACTCCTAGATGTTGGGTTCATGGTGCCCACCACTCCCATTTGCCTCTGGGGATCAGACAGGGCGCTAGATTGTAGACCTGGTGCTTCTACCAGCCCAATCTTACTAATTGGGTAGGGGATGGCTATGCCTTGGAGCCTGTGGCTGTCCCATACTGGATCTATACACTCAGCTGAGCATTGGGATCTCAGATGGATCGGCCCCAACATTCCACATTTTCAAATCACGTTTAATGTTTGGCCAGTTGCTCTTTTCCAACACACTTACAGCAGCCAGCCATCATATCATTATAGCTTCATGTTGGCTTGTTTAAGCCCATGTCCTGTGGGAACTTCTAAATGCTTGCCTTTTTCTTTCCTCTAGACCATGCTTCTGCTTTCAGCAGTATTCCTTCCCAGAGCACGGGGAGGGGGGGAGGCAGGTGGAGTTGATGATCATTTGACATCCCTTCCAGCCCTTGATTTCTATGATTTCCTAGGAGAACTTACATGCAAAAGTGTCTCCCTCTATCAGGTTTCATATCTTTCAAACTTCAGAATCTATAGTATCCAGACAGATAATTCAAAGAAACTATAGTGAATGGGAAGTAAATTAGGGTGTAGTGGGGTCCTGTCAGATAACTCTGAATCATGAACAAAACTGTGATCTGTTTATACATGTATGTGTCACAGGAAAAGAAGCAGCAAAATTGGCTAAATATATTATTCATTAAAAATTACTTGCTGAGTTCTAGTGATTTGACATTGTAATATTGCTGGTAAAACAAAGCATTGATAGGTGAAGGGTGGCACAGATTTTTTTTTCAATTATTCTGCTGTATATATTTGTAGCTTCCATGTCTTTACATTTCTAGAACAGCTTTACGTTCCATAAACAGCTTATTTTTTAGCAAATGAACAGTAAACTATTTCTATCTCACATTGTTCTCACTGTGGAATAAATAAGCAACCTACCTTATGAGTTTTAAAACAATCATGTCTTGTTAATAATATATGTACAACTTTTACACAGAAAAGCATTCAATATATTAAAATTGTAAACGTGTAAATCCTAGCTTTTCAACCACTATATATAGCCAGTCCCACAAAGGTAAACATACTGTACATACCCAATGGTGTTAAAGGCTACATGTTTTAAAATTTCCACATATTTGGTTTACAGAATAAATAGAATAATGAATAGAACCAGGATACACAAACTTAATCCATTTTGACATTTTTTACTATGTATTTAAACTTCAAAGTCTTGTTATGAGGGTACCCTTCCCAGGAACCTTTTTCTTTTTATGTCTCCTTCTTCCACTTAAAGACTTCAATTTTCTGTTGAAGTTCCTGTCTTCCATTTTTTACCAGCTTCAGCAATGTCACTTTCTAATTTGATGTTTAACCCTAGTTCAGCCATCTCACTCACATAACATGGCATTATCGTCTACAAATCTGATCCCTCAGATCAGCTCTACCATTCTACCTAGGTCTACAGTGCAGTTCAAGATCCAAAGAGCAACTTCTTACTCCAAATCATCTCCAGATACTGGGGGGGGGGTTTGTTTGTTTTTTCTGTTTTGGTAGCTCTGACTTACTTAGGCCTTGTCATTTCCCATTTTGAGCAGTTTCCATATGATTCCCTGATGGTCATGGTACTCATTCAGAACAGTAATACTAAAATTTTTTGTTGTCATTTCTGGCATACTAATTTTAGTGGTAGAAATTAAAACCAGTTTATAAGAACTTTATGTAAAAGAGGAAAAGATTTTTATAGTATTTATCCATGATCTTATGATGAAGAGGAAGCCTCTTATATCACTTTGGTTGCCACAGTTCTTGACCCACACCTGCTCTCTTGAGGATACTGGATTTGCCTTGCTCTTTGGAGTTGTTTCCTTTCTTTCTTTTTCTTAAATGAGGCTGTAATTATTAGTATTGTATCCTTGAATTAACAGATGGTCCATAAAGTTCTACTGGTACGCATAAGAGTGATAACCTTCTCCTTTATAAGCTCTGGTTGTGTCATTCTAACATGCATGGATTTGTTTTGCCCAGGTCCACAGATAAATTAAAATTACTTGCTAATCTTTAGTGATTTGACATCTTAATACTGTGGGTATTATAGGAAACTGAACAGCTAGTTAGGGGTGGAACAAGACATTTTGATTGGCTATTTCCCACAGAACAGAAAATCTGATGCATTTCTGAAGGCAGAAAAAAACCCAACCCATTCACCTCACTAACAAATGGATAAACAGATTGCTCTCCAAGCAAGGAATTTGAGCTCAAACGCGGAAACTGTGAGGAAGTTTATAGGAGTCCAAGTTCAGGATTGTGAACTTGGCTTTTCAGCTTTAATAACATCACTGAAATTTCTATATTACTGATTTGTGGTGAATATGGTTGGGAACACCACTTATAAGATAGAGATTTATACAACTTCTTAAAAAGTAATTTTAGAATTTTAAACAAGACAGACTTGAAAGAATATCTGAGAAGGTTAGAATACATTTAAAACACTGATTCACAAAGCCTCTGTTCTTGTTTTATGTTAGCAGTAAAAGGGTCATTTTTCAGATGTCCCATTATTGGCCTCAGTGACACCAACACCAAAGCTACACTTATGCGACAATGATTTATGTGCAAAATTGCTGCATCAATTCCTCAGCTATTGATCAACATGGTGTAATTGCTACAACAAGGCAGCAATCATGCCCCACACAAAGTCACTGTTACATGTACCCTCACACACAACAAAGAGCACACCTTGGTATATTCTGTTCTATACAACAAAACATTGATGTGTTTAATAATTATCCAAGTATTTTAATAAGAATTTGCAACTGACTTAAATGTTTGGGTAGATTTCTTTCTTCAGCATGAAGATACCAAACATAAAAGTATATAATTAAATATTGTCCTAATTTCCCAATTTCTAAATTACTAAATTCCTCTGCCTGGTGAAGGGTAATTGTACCCAAAAGCTAGCAAAGAAGTATCGTACCAACTATTTGAGTTGGTCTAATAAAAGATACCAACTTTTACCCAAAGAACCTTGTCTGTTTAATTTCCCAATACACATAATAGAAATTAGAGATAGATATTTGAGAACATTATATCTTAGAGTATAAATTTCTACACTTACTGTAGTATATACTGGATAAACAAACACAAAAGGCTAGCACACATGCAATACAGAAAAGTAGTGTATCTACCATTTAATCACTGATAGCTAAATTTTTAATATGCTGAGTTTTCGTATGTTTAATAATATTTTTGTCCTCTGCAGAAATATGCATAGCATAAGTACCCATGTAAGTAAAAATAATGAATGCATGCATAATAATCTATAAATACACTATACCCCCACCAAAAAACAAACAAACAAAAACCCCAACCAGTTACTTAAAGGTTAAGTGATCCAAAGTTAGAAAATGTGAAATCTGGAAAATTTGCTTTTCAAATTTCTGAACATGTGTAGACTGAAGTCTTCTCAAAGAAGAATCATTTTTTCACAACAAAAGAAAAAATATGGATCTTTAAATCCAAGGCAATCTCCTGATAAATTTCTAGTCTTTGCTCCAGATAGCAAATTTATTAGTAGGGTCTTATAATGAAAAGTGCCAAACAACCTTCAGTGGAGATGGTACTGACAGTTCTGCTTCTAAAGCACCCAGTGAATTCACCCTTTGTACCAGAAGAAACTCCACTTGCCTAGAAAAATATTTTGCAAAAAACAAATATTTCAGTTTGCTTTTCTTAAACAGAACAAATACAGATTGAATAATTTTTGGGACTCTAACAGCATTAAGGATAGGAGTTAATTCATCTTTAATCAAATGTTCCAAAAAGAGAGATTAAAGTGGCTATATAGTTCTTTGCTAGGAATCTGGTTTGAAAGCCTGAAGCAAGTATTGAAGTACTTATGCATCTGGTTCAAACAGGAGAGAAAACACCCAACATTTTTTTAAGTTTTTCTCCAAATATTTAGTGAAGTGAAGTAAATCACAATGGAGCGAGAAGTGGACTGGATTTCACAAAGGAACTAAAGGGATTTAAGCACTAAACTTTCTTTGAATTTCAAGATGGCTACCTATTTCCTTTGATCTTCTGCAGTTCCTGGGAGAAATGACTAAGAAATCAAGTTCAAGCTTTTTAGGTTTCTGGAGCCCTTAACACTTTTCCCATTTGATCAGTCTCAAAAAAAAATCTGCAGTTGGGAAAGTGTTAAGTTTCTGAGGAATGTTCATTTCAAGTGTTTGAAACTCATAGAGGGAGGCCACTGAAGACTTGATAATAAGATTATTTCCTTGAACCTGGGGCCCAGTGCTATGGGTTCTGAGGCACCTGTATGGCAACTTTGCCTCTCCTGCTGCTTTTTGTCTGTTCTTTAGATGGAATTCTTTAGTCTCTAGGGCTGTTAATCAGCTAGTTTCATGAGCACTAGATTCCCATTAAAGAGAAAAGTACAACTCTGATATAAGCTCTGCTGAATTACTATCTAAACTACTGAAGAAACCTGAGCAAAGGGATGCTCTTTTGTACTGTTCTTTCACGTCTGAAAGCATTTCTGCTTTAATTCATTCTCTTTACTTCTGTCGTGCTGTGTGTTATTATAGTCTAGTGAGTTCCTGAGAGTGGGAAATGCCAAAGAAACAGGTGTCAAACTTCAAAAGAAGCATTTGTCAAGCCTTAATGTTCTGAAGCTAAAGGTGTTCTCAACCTAAATAAGTTCTTCTCAACAGGATTCAACTTCCCTTTAGTGAAAAAGTCATAACGATGAAAAGTAAAGTGCAAAATTCAAGGGCCTAGAAATCACAATTCTTGCAAAAACATATATTAACGAATGTGATACCATTTTGTACAGGCTACTCATTCAGTGCTCAGTAAGTGGTATTGTTTATATTCCCTGATGTCCAAAGCTGTATAGAGGGAACTGCCTGCCTCAAAAGTCATTAAAATTTTGATGGTCTTTAAGCTGAGAATGGCAGGGGAATTGGGGAAAACAGCGAGAAAAATATCAGGAGAAACAGACTTAGGATTTTTACACCCTTTTTACCAGAAGAAACTGGTAGAAAGGGTTGTAAAAATTGAAAATATTTTACTGGTGTCTTTTTCCTGAGAAACATCATTATAATTGACTGTATGATCTAAGATTTTATATACCAATAGTTCGCTTTCTGTAACAGAGAGCCAGAGAGAAGCAGATATATTGACAGTCTACTAAACCCTATATTTGATTGTTTTTCACCTTGTCGCCCACATCAAGTAATTATGGGTGTACATACATAGCCATACCTTAGAAACTTAGCTAGTTTCTTCAAAATATCTAAGTATTGGTCTTCTGGGAGGTGTTTGAAGGAGCTACTATGTGCTGCCTGCCTTCACTGTAGCAGGTGCTGTTTCATACATCTGCCAGTATATGGATTGATCCCACTGGTTTCAGCTTTAGACAGGTGTTTCTCTTCATCATGCAAAACTGAATCTTCTCTGCCAAATTGTTGCACTGTAATCCATCAGCCCACACGTGGAAGAATATGCTTCTCCATATGAATATTGAGAAAAGCATCAGAACCAAGACTTATCACTACAATCATTGATCACAAGTAGGTGTTCAACCTATGTGAAAAGCACACTGTTATTAACCTTAGATGTAATGTTTGATTAATTACCTGAGTGCCAGGTTTATGAATGGGGGGAGGGGGAGGAGGAGGAAGGTGGAGAAATATCTGAATTGTCCCTCCTCCCTTTTATATAACGTCTTGTCAGGCCTCGGTTGAATCATTTTTCTATGTTTTATATCACAGTAATTGATATGTGCAGTGCTTTTTCTGTAAGGGAGCAGTTGCATACTGTCTTGCTATATTATTTATGCTAGAACCTGATCTGCAGTGTGGTGTTTTGACACGCTGTTGTATTGTGATGTTTCTGTCACATTTGACACAACTGCTTACAAATGCTAGCATTTTTGCCATGTCTGCTTTCCTGTTTTGTGTCTAGGTTTGAATGATATAGTTATCAGTTTTTGTGCCTGCCTGTAAATAGGTCCCAATTTCATTTCATATAGAAGAGCATTATCTGCCGCATATGTTTAGTCTCTATATTGACTGCCCCATAAGTCCTCTCCACTACACTACCCCGTGTCATCAATAGCTCAGTAGACAAATATGTGCACTCCATTCTATTTGCAGTGATTGTGGTTAGTTGTCTTGAATACCCTGTGTGCTAAGAATTTGAGGAAGAAGTCTGCCCTTCAGTACTGATAATATTAATCAGCATCAGTATCTGCTTGCTTAGATCATCACTGTAGACAGCCCAAATCCTGCAAAGTGCATAAGCTTGTTTGTAACTTTAAGTACAACTTTTGTTTTTTCTCCTTGCACAGCTTGTGTTGTCCCAGTGTCCTCATGTGTCCACAGTTTAAGACAGGAGTGCCCAATGTGTGATATGTGCCACAGGTGGCATGGCCAGCCTCTGTGTGTGGTATACAGCAAATCAGGGAGGGGACAAGCAGCACAGTGGCAGGTAAGGCAGGAAGAAGAAAGCAAATCAGCAGATTGGGCAGGAAAAGGGGATCAGAGTGGCATTCAAGGAGGATGTAGGGCTAATTTGTAGCAGGCCTGACCAAAAAAAGTCAGAGCTGATTAGTTTCAGAAAAAAAAACAGAAGACAAAGTCTGGGAGGTTCTTTTGAATCCAGAGGATGTGGTGAATATTTTGATACAATCACTGAACAAGTATGTAGGAGTCAGTCCATCATCAGAAGAGGGTTCTCTGTCCTTACTTCTTTGTTCCTGTCCCTTTTGTAATACTCCTTTTTTGTCTGACCTACCTCAGCAAACTTCCCTGGGACTTAAATGGTGCTTTGTGTCTTAATGGGTGATCATAGGAAGATCTAGGACTTCATGAAGGGTGGGCAGCACATTGCCCCTCAGGCCATGGGGGTGGATGTCAGGTATGGCTGGAACCACTGAAAGTGCCTCCCTACTGAACAGCATATATATATATATATATATATTCTTCCTTGTTCTGCAGGAATTAGTTATATAAATCATTAAATATTACGGTGAAAAATTAGAAAATGTATGCCACTGCATTGTGAAAGCAAAAAATAATCAGACCTGAAAGTTTTTGTTTGTTATGTGAAATGTTATGACCTTTTCCTTGCCCACCAAATAATAATAATAGATCATAGTTAATAAATAATAACAGTAATTATAATGATAAAGTCTGTACTTTTTGTTGTTGATAATAAAACACCAAGTTAATGCAGCTTTAAAAATTGGACCCTGAGGGCAATTTAAACAAGATGTTATGTTTTTATTATTATTATTATGTAGCAACCCCCCCAGTTTTTCCTTTTTTAAATTTATTTTAAAATGCATTCCCTCCCCTTCCCCAACCATTTCTAACTTTGTCTCTCCCTCTCTGTTCCTTATACTTAAGCATAAGTGAGCTATGACATAGGATACACTTCAGCATTTTATTTCGGTAGCAAGTTGTATTTGTTTTGTTTTTTCTCCTTCTTTATATTATATACTTATTATGTTTATATTGATTTTTAATGTTCTATATTACTGTTTTACTGGTACTATATGATTTAGGCCTACATATGTAAGTTAGCATAAGTCATGTCAAGTTTCTTTTTTGTTTGTCAAGTCTCTCCATCTTGTCCCCATGCCCTGTTGTGTAACCTATGACTCATACCTACCCCTCCTGTGTAACTTGGTTCCTGAATGAATGGGGATGAATGAGGGTGCTTGAGAGACAATGGCAGTAGGTCTAACAATAGCTCCCTCTGAATGACTGAACCATCAACACCAATACTTGGACCAATGACCCAGCCCTTGAAACCACCCTCAGAATCCAAGAAACAAGTGATGAGGCAACCCACCATTAGTAAGAACACCTGGAATCCTCTGGAACAGGACTGACCTTGCCTGGACCATAGGAGATCATAGGTAGTCTGCCCCATAAAAAGCAGTAGTGAAGACTGACTCCTTGGCATGCCCTCTCCATCTGGACCAGCACCATGCCACACCACCTATTCACCCAGAGGCCCTGCCAGCAACCCCCTTCTGGACAACACCTACTGGACAAAGACCCCTTTCCAGCCTGGAAAGGTAGCTATCATCCCCATCCCCTCTTCAACCAAGGACTTGGACTCTGCTTCTCTTCCCTACTTGGACTCCAACCCTTCTGCTGAGTCTCTTTCTTCTGCTGCAATTGTGTGTGTGTGTGTGTGTGTGTGTGTGTGTGTGTGTGTGTGTGTGTGTGTGTGTGTGTGTGTGTGTGTGTGTGTGTGTGTGTGAACCAATAACTTCATGGGGCTGTGTAGTGTGTTGTCTGTTTAATACACCTGTTATTTTGAAAACCTGAATTGGGTTTTTGTCTGTTTCCTGACTATTTCTTCCTTGCCACCACTTATCTGCACCCCCCCCACCCAATCTCTAAGCTGCCAGCCTCAGTTTCCAGCCCCAAGATCCCAGGTTTCTGCCTCTCTCTCTCTTTCTTGTCTGTCTCCTTCTTGCCACCACTTATTTGCCCCCCCCCGCAAATATTTCACCTGTCTTTCTCAGTTTCCAGCCCCAATCTACCTTAAGTAACCCCAAGCCTCAGTTCCTCAGCCAGCTTCTCTCTTGTCCACTGGTTCTAATCCCAGTTCTGGCAACTTTTACTCCCTACACTTTAACACTCTCTCTCTCTCTCTCACCTTAATTTTCCCCCAAGTATCCCAGGTACTCCAAGCACACACATACACACTGTACCATCCAAATTAGGAACTTACCTGTATGTATGTGAAGGTGGGTTGTATGTGTGTGAACTGGTGAGTGTGTGAATGTGTATGTGTGTGTGTATGCACCTAATTGATTTGTGTGTTTGTATATGTGCAATTGTATCACACCCTCCTGTCTAACAGCACAATATTCAGATCCTGATAGTTTGCCTGACCCCACAGGGCAACAGTTCCTTAGGACAGAAATAACAATAGCTATATATTAGAAAGAGCTCTCTATACACATTGTGTATATGAATGTACATTTTCCCAGGGCAAAACAGTTTGATTTTCTATCTCTTTAGTATCTGACTGTGATGGATAAAGTGACTACAGAATCCTCCATAAATTGTAACTGCTGAGCAGTAAACAAATTGGTAATAGCTAACTTACCATAGAACTTTTCCTCTTCAGTTCTTTTCTGGTGCTTGTACTCTGCACATGTGCTGCTTTATAGTAGGTAAATCATCATAGAATCATAGAATCATAGAAGTAGGGTCAGAAGGGACCTTGTAGACCTTCAAGTCTGACCTCCCACCTGGGCAGGAGAAAAACTGGACTCAAATGAGTCCAGCCAGGTAGGCATCAAGCCTCTTCTTAAAGACCCCCAGGGTAGAAGCCAGCACCACTTCCCTTGGAAGTAGCCACCCTAACTGTGAAGTAGTTCTTGCGGATGTCTAATCTAAACCTACTCTCCATTAATTTGTGTCCATTATTCCTTGTTATGCCAGGGGGGCGCTAGGGGAAACAGTGTCTCCCCCAAACCCTTCTGGTCCCCCCTAGTGAGTTTATAGCCAGTCACCAGGTCCCCCCTCAGCCTTCTCTTGTGAAGGCTGAACAGGTTTAGCCCACAGTCTTTCATTGTAAAGAGTGAGAGGTTTTGGGGGTGATGAGCTAATGAGAAGTTCCAGTGCATTCACTATATCAATTCGTTTAATTCATTTAATTCCCATCTTCCCATGCTATCTGATCATTCTTCGAGGGCTGTGGGAAAGTTTTGCCCAATATTGCAAAAACACATAAGCTGCTTGTAGACATTAAAAAAATAAATGGTACTTTAATTTAAACTTGCCGCATTCCCACGCCAAGTGTAGCACATGCCCTGACGAGGCCTGAGTTGGACCTGGCATGCCTTATGTCTGTACATATCGGACACTTTAGTGGGGCTTTTTTGGCACTCTTATCTATTATCTGATTGAATCAGCTTAAACTGAAGGTGCTAAAAAGCTCCACTAAAGCAGCTGATCTATACAGATGCTACAGAGCTGGGTCAAAGTAACACACTGCTTCTAGTAAAGCATTGTTTGTTTGGCTTTTTTTAATGTCTGAAAGCAGCTATAGTTTCAACATGACAAAACTATTTGCTTAACTTAGAAATCCTTTAACATTGCCCTGATAATGTCTAAATTCACTACAAAAAGTACTGCTAACAACTGTTAAAAATGTCTGCACTACAATCAGTGAAAATCAAAGATTTCTATGATGCATACAAACTGCATGGGTGGCTTAGGGAGAAGTATAAAATTGACTTGGCCCATGTCCATATCTAAAACAGAATGTTTTGTGTTCAAAAGTTTGCCTAACTTTGTCCTAAATACATAGCTGGTTCAATAAAAGATCACACAATTGCCTCTCACAGAATATGAAAGTAACCTTACTATAAAAAGAACAGACTTCAAGGAATGGCTTTAGCCATTTCTTAATATAGAATCCTTCGTGAAAAGAGAGAGAAAAATTTGGCACTTCCTTCTAGAAGTTGCAAAAACAACATAGTTTGCTATAGCGATAGACCAGTTGGATAAGGGTTCAGTTATGATAAACATAGTGCACCTGCAAAAATTATTTTTGTACTTGTTCTCAGCATGTCCCTGAGAGTTAGAGGTACATCCTTCTAATTTTATCAATCCTTTTATTGTCATGTAATTCATCTGAGATGCTCCTCAATTATCATTAAAATCTCTCTGCACATATAAAACTATTCAATTTGGGCCTAGGATTACATACTGACAAGCCAGTTTGCTTCTAACATATGAAATATACCCCATACCAAGTTTGTCTGTGTTGTCATATCCATGATGACATTTTAAGCCTGTGTATTCCTCTCAGAAGTGGACTGAGGGGGCCACAAAATAGCTGCAAATGAAGAAGCAACTGATTGTGCTACTGCTTTTGCCTCTGTCCTGGGCATTGCATGGCTACTCCAGGCACAGAGCTGCCTAACTGCACCTCTGATCCCCCTTCTTTTGGAACCAAAGTCGTACCAATCAAGGACCTTCTCATCTGGAGTTCCTAACATCTGGTATAGTAGCTTTGTATCCTTGTATCTTATTTTGTGCTGTGCTGATCTTCTTACCAGGTCGGGATTGAAAACCTGCTACTGCTATGACCATAAAGCAGTACAACCTGTGTTGGTCACTGCTGAGTGCTGGGAGGCAGTTAATTAACCTGGCAACTGCAGGAAATGATAATGGCTTCTGGCAGACGAGAACCTGAGGAGAGGTAGTGGAACCCTTGATGAAGGAAATGCCATCAAAAGGCAGATGAGTAAATCACATAGTGATTTTGCCAACATCCACTTAGGGCAATCTAGGAGTGGAGTCCCAAAAGACAGTCAGATGGAAGACCTCTTCTGCACTTGCACCTTCTGCAGCATAGCTGGTTCCAAGTGCATAAACTTCTGCCCTTCCTTTGGAAAAAAACTGTGTGTTTGATAGAAGGATGCTGACACTTAGGCAAAGCAGCATCTCCATAGCAGCTGTCCAAGCTATTGCAGCCACACCATATGGAGAAGACACTTCATCCTTGCTAGCAGCATGGACACAACATGAAAGGTGGCAGTTACAGGTAATAAACCCTCACTTGATTGGCATAGAGGAGAGTGTCAAGGGACTCCTTTGATGGCAGGGGGAATCATTGCGCTCCACTGGTCCACTACCACCCACCTAAATGCTGAGAAGCCCTCAAACAGTTAGGTGCTGACCTACCACAGTCTGTCTGCCTCATTGGGCATGAGACTAAGCCAAAAGCTGAAAAACAGATGGAAACCTCACACCTGGTGAAAATGAGAAACAAAGAATTGTCTGACTTCAGAGCTGAAATGTCAGGACTGTGTGCCTTGGCTTGACAAATGATGACAACCTACAGTACATAAGCAGCATTGGGAAGTCAGTCTTGATTGACCATTAGTTGTACAAACTCAACATTGACATTGCAGCGCTCCAGGAAACAAGGCTTGCATATGCTGGTTCTACCCAAGAGCCCAATTACACCTTCTTTTGGCAAGTTAAAAGTACTGAGGAAAATTGCCTGTATGCTGTTGGTTTCACTATGAGCAACAGGGTGGTAAAGCTTATAGAAATCCCCATTGGGAAGTTAGAGTGCATCATCTCATTTAGACTTCAGATGAGCATTGGCTTCGTGAACATCAGTTCTTATGCACCAACATTCAACTCCAGCCTTGAGAAGAGGGATAAATTTTATAACACTCTTCACTATGTTGTAAAAAGAATACCATCACCTAAGTGACTATTTCTTCTCAGAGACTTTAACACAAGAGTCAGCACAGACAACTCATGGCCAGATAGCCTAAGACATTTTGGTATTGGCAAGATGAATGAAAATGGCCAACATCTTCTTGAATTCTGACCTCAAAACTGATTGTGCATTACCAATTCATATTTTTCTGGAAAAGATCACCACAAAGTGTCATGGCAACATCCATGATCAAGCCACTGGAACTAACTAGACATTGTGACTGTCAGGAGGAAAGATTTACCTTCAGTGCAGAAGACCCACATATTCCACAGTGCCGACTGTGACACTGACCACTCTATAATTATTAGCAAAGTAAAGATTACTGCCAAGAAACTACATAGAGCAAAACCTAGGAGCAAACCCAAGATCACTACCACTAATATCAAGAACCAGAGGAGGTGCTAAGACTTTGTGAAGACTTTTGACCTGAGTATGTTTGGGAAGTCACTACCAGAGAAGGCAGAGGTAATTTGGGAAGTTTTAAGAACTATAATCAATGAAACAGATAAAGTTACATTTGGGGAAAAGAGATCATCCAATAAGAACCAATTTAGAGAAAATCCAGAAGAGCTAATACCTCTCATCAACATCAAGAACACAGCCTATCTGGAACACAACAGGAAGCCGACAGAGGGCACCAAAGTGAGACTTCAACAGGCAAAAAATGAGGTACAGAGAGCAGTCACACACTGTGCAAATCAGTACTGGATTTATCTTTGTGATGAGATACAAATAGCCTTAGGCACAGGAAACCTAAACAACATGTACAATGGTCTGAAGAAAGCTCTAGGTGCTACTGTTAATAAGTTACTTTTTACTATAGAAGAACTAAACAAGGCCATTGATTCATTATCAAGAAGCAAGGCTCCTGGAAAAGATGGCACCCAGCAGAAATTCTCAGTGCAGCAAAGAAAGCCTACTACCATATCTACACCAGTTGCTACTCAATGCTGGAAAGAAGGTGAGGTACCATAAGATATGCACGATGCAAAAATAAAGGAGGCAAGAGTGACTTCAACAACTACAGAGGCATCTTGCTACTAACCATAGCAGGAAAAGCTTTTGCAAGGGTCCTCTTGTTGTGCCTGCAACAGCTGGTGAATCATGTTTACCCTGAATCTCAGTACGGGTTCAGGACTGGAAGATCAACCATAGATATGATTCTGCCTGTGTCAACTGCAGGCAAAGTGCAGAGAGCAAAACCAATCATTGTACATTGCTTTTGTGGCTCTAACCAAACCATTTGACACTGTCAATAGAGCAGCCTATTTGCAGTCCTAGAAAGACAGGATATTAAATCTTTTATGTTTTTTCCACAGCAACATGAAAGCAACTGTTCAGTTTTATGGGTTCACTTCAGACAGTTTCAAGGTGAAAAGTGGAGTGAAGCAAGGATGCATTCTTGCCCAACACTCTGGAATCTTCTTCTTGATACTCCTGAATTGCATATTTCAAGACGTGCAAGGTGGAGTGTACCTCCACACGAGATCAGACAGGAAGTCTCTCATGATTTAAGGCAAAGACTAAAGTTAGAAAGTTCACTTATCAGGGAGTTTCTATTTGTTGATGCTGCTGCCCTTATATCCCACAATAAAGACCTACGGCAAGAACTTATGGATTGCCTCTTAACCCTGCCAGGCACTTGCTCTCACCATCAGCATAAATAAAACAGTTTTAATAGGAGAGGGAGTTCCACAAGATCATCAATCATCCTTAATGAGAACCAGCTAGTAGTAGTCCAAAAGTTCAGCTACCTAGGTTATACAGTAACTATCAACCTCTCACTAGATGAAGAACTTCATGTTTGCATCAGAAAGGCTGCCACCACCTTCAGTGGACTAATTAAAAGATCATGGAACAACTCAAAGTTTACCATCAAGACAAAATGCTAGAGTACAAGGTTTGCAAATTCATCACTCTCATGTATGCTGGGGAAACATGGACAATTTATGCACATCAAAAGAAAAGGTTAAACAACTTCCACCTACCCTGTTTACACTGCATGCTCACATCAAATGGCAAGATAAAGTTACCAATCCAGAGGTATTTCAAAGGGAAAATTTACCAAGCGTGACAGACCTACTTAAACACGGATGACTGTGCTGGCTAAGCCATCTTAGTAGATCAAAAGATGGACACATACCTAAGGATATGCTACACAGGGAACTACTAAAGGGAACCATAACAACAGGGTGTCCCATGCTTCACTACAAAGACACATACAAGCAAGATATGAAGGCATTTGGAATCAGTCCTGACCAATGGGAAGCCTTTGTATCATAACAAGTGGCATAATTGTCGCCACCAGTGTATCAAAGGCCTTTACAGAAATTGGCTCCAACAGCTTGACAAGTGCCCACAGGAAGCAAGAAGCTCCTGAACCACCCAACCTTGACACATACATTTGTAACCACTGCCACAGGTCATGCAAATCTCAGATTAGACTATTCAGTCACATGAGACATTGCAAACCATCTATGTCATAGGCTGCAATATTCACAATCTCCCATAGATGAAAGGATGCCAAAGAAGGCCTTCTTAGCTCTCTTCTACATGGTAAAAAAACCCTAACCTGTTACCCAATATTTGTGGCATTTTTTTCTTCTTAAAGTTTTCTAAAATGAATGTAAAATGCATCTTAGGTAGCTCTGCTGTTATGCTTGTCTGTCAAATCAGTATATACCATAGGGACGTGCCTAAATCTTGATGGAAAAGCATGGCCCCTTTAATTTCACTATTTTTATTGTGTGCCCCACCCCCTTCCCCAACTGAGTGGCAGAGAGGAAATTAATGTCTTGGTTTTTGCCTCTCAGCAACTCAGCAGCGGTGAGGGGTGGGGGACAGTGAAAAGAGAGGGATTAAAGTTTCTGCTACTCCATGTGCTGTGAAGGGGGGGGTGGGGTGGATTTGGCTGGGGTACAGGGTGCCTCAGTACAGGCTATCTGGCAGGCAGCCCTTGTGCTGATGCACACTGTGGTGGAAGGCTGGAGCTAATGGGGCTCAGCCCTCTCAAACTTTTTGTGGTGAGTGGCAACAGCAGCAGCACCATGGCACTGCCATTCTGCAGCACCCAGCACCAATTGACATGCAGCCGCTCCTCCACTGCTACATACAGCACCAGTGCATGCCAGCCCTACAATGGCCCTGTGGGAGAGAGGGACACAGTTCAGGTAGAGCTCAGCCCCTCCAAATAATATTTTCCCTGATTTCTTAAGTTGAGGCACCCTGTACCCCAAGCAGCCAGGGTGTGGCACATAGAAATGGGGGAGCAAGCAGGCTAGGGCTGCCTGCTTCTCCATCTCCATCTCCATGTACTGCAGAGCCCCCCACTGAGGTACCCTATTCTCCAAACCCCAGGCTGGCTAGGGTGCAATGTTTCTTGAGATGGGGGAGCAGGCAGCCCTTGGTACCGTTGTCTTGGGATACTCTGCACCCCAGCCAGCTGCTCTCAGTGCAGTACCCCCTGCACTCAGTCGGCACTGGATTTATGACCCAGATACCTTGTTCCAGGAAGATTGAAATCATCAGACCGACCATGAGCTTTCCATTCAGTAAGAGGTGAAGGAACTTTGCCACAGACAGGCTTTTTAGAAATCAATTAACCCTTGCTGTTTTCCTGGACCATTATTTTAATGCATATCTACTTTACCTATAAGCCAGTTCCCAAACACAAACTTCTAAATACCATTTTCTAGCCATCATGAGGCACATGGGAAAAAGGGAACAGCAAGCCCAGGGCTACCATATCCCCTCTCTTGAGGCACACAGGAAGGCTGGCTGAGGTGCAGCGTGCCTCAGCCTGGGGCTCTGCAGTGCATGGAAACAGAGGAGTAGGCAGCCCTGGGGTGCCTGTGCCTCCATCTCCACGTTTGTCCCAGTGCATGCCACTTTGGTATGCTTTGAGATGCCTTTTATTCAGGTTTTTTTTTTTTTGCTACTGGAAACTGCCAGCAGCAACTTTTGCCCTGGCTCTGAAATTAGTAGTGCTTTGCACACTTAATGTACTGAGCATGCAGTTTGTGATGTCACAAAGAGGTTTGTGGTGCAGAAACTGCATGTGCTTGTATGTCTGGATCTGGCTTATGAGTCTGGATCAAGCCCAGTGTAGATTGAACTAAGCTTCAGACCTCCAAAAGGAGATTGCAGGGGCTGTGTAAATGGCAATTTTTTAATGGCTTATAATTTTGGCATAGAAGGGCAGATTTTTATAGGGAAAACAAATTATACTTACCACATCCCAAACTTCCCAGATTTCAAATCTCCTCAATTCACAGCAGCAATAGAGATCTTCAGTGGATTGCACTAAAAGTGAAATAGGTATATTAGCTTAACTTTATTCTTAGAAACAATTGATTATTTTTGGTGAAATAAAAAAAAAACAATATAAAAATACCCTAAAGGAAAAACTCATAAAAGAAATTTAAGCTCAAAAAGTTATATTTCTATAAAAATATAAGTAACTTAAAGCAGGTGAAAGTCTGCAAGATGTTGCTGCCAGCTTCATTTATAATGATAGATAAATCTATATACCTGAAGATAATTGAGGTTAAAAGTTACAATGCTGAAATATCAAAGAATTGGCTCATTGTATAATTACTGCACTATAAATTAACATTGTCTCATTATAGTCTATCTTTTTAACAGAACCTAATTTACAGACTTATGTCAGAAATTGTGATCTCTGACTCTACAATGCTGAGAACTGAATTTAAAATATGGCTATTTTTGCACTGATATATCTATTAAATGATCAGATTTAGATAAGCCCATGAAATTCTTTGTTCTACATCTATATTTAAAGAGAGAGCTATGAATATTCTGAAATAGTTCTGTGTCTTCTATTGAAAAGAGTGGACAAAATATCTTAGCTGTGCTCGGATATACATAAAACATTTCTCACAAGGTCAGTTGAAGAGGTTAGATCCAAGATAAATCACTCTTGGGAGTGGTCTACCACATTAGCATTTCTGTGTTTTAATAGCTTTTAAAGGTCACACTCTTTGTGGAACAAATTTAATAAATAGGTCCCCAAAGTATTGTATTAGTTTTTTACGATAATGCCTTGGGATGGCAAAATTGGGATTTTGCTATATTGAAATGCTGCAGTCCTTTGAAATGTTTTCTCTTATAATTGTGAAGGTGGCCCAGATCAGACTGAATCATTGATTGGCCATGGCCCTTGCCAAAGAAAAGTATTAGATAGAACCTCTAAAGACTGATATGAGAAACTGTTAAAATAGGCAGTTGGACCTGCTTGCTCCTTCTTTGTACTGAGCTTGACGAATGAGTATATGGTACCAATAAAAGAAGCATAACATCACTTTAACCACCTGCTGTATGCTCAGCAGTTCAAAGTACCTTTTCTCAGACCTTTGCTGGATATTTCTGTTTTATGCAGAAAATAACTTGATAAAAAACAGGGGGTTGTGGGGGAGAAGAGGGGGGAAGAGGGAAATAACTCAGTTCCTTTTGAATGTGTCCTTTTCATTCAAATAAAAAAAGTAAAAATATATTATATAAATTGGTGTTGGAGCCTGTCAGGAAGGGGAAGACTTTGCAATATCCAGCAAAGGTATTTGGTTTCCTATTTTCCACATAATTTTGTAAAATTCTGAATTTTAATTTTCTGGGATTGCATAAAACTTCTTAAGGCAATAAAAACTCTAAGGAGCCAACACCTAAAATATGCAAAAAACACATACCACACAGTAGGAAAAGGGGCACTGATACAGAATAGTACCATTAATCAGGACAGCACTGAAGCACCTGCATAATTAAGGTACCTAAGTATTTTCCTTAATCAGTACCTAAAAGAACATGCTCAGCCTTAGGGTGTTACTGGCAACCTTATGTTTACATAAGTCATCTTCTGTATCTCTGATATGGAGAAGGCCCACTAACTCTCAATATTAAAAATGATATCTATGGTAATTAAATATACCTAAATTAAAAGAAAAGGGCATTACAAGAAAAGCTAATATTAACTGAGTGAGCTAATGTATACTGTGAGGGAGAGAAGGAGCCGGCGGGCTCCGAGGCTCCCTGCCCAGGCGCAATTACGCTGAACACGCGCACCCCGGCCCGAAACGTTGGGCAGGAACTCACCTTGTTCAGGTGCCGGGAGGAGGGAGGAGCTAGGATGACCAGACCCAGCATAAAGGAAGAGCCGGAGCCGGCCAGCGGGGGAACAGAAATGGAAGGAGACAGCGGAGGAGCTGCCACCAGACAGCGCACACTCGGGTGGCTGCGAGTCGTCCACAGACGTGGCAGGACCTTTCAGGGTAAGCGCAAGCCCCAGCGGGGCTGGTGAACCTGGACAGCCGGCCCAACTGAGCTGAGGACTGCTTGACGCCGCCAGGAGCGGCCGGAACCTGGCAGGGGCCGGTTACCTTATAAACGGTAATATAGGAGCACTCACAGGCTGTCAGCCTGCTGCTCCTATAGCGGGGGGCAGAGCTGCCCCAAGGAGCCCTAGGGAGGGCTGAAGATTTCAAGGGGAGGTAAAAAAGGGGTTTCAACCCCCACAGCATCCAGGGGGACATTGGGGGACATCTGCTGGAGGTCGGAGCAGACCCCACCCTCTAGGACATCCCTGGCCCTAGCCTTTTTGTGTTGATCCTTGCATTTCTTTTATGGACAATTCGAGCGAGACCCAACCTGGGATCTGCTCAGATAAGCGATCACCACTCGGCGGAATGGGTGAGGGTGTAGGGGTGGCGGAGCTCTCATCAACGCGGAACCCGTGAGAAGCAAAGGAGTCCCACTACTGGACAACACGCGCCAGACAATCTGAACCTATAGGTATTATCATCAAAGTCATGGCAGGCGAGGTGAGCGCAGTCAGACGTCCAACTGCAGGTGAGCCACTGCAGGTGCCGGGAGGCGGTGGTTACTTTGACAGCCCCCCCCCCCCGACATATACATATTAATTATGATAACTGAAAAAAATTCTCATGAGAAGCATATTTTAAAGATCTGTTTGAGATCACTTATCTGTTGATCTAGCCATGCCTTTCATACGAGCTTCCTCAATGATGTTGCACTTGTTATTACAGAGACATTCTGCCTTCTTTATCCTTTTCCACTGCAAATTACATGTTTTCTTAGCAGTGAAATCTGTAGCAAAGTTCTATATGTGGCTCGTACAGCTAATGCACTTAGGGGGCCTAATTTTGCTGTTTTATCCAAGTAACCACAATGATTTTAATAAACAGTTTAAGCTATGGGCATCTTTATATGTTGGGTATGGCTAATAGGGCAATAAGCATATGGTCGCAAGCTTCATATTTCAGTATGTATTGATAAAATTATAGGAAAGGAGGTTTAGAAGAAGCCTCAGGAGGTCATCTAGGTCAGTGGCTCCAGTATCCCCCTGTCTAAACCACCCCAGACAAGTGGTTATCTTACTTGCATTCAAAAACTTCTAATGATGGAGATTCTATAACCACTGTGGGTCATTTGTTCCATTGCTTAAACAGTCTTATAGTCGGAAAACATTTCTTGATCTTTAACATAAATCTCTTTTGTTTCTCTTTAAGCCCATTACTTCTTATCATGTTTCCTGTTTACAAAGAATAAATTGCTATTTTCTTTATAGCAGCCTTCTTTGTATTTGAAGCCTGTTATCCAATCACCCCTAAATTTTCTGTTCTGTAGATTAAATGATTATACTTCTTCCAACATTTCCTCATACATCATCTTTTCTGGATGTCTAATAATTTTGTTGTTCTTATCTAGTCCTTTTCCAATTTGTCCAATTCATCTTTCTTGAAAAGTGATACCCAAAACTGGACACAGTACTCTAGGTCAGGCCTCACCAGTGCTGAATAGAGTAAAATAATCCCTTTCTTTTGTTGGTATATATTATTCTTTTTAATACATTTTAAGTGGGGGATAAGTATGAGAGTCAAGGTATGAGTCAAAAGAGTAAAATATCACCTGAATGTTTCATTTGGGATATTTTTTTCATTTATCTAAAGGGACCTAATGGCATAAGGCCAGTAGAATGAGGTTTTGGGGCATTTGTTTTCCGCTGAGTATAAGAGGCATTCTAGGTTGGGCCAGGAGTGAGAGAGCCCACAATGTACTTTTTCCAGCAAACCCTGACTGTCAGAATCATTAGTGGCATGGCAGGGTGTAAGCATAGTTAAATATCACTTTCCACTTCAATTAGTTAAGGTTAAAAGTTTCTGCTCCCAAATGACTCCTAGAATACCTATTTTTAAGCTAAGTGTTATGTCATAATTTATAACATAACTCAAAATGTTGACCCTTTATTGTAGGAAAATAAACATATCAATATCACAAATTTACAGTAAGATTTCTAATAGCAGCAAGTGAGGAACAGGTAAACAATATCTGTACAATAAATAAACAACCCAAACATCTCAATGTTGCTATCTGTTTTATTGTATGCAGTGACAGTTAAAACAAACACCAACAATTTTCGTAGCTGAAATTGGTGCTGTGCATATTTTGTTTCTTATATAGCAAATCAGAATCATAGAAATTCAGGGTTGGAAGGTACCTTAAGAGGTTGTCTAGTGCAACCCCCTGCTCAAAGCAGGACCAGTCCCAACTTGATCATCCCAGCTGAGGCTTTGTTTAGCCACGTCTTAAAAACCCCCAGGGACAGAGATTCTGCAACCTCTCTGGGTAACCTGTTCCAGTGTTTTACTACCCTCCTGCTGAGAAGGTTTTTCTTATTATCCAACCTAAACTTTCCTTGCTGAAACTTGATACTACTGCTTCTTCCTCTGTTAGCTGGCACTACTGAGAACAGTTTGGCTCTGCCCTCTTTCAAACCATGCTTCAGGTAGTTGAAGACTGCTATTAAGTCTCTTTTGTCTCCTCTTCTCTAGACTAAATAATGCCAGTTCCCTCAGCCTCTTCTCAGAATTCATGTATCCAGCCTTCTCACCATTTTTGTTGTCCTCCGCTGCAATCTCTCCAATTTGTCAACATCCTTTCTGTAGTGTGAGGCCCAAAACTGGACACACTGCCTCAGATGTGTCCTCACCATTGCTGAACAGAGGAGAATAATCACATACCTTGATCTGCTGGCATTGGTCCTAGCAATGCTGCCCAGTATGCTGTTAGCCTTCTTCACAACAAGGGCACAGTGTTGGCTTATATTCAGCTTATTGTCCTCTGTAACACCCAGGTCCTTATTTGCAGACCTGTTGCTTAGCCAGTCAGTCCCCAGACTGTATCAGTGAATGGGATTGTTCTCTCCTAAGTTCAGGACTTTGCACTTCTTCTTACTGAAACTTGTGAGATTTCTTTTGATCCAACCCTTCAATTCATTTAGGTTTTTCTGGCCGCATCTACGTGAGTGGCAGACTGCACAGTTTTACTGCACAGTCATTTAGTACTTGCATAACTAGTTTTACTGCACAGTACCATCCCCGCATGATATTTTTTCAGATGCTACTGTGCAGTAGCAACAAGCTACTGTGCAGTAGCTCCTTACTACTGCACAGTAGCAGTGCATCACTTTTAGTGCCTGCCAATGCTACTGTGCAGTAACATCTCATGCAGATGCGACTTTTGTATCCTAGCCCTATTCACCAGTGTATCTATTCCTCCCCCAAGCTTGATGTCATCTGCAAACTTGCTGAGGGTACACTATAAACCATCGTCCATTGATGAAGATATCAAACTAAACTGGCTCCAGGACAGAACCATGGGGCACTCCAGTTCATGCCAGCTGCCAACTAGACAGTGAACCATTGACTGCTACCCTCTGTGCCCAATGATCTAGTCAGCTATCTCTAATTGTCATCTTCACTTAAGGGTCATAGTATTTTGACATAATTATGTGTTGTCATATGCATAAAATATACCATTTTGCTTTTAAAAATTAGTTTGTTTTCATTTATTAGATATCCTAAGCTGTATTTCAGAGAAACGGTATTTAGAATACTGGTTAGTAACAGTTTTTTTGTCCCATCTGTTGAATGTTTCTATATTTTTAAATTAGTCTAAGCCTATAGTTTTCTATCCTGCTGTAAGAAATGAAATATTAACAATTAATACATTCTTTAGGGTAGCAACAGATGGTGACAGTCAGTCAAGACTAATACACCTATCTGATTACTAGTTGTTCTCTGAATGTAGGACAAATGACTACAAGATGGCAGTGTCAGAGTATAGAACATTTAGGCAATGAAATATTAATGCAAACTCATTGCACTTACTTCTCAATGACATCTAAATGGGAATCAGATTTCAGACCTTGAGTGCTTGCAGCAAATTTGTACTATGTAAAAAGAAAAAAAAAATGTCCAGTGAACTTTAAAAATGTCAGCCAGCAGGACTTTCAAATACATAATTTACTGTTTTGTTGGCTTATAAATGGATAATAATAAACTCCTGGCTTAATGCAAGCTCATAAATGCTTGATCAAAAATGTGAAGAACACTATGGAATGATAAATGTAGAGCTTTCTGGTACTAATTTTCTTCTAAGTAATTATGGTATGAACAGAAATACAGCCATAGTGTTTAAACATGGGAATGGAAATTTTAACATTTTGGTTGTACAAAGCAAGGTTTTATAAAGAAAGGATAGTGACACTATAATTTTCTATACTGTTGTAACAATATAGTACTAGAATGGCTGGAATTGTTATTGAGGTTGGATGGACATCAGTGGCCAGTGTATTTTCTCATTACTATTTGCCTTCTTGATGTACTCTCATACTTACCTAAATGTATAAAAATGGAATAATCAAAATTAATCAAAAGGCATAAATCTCTCATTTGGCAGTTTTAGTCTTTGTCAAAAGAATTGACCTGGATGGCAAATGTAACAAAACGCTGGAGTGAAAGTGGGTAGGGAAGCATCAATGAGAGAGGAAGAGGGAACATATTTTACTCATATGGCACAACAATACTAACTTAACTGCTACTATTACATTAGTTGACACTGGCCATCATTAGTATTTAATTTAGCTTGATCTTTTAACAAATGTAGAACAATGGTTTTTATGCTGCATTTATATGGAATGTGGAGTCAACTGGCTCTTGTATAAAACTCTACATAAAATAGCTGAATCACCACTTCTCTTTCCTCTGATAAAGATTTCATAGATTTCATAGACATTAGGGCTGGAAGGTACATCGGGAGATCATCGAGTCCAGCCCCCTGCCCAAAGGGCAG
>NW_017728916.1:19078079-19088697 GCF_001723895.1 Crocodylus porosus
GCCTCATGATCTGGCTGGGGGTGCTCCGAGCCGTGTCATTGGTGCCCACATGAATAAGGAGCATGGGGTAGAATATTTAAGATGTCAGCTATTAAAGGGTTTGTATGATAAGAATGACCATGAACCAAACCACTTTCATAACTAAATTCTAAACTCCTTTTTTTGTGATTTAATTTTCTCCAAGGCTAAGTACAGACAGCCAAAAAGCCTGACGCTAAATTGATTTAGTCTTTGCAGGTTAGTCTAAACTGCATAGACTGAACTGATAAGCAAGTGAACAGGTACTCCTTTTGATTCTGGAAATGCAGTCACATGCCTTCAGTGGCTCAGGCCAGAAGCTGGGGGACACTAGAGCATGGCTTCCTGCTTGGCTAAAGTAGACAGCTTGGGCCAAGGCTAACCTACCCAACCAGTGGGGTGGAGGACAGGGGGAGGACTGCAGGGGAAGTGCAAAGCATCCTGGAATGTTGGGGCACTGTGAGTTAACTTGAATCTGGAGGGGATCTGGAACAGAACTTCAATAAACTGATTTAATCTAAGTCAGTTAAGTCTGACGTTACATTCTTCCAGGTTTATCTTAAATCAGTTTGGGCCATTATGGAAGTAGTATATGTGCACTGAATTTCTGTTGTGTTACAGATCTGAACCAGTTTCCAATCACTTATGCCAGTATATGTGTAACTTCTATCCCTAGCCCAAGTGTTCACAGACCCACACATACACTTGTTTTTTCTTTTCAGGGGGGGATATTTTTTGTTTTGTTTTGTTTTTTAAATCTCCATATCATGTAGTACATGGTTCAAGTTGCTTTTGTTGATTCTAATTGCAACAAAAAGAGGAATTAAGCCTATAATGTTCATTTTCTATGAACATTAATTTCATTCTGCAGTTCCTTAATTAAAGCAGAAAAGAAGGCTCAGACATTTAGCATTATGTAAAAATCCTATCATAATTAAAACATTGTTATAACAATGATTTAATAGGGTTCCTTTTTTGTTCACATGTCAAACTTTGACACGGGAATGAGTTACAGCATCATGGATTTTTAATGCGGTAGATATTCACATCATATATTTTCATGTATTCATGATAAGAATGCATCAGCTAATTCATTTTTCTCCCAAATTCTGGAAGAGAAGTATTTTTTATAAAGGAAGCAAAATGTAAAATGAATCAGTGTCCCTTGAAATCTATCGTCTATCATATCAATATACAGATACTTGCTAATGATTCATGTTTCTCCATTGACAGAATTATGATTTATGCTCTATACAACTATTTTTATTATTTAACATTTATTATAACAAAATATAAAGGCTCAGTTCAAGTTAAGGCCACATTGTCTATAGTAGTAGTAGCAGGGATCTGTCTGTCTCACATAACAACAGAGTTATACCAAGTGAGACATCATCTCACTGAATGTAATCCTCTCCTGAAAGATAAAGCGAAGCTGGAGTGACCTCTCCAGAGCACAAAAGCTTGGGCAGTATATATGGAGACACTGAGCTGCCCACACACCAGTGTCCCCTTCTTAGCTTTGCTGGTTTAATCCAAAGGAAAAGCAGGTGCCAGTACATTTGGAACCAGCTTGGCTGCAGAAGATGCCGAATCAAAGGAAATGGTTCATTTTTCCATCTACCAAAGCTCCACTCCTAGATTGGCTGCTAACCAAGGTTAAAGAGCTCAGTGTTATCTAAAGCATACACCCCCAAAGAGTGAAATTTTGTCATCAGAAACTTTAATTATATGTTGTATAAATGTATAAAGTATGGAAAATAAGCAAGGAAGTTTGAGGTAAAGACATTTAAAATAAATTCACTTGACAGAAGGAGATTTCAGAAATGCAGTTAATATTTTTTTAGTCAATATTTTAAGTGCATCATGATTTTCTCTGGTATTTCAGACAGGCAGTTAATATAGTTTTCACAGGACTTAAGCTGAAGTCCATTTAATGTGAAAAAGAGATCTGTCAGTAGGGTGATATCCTTCTCATGGAAAGTCCTCATCTTTAAACCATTCTCCTCTACACAGGCCACTTCACCTTTTAACTTACCTGCATCCTCAAAGTTTTAGGAGGACTTTGCTGAGAGCTGGAGTGTATAGTTTATTTTTAAGGAATATTTCTTCTCTGGTTATTTTGTTTTATGAAATGAATAACTACTAAATATACTGTATGGTATTTTAGAAATGTGTTTTCAAAAGGCCCCTAGATAATGGGGTATCTGGTTCTTTCTATTAACTATTAAAGGAAAAAAATAAGCAAAGCCAAGCATTTTTGGCAACATCATTAGGTAATTCATCCTGTTCCCCAGCAAGATCCCCACAGTTTACCCACAGATTTATTGATTCTTTTAACCTGTATTATATACCACACACAGCCAGTCACAGAGGGGAAGATCACAATCAATAGCAAGAATAATAAAATAATAAACTTGGCTAAGAATAGCAGCAGCACACTTAGATCATAGAATTTAACCTGTGAACTAAATTTACAAGTGGTGGCAGAGAGGTTCATATAACGTACATAATAAAACAGCTCAATGGGTGCAGGAAAAGTAGCTGAAGTCATCCCTCTCTTACCAATTCCCAAAAAAGACAAAACAAGCAACAGTAGAGTGAGTGTACAATAAACATTTAATATAAGTATGCCTCATGTGATGCCGTTAGGCTTCCCCCAATGTCCTGAAAGCACTAACTGTGATTTTAATGGCATTTCTACTTGTATGTTAGAAAATGGAAATAACCAAATCAAAGTCAATGAAGTTCCATTACTGTAGTAATAAAAAGAGATGTCCCATAGCCTTAAAGAGACAGCAACTATCAGTGCTTGGTGGTGGCAGAACCCATTGCAGTGCTCCATTGGCTTTCAAAGCTAGAGTTTAATCCCTAGAATCTAAGACCAGCGTAGAGATCTTTTTTCAGCATCTAAAATATAACTTAGTGGACAATAACATTTTTGAGTTACGTATGCTCAGAATCAGTTCTTAAACTAGAAGATGTCTACTTTTGGGCTTTTGTGTAATGTAAATGGGTCCCATTGATTTTTAAATAATTTCTTTAAAAGAACTCCTGCAGATGGATAAACTGGGTCTCAGTCCAGGTCTTTCTCTATTTTGCAGCCATTAGAAAGCCCTGAAAAGAAGTGTTTCTATTAGAAAGGCTAATAAACCTTACTTAGGTGCATTTTATTTCAATAATAATATTTCAGGGAGCTGTAGTTACTTTACTATAATTTTACAAGTTTAAAATTATACAGCAGTGCTCCATTCTTAGGAGTGAAAGAATGCATGCTTTATACAATTTTTAGGCACCTACTTATAAGGCACTTCAATAGAAGTGACAATCATGGAGTAGAAATGATTATTATTGTTTTGTAAAACACAATACATTAGCAATGTGCAAAATATTTTGCCTTATTATTACTTTATAGCCTTGAGTTTTGTCCCCCCACTTTCTACCATCAAAAACAACTTTTTCCCCATGGCCTTTGTGAATCAAGTACATTAGTTGGTATAATGTGCAAATTACTGCCCTTGAACAATAGTTAGATTTGTAAGGGAAATGAAAACAATTGTTTTCTGGCAAGGATTCTATCTAGTCTTCTCTTTCTTTTGATAATTTAGATGCATCATTATTAATAGTAATACTGAATAATTTGTGTGGGGTAAATCACATGCAGTCTTCCCTGACTTTTTCCTATTGACAGAAAGGCTTTTGACATGTTCACTGCACCTTATAAGTATGTTTGGACTCTTGGCATGGGGAGGAAGAGTTGGGAACAAGGAGAGAAGGGGCATGGAAGTGTTGGCCAAGCTGTGATTCGGTGGATGCAATAGCCATTTCTTGTAGTCATACAGGGCCACAGCAAATTCTACTGTTTTCTTAGATTGCTGTAATAACTGTTGAGTAGTACTGTACTGCTCTTGATCTACAGAATGGTTAAGAGGATTCCTTTCATTCTGAGCTCCATTGTCTCTTTTCCTATGGAATAAGCCCTTGGTATATATTATAGGAATAATTTTTGGTGCTTGAGAAATGAAGTCAGCTCTCACCTGAAATGTAGTATCTATTGACTAGATCACAGAAATCTTACATTTTAAAACAGGAAAGAAGAGAAAAAATAAAATCCAACTGAAACTATATGGGAAAAAATTAATCATGACGTATTTAATGTCCCAGAATGGAATTTTTCTAGAACAGTAGCATAACTTGGCATATGTGTGTAGTGGTGATTGGGGCATCGGTCCCAGGTGGTGATTTAGAGAGGGAACCAGAACGGCTGTCCCAAGGAACTTGCACCAATGCTGTAGCCCATGTTGCTTGTGCTGAGGTAGAAAAAGTTTGTGCCACCACCATAATTGCAGTCTGTACAAGGAATATACGGAAAGGCCCCTCTTTCCCACACTGAATTTCTACACTACCAATGCCATCCTGAGCACTAAAATTTGAAGTTATACCTTTGGGCTGGAATATTAGAGATTCACATACTTATGCAGTCAGAAATATGCAGCACTATTTAAGACACCAAGTCAGCCCTTTTATTTCATGGTTCCATAATTCACATTTCCGTATATCTTTATACATGTGTTATTCATCCTACAAAAAGCAAGATAAATGAACGCTGTTTTGCAGGCTGCTGCATGCTCTCCAAGTGGCATTTTATGGCCAAAGCTCTTTTTGACATACCTTGGTGACAAATTCAAGCCAATACTTCTACATTCAATGGAAAAGGAACACAATAGTGGTGAGGATTTATTTGGTGCTTTGTGGTACATAGAATTGGTTGGCATTTTTAGTGCTCTGTCTTGATTTTATAGCAGCTTTGGTGAAATGCAGCTTATTTTCTCTGTCCTTGACTATTTCAAGGTTTTTTGCTTTTGTTTTTTTTAGGATTATTATTGTTATTATTTGTAAAATCAAGAGGGCTTCTAAAGATTGATGTCACGAAGAAACACAACAGATGTTTTCCAGATCTCAGAGTTTGCTGTGGTCATGAGCCTAGGTAAATTTAATTAAAAACAGTGGGCACATCTGCACATGCGCATCAGATTTGTGCCTGATTAGTTACTGTGCAATAATGCAACTGTAAATGCCTTACTGCTCATTAACTCTGTGTATGGGGACTGACTTGGGACTAACTTTAGTCCCAAGTCATTCCACACATAGCATTAATGCACTTTAACACATGTACCTGTAGATGCTGGCCTTTTCCCACTTACTGTTCCGTAATTTATTGTGCAGTATATTTAAGTCAGTGTAAGTGCACATGTAGATAGGCCCAGTGGGTAATACAAATAGAGGGAAATATAATGAACATCACATTTATAAAAATATGTAATTGAAAACAGCCAAAAGATTACTTTCATAACCAAATGCACCTATTCACTTGAGGATTCTGTTTTCCACACTCCTCTGTGTCTTAGGGATCAGATTGTTACGCTCAGTTTGCTTCTAACATCCAAAAGAAGAGTTGCCTCTGCCTCACAAGATTATCAGATTTTTTTTAAAGATTCATTATAGACAGGGGAAAAAGAAGTCATTACCAGTATTGGATGCTTTCAGAAATTGCACTGAGAGGAAGATGCAGGAAAGATGCTACTTTCATTCAAGGATGTTTATCTTGAGAGGTATAATCAAAGATACAAATATGAGCACCTAGCTGAAGATTTTGACTGGGATATGCCAATATTCCCATTGGAAATTAAAGCCAGAGGTTCCTGGTTTTACCCCTCCACTCAGGGTCAGAGTGGTTGCTATATTTGGGGTCAGAAAAGAAGAAATTTTACCTAATTACCAGACTGGAATGGATTGTGGAGGTCTTTGCCTTCCTTTGTAGTGTGTGGGGGGGAGGGGCATGGCCTTCTTCCTGGGAACTTGAGAGCATATTTTAGCAATCTTTGCAGCAGGAGGATGTTGACCCCTTCTTTACCCATCAGAGATTAAGGTGTTATGTCTTGTGTCACATTTGGTTTGACTGCGTATTTTCACTGAGATGTTAGACAATGGATTGGCATAGTATGATTTGGATAGGGATGGTCCCACCTTTGGGTGGAATCGAACTAGATGACTTGTGGAGGTCCCTTCCATCTCTACTTGTCTATGACCTTAAGTATCACACTGATGTTAAGCTTTCTCTTAAGAGAGAGATTATGTAAGAATCCAGGGGTTAAGAGCTCCGGAAGCCACCTAAAAGTAATGTGCAACAAGCAGGCCTGTGTGAAGCAAACAGTATTCAATTCAGATTCAGCGAATTTGGGGGACAGTGGGTCAATTCAGTGATTTGGATCACTGTCCTGAATCAATTTAACTGAATCAGATTTGAAAGATTCAGCACTGATTTGGAGTGATTCAGTGATTCGGCCATAGACTATAATGGGGAATCACTAAAATACTTATAACTTCGTCATTTTTTTTGCAGAATTGGATGAAAAATCAGAGTTGGTATCCCCTTCTAAAGGCCAGAATCCTGCCAAGTTCCAAGGAGATAGGTGCTGGGGCTTCTGTGAAAATTGCACCTCAAACTGTTGAAAGCAAAACTCATGTCACTTGTGTGTATTAACTAGGTTTCTGGTTGTAGCTGTGTTGGTCTAATGAACAGGCAGACAAGGTTCTTTGAATATATGTGACACCTTTTATTAGATTAACTTAATAGTTGGAGAAATATATCTTGGCAAGCTTTTGGGATTAAAACTCTGTCATCAGGCTGAGGAAGCATCTGTAGTTTGTGTGTGTGCTCTTCATGGATGGTAAAGAATAGTAAAGAAGCCAGGGGCTGGGCTGCAGGCAAGAAATCCAGTCAATGAAAATGTTAATTGAGGCATCGGGGGTGAGAGACAGGCTGGGAGTGGGGGAGGAGGGGGGATATAGCAGGTAAAAGTGGAGAGGTACCCGGGGAGTCAGATGTCAGGCAGGTTATAGTGTATCATAAATACAATGTCTATATTGAGTCCATGATTTTTTTATATTGAGGAGGTTGATGAAGTGCAGTTAATAGGTTCATCTGTAAAAAGTGTTTTGTAAATTCAAATAAGCTCTGAGCCTCACTAAACTCATCACCAGAAGCAAACTTCCTACAGCTCAAAACACAACAAATGGATCCAGACCATGCCATAACAAGAAATGCAAAACCTGTCAACATGTCTCCAGTACCCCCACAATTACTAAAACCCCACAATAGAACTATCACCATTCCTCGATCTTACAACTGCACCTCCAGAAATGTTATATATCTAATCCAGTGCACCAAATGCTCTGATGGAAAATATGTAGAAGAGACTGAACAACAACTGTGCAACAACAAACATCAATTAAAGACAAGAACACCCAATTACCAATGGGAGCACATTTCACACAAGAAAACCACTGTCTCTCCAATCTCTCACTCCTGATCCTCAAAGGGAATTTCCAAAACTCCTTTTGTAAATAATCCTACAAAGTTAACTTCATAAATCTACCAGATATAAAAAATCAAGGATCCTGCCTTAACCCCTCCCCAGCAGGCAGAGGCACAACAACAGGGGAAGCTGAGCCACCTGCCCCAACAACCTCCTCTGAGGTGCCTTCCAGAGATGGAGACCTGCTTCTAAGGGAACTTTGAGGGGTGTGGAGCACAAACTTAGATTCCCGCTCCTTCTCCAGAATTTCCCTGGCTATGGCACTCAGCTCCCCTGACTTCCAGATCCAGCTCCTCCTCTGGCACTGGGAGGGTTGTGCTGGGAGCCAAAATTGGGGTGAAGGAGACTGTCATACTGGTGCTGGTGGCTATTTCTGGTGTTAGTGGTGCAGATGCAGGGACATGTTCTGCTTCTACCTCCCACTGGCAGCAGAAGACTCATAGCTGCCAGGAAGGAGGTTGAATCTATGTGGGGGAGGGTGGGGCTTGCAGGTCTCCTCCTCCCCCCTCTAGCCCCTCTCCCTCCCCTGCCAGAAGACCTAGCACCTGCCTTTCCAGCATGCTTCATAATGTTTGGTGTGCTGGAAAATATGTATGTGTGTAATATATCTTGTATGTGTTTAATATGTGTGTGGGTGTGAATGTGCAATATATCTTCTTTCTGTGTAATATATGCATATGCATGTGAAAAACATGTACAAAAAACTAAAACTCCTAGTTCCAAAATGATACCTTTTATTAGACCAACCAGAAATAATTAAATAATAAAAGTTGGTCTAATAAAAGGTATCATTTTGGAAGCAAGAGTTTTAGTTTTTTGTATGTTTTTTTTTTGTCTCAAACCAACACGGCTACCAAGTACACCCCTGTGAAATATATGTGCTTTTATGCACAGTGGTGGATGACATACTGCCAGGAAAAACACAGCTTTCTTTTTAAAAAGTGTGGGGGACAAAAAACCCCAAAAACAAATAAGGGGATTTTGGGGGAAGAACAAGTTGAAAGGAATGGATTGGATAGAGATAAGTGAGATAAGTAGAGGGGATAAGCATGGGTAATTAGTAAGGTGTACCCAATCCTTTCCAAGAAGAGAGACTAGCAAGAGACTGACTAGGAAGCCAGCCACCGCAGCCAGTACCTTTGACATGCTGTTGCTTCCAAACGGACAGCTCACAAAAGGCAAAGAAGGCTTCACACAGAGCCTTCTATGTCCCTCCCCCAGAGCACTGTGATTGGAAGATCAAAGTCACTGGCCAGCTACAGATGTCAATATCAGAGCAGTCTTTTCCCCCCTCCCTCCCACTCTCAGTTTCTATTTCCCTGCAAGATCGCCTTCCAAATCACTAAATATTTTTTTAATTGTTTCGGATGCTTCGAATCAATTCAGAACTTTCAATGGGTCTCCTGATTTGACTTGGATTCAATGATTTGGCCGCTGAAATAGGCCCAATCTTCTCTGAATCGAATTGGTGACTGAAGCTTCACCCCTAGTAACAAGGTCCTAATATTGTTACTAATGTGTTTATGCCAAGTAAAATTAGTCTACTGTGCATTAATAAACATTAAAAGACCATGCACCTTTGCTACTGTGCATTATGTTAAGTTAGTCCTCATATTAGATGTAAACATGTAAACATGCCCAGTGTGTAAAATTTGAGACAGGCTTCTAGGCTTCAGAGAATTGAATCCCTCAACAAGGAGTTGTTTTGGCTACTAGGCATGGAGGAGGCCTTGCTCTCATTCCATTGCACCATTGTCTAGGCCAAAGGCTGGCAACATAAGGCCCATGAATCCAGGGGGCTTTGGTGGCATGTTGGAAGTAAGGAAGTGAGGAGAAGCTGCAGCAGGGAAATGCTGATGCTGCAGCAGTGTTGATGTCAAAACACTGCCCACCTTAGGCTCGAGTGGGTTGATCTCAGCTCTGCAAAGTTACCAGCCACAGGTCTAAGAGCATAGGAGTAGTATGCCCTTCATCTTCAGTTGATCTGCAGGCATGTGGTCAAATCTATGACTCCACCAACTTTTTGACCATCTGTGTCAGATTCTGCCATACTTTTAGAATTATCTGTGATTAGGCCGGTTGAAATGGATACAGGTTAGACGAGGTCATTATTTTGGGTCTGAGATCCTCTCTTCTTGAGGAACTTTATTGGGGCTACTAACAGGAATTTCAGTAGGGATTCTGAGTGATTATGGTTGCTTATAAATTCAAGCTCAGCAACTTCTGTGTGGCAAGCATTGGGGAAAACAGTGACTAAGGAGTGGAGTTGAGAGATATTGTTTCTTAGCTAACCTAGGAAGGTTTATTCTCTGCTTATCTTTCTTGGAGTAAGTTAGACTATATGTTGCTACAGCTAGTCTGAAACTGTTACCCAAAATGGATAATTTAAAGTTATTTCAGGTATGTCCACAATATACTGCAATCAGTTCTCAGAATGCAGCATAGACAAAACAGATGCAAGGCTCAATATTTTAATTAGTTTCAGTTTTTTACTTTTTCCATTCAACTAATTTAATAGATTTCATAGACATTAGGGATGGAAGGGACCTTGGAAGATCATCGAGTCCAGCCCCCTGCCCAAGAGGCAGGAAGTCGGTTGAGGTCATAGGATCCCAGAAAGATAAACATCCAAATTTCTCTTGAAGGCGTTCAATGTGGGTGCTTGAACCACCTCCAATGGCAGGCTATGTCCAGCCTGACATGGCCTTGCAGTAATTTATAACTGTTTGACTTTGTCAGCCCTTGGAGTGCTCTGGTGAACATCTCTGATAAACGTAGGTGGCCATCAGTTTGCCACTGAGCCTGTGCTTTTCCAGGTTAAAGAGCCCCATAGCTCTCAGCCTGTTGTCTTAAGGTCTGTTTTTCTGACCTCTGATCATGTGCATGGCTCTTCTCTTGACTGTCAAGCTTTTCCACATCCTTTTTGAATTGTGGAGCCCAAAACTGGATGGAATACTTCAGCTGCGGCCTCACCAAGGCTGAGTACAATAGGAGAATGATGTCCCAGGATTTACTTGAGAAGCATCTATGGGTGCAAGCCAGCATTTTGCTTGCTTTACTAGCTGCAGCATCACATTGAAGGCACATGTTCATCTTGTGGTAAATCATGACCGCCAAGTCACTTTCATCCATAGAGCTAGCCAGCGTAGCACTGCCGAGCCTATAAGGATGCTGCAGGTTTTTCCTCCCAAGGTGGAGAACCTTGCATTTTTTGGCATTAAACA
>NW_017728916.1:19089262-19112604 GCF_001723895.1 Crocodylus porosus
TTCATGAGGTCAGCATTGATGGAGGGCAGGGAATCTCCCTCACGTGGGCATCCCTGTCCTGTAATGGGCATGGTGTCCCATGGGACTGATGGAAGACCGACCCAAAGTACCAGTTTAATAGGTTGGCTTTTTCCTGGGCGTTGGTTGTCAGTTGTCCCATCTGGTTTAGCAGGGGTCTAATGTTGTCCTTGCTTTTCCTCCAGCTCCCCACATCTCTGAAAAATGACTTTTAAGTGTCCTTGATACTTGTAGCTAGTTGGAGTTCTCATTGTGATATTAGCATTTTGACATTTTATTTTATTTTATTTTAAAGGATAAATAGACAACCCCATACAAATAAAATGAATCCCATACTATTAAACAGGTGAATAAATGTGAACCTATATGAAACAAGCCAGTGATCTTTCATCCTAGTTTTTGACAGATAACTGCACATTTTTAAGAACAATTAAAAAAAAACATTTTGCATCAGCACCAGTTTGCATTTCCATTAACTAGAGCAACTTAGATTACAATGTACCCCTTTATGTATTTCCTGGAATTGAAGTCCCAGAATCTCTATAATTGGAAGTCTTTTTTTTTAAGTAAAAATCCTCCTATATTCTGTTGATAGGATATCTAGACTAGAAAATTATCTTTAAAAAACTATCATGAAAAAAAAGACTAGGGAAAAGAATACAAGAAAAATAACATTCATTTTAAGTGGGAAAAGAGTATTGTAGATGCAGATACTGACAAAGGTAATTAAAATATGTTTCTACTAATGATTTTCATTCAGATACAGACTGTTTCAGCAAAAAGGTTTTTCATGTCTGACAAGCTATTGCAGGAGATAAGGATGATTATAGGTTTTTTCTGTTGATAGGAATTACAATTAAGTTTTTAAATTTTGTTTCAAAATGGTTTTGCCCCAGATGGGTTACTTCTTTTGACTTGAAACACTTACTTTTTTCTTTCTCGCTCTCTTTTTTAAAGGCAGGAAACCTTTTGAAATCAGTGGGGTGTGGGGTTCCCCAAAGCAGCAATTTATTTAATGATCATTTTGAAAACAAAGTGTTTTCTTAACACCTTACAGATGACCTTGTATTTGAATGCCTCGCACAGCCAAGCTAATAGTGCTCAGGATTAGAAGGAAACTTGGAAGAAAGTTGAATATCTTTTCTAAATTTGTGTTTAGAAAAGAGTTTCAAGATTGAAAAAAGTAAGTAATTCCTCTCTCTGAGGACCTGGGCAGACATTATATTTATCATGAAATTCATGAGTTTAATCACGTAATAAATGTGCAACATCACACGTTCACCCAATTCATCTCACCATAAAATTGCAAATGGGCTACAAAGATGAAAGATGTTCCACATGCAATGTAGAATATCTTTGTTCCTCATTTGTTTCAGACTTTATTTTGAATGTGTCACACGTTAAGTTCCTTCTACCTAGCTCTCCCAATTCTGCAAGTTGAAAGCCAGTGCTTGGCAGCCCCAACCAGTACTTGCAAATCCTTGCCGGGTCAGTCCAATGCAGGGCTGCAGCATACACTTATCAATTTGTGGGTGTTATATGGCAAATAGGTACATGGCTGGCAAGTTGAATGTCTGCTGTGGGAAGCATGACATCAGGGATCTGTTGCCCATGCTGGACTCCCAGTGATACAATTGGGATCTGATTCCTGATGCCATTCAAGCCCTTGTGCAGTCCACCCTGACACACTTCTATTTTAAGACATGAAGGAAACTAAGCCCAATTTATTACATATCGTTTGTGCAATAATTTAGTGTCTTGTTTCACTTTTTGTTTTGCCATTAATTGCCTGAACTATGATTGGGTTACACTTTAAGATAAAATTTAACTGATGTAATTACATCCTAACTGTAATGTCTGTGATAGGCGTTAGAAAAGCTTATGAAAGTGGCATGTTCAGCTTGCAGAAAAGGTGCATAACAGGGACATGATAGCAGTCTTCTAATACCTGAAGGAATGCCATGCAGTAGTAATACCTTTTCTCTTTTGCTGCGTAGAGTAGGATGTAGATCAACGGCTTGAAGTTGCAGCAAAGAAGGTTTAGATTGGCTTTCAGGAAAAACTTCTTCACAGTTAGAACAGTAGAATCAACTGCCTAGGGAACCTGTGCACCCTCCATCACTGGAAGTGTTCAAGAAGAGGTTGAACAAACACTGGTCAGGTATAATATAGGCATAGCATTGCCTATAATGTACTGTTAGGCCTGTGTGATGTGGCTAGTATTCACTTTGGATTCGGATTCAGCCAATTCTGGGGACAGTGATTCAATTCGGTAATTCAAATCACTGTCCTGATTTGATTTGAGTCCCTCCCCTGCCCTACTACTTACCAGGTCAGAGTCAGGTGCAGCTCCCTGCTGCAGCCACCAGGGACTGTCCGAATCATTAAAGCTCTCCAAATCTTTTCCAAAGATTCAGAGAGCTCTGAATCGATTTGCGCCTTCTAATTGATCCCCTGATTTGATTCAGATTCAGAGATTTGGCCACTGAATCGAGCTGAATCCCCTCTGAATCGAATCACCACCCAAAGCTTCGCACAGCCCTATCTACTATGGATGTTACCCGTGCTTCTGAGCAATTCTGGTTTCTGCATGGGGCTGGAAGGAATTATTTATCCTCCTGATGCTTCCTGTTCCTCTGAAACATTGGGTGTTAGCTGCAGCCAAGGCTAGGAATCTAAACTGGGGTGCGCCAGTGTATGTGCTGGGATTTGCTAAAGGATTCTTGCTCCTCCCCTCAGGGTCAGACAGATTGCCATTTTGATATCAGGAAGGATTTTTTTACCTGATGTTTAGATTGGAATGGACTCTGAGGTGTTTTCCTTCTTCCGTATCAGGGGCATTGACCTCTTCTTGGAATCTAGAACTTATATTAATAGTCTTTACAGAATAAGGACATGGGCTGCCATAGTCCTCCTGCTTTTCTTGTGGCATGTTAGGGTGTCATGGCTGGTGTTGTGTCAGGGTTGACAGTGTAGTTTTACTAAGAGGTTAGATTTTGGATTTGTATAGGATGGTTTGGATAGGGAGGATTATGCCTAGGGAAGAGGTTGGACTAGAAGATCTATGGAGGTCCCTTGCAGCCCTGCTTCTCTATGATTCTGCCCAGGCCTGATGATCATTCTTGAGTTATTACTTGGCTTAGATCATCTATTTAGTTCACTCTTACTATATATAGAAAGCATCACGCAACTAGATTTGGCATGGAATTCATTGCATAATTGGGGTCCATTTGTTGGCACTGAGTGCTCTTTTTTCAGTTTTCCTAGATTACCCAAAATACTATATATGGTCTTTTCTGCCATTATTTCAGTATATGCTTGGGTAGAAGAATAAGTAGTGTTTTTTGAAACTTGGGCAGAGATGGGGGTGTAAGTTGTTGTGCCAAGCATCTGAGAGCAGAGGTAGGGGGTTGTACAAGTGGTGGCAAGCATAGGCAGGTCTTACAAGCTGGCTTCTTACATGCTGCCTTGCTGGGACTGGGACTGAGGGCTGGGCCAGTGCTGATGCCTTGCATGCTGCACTGTCAAGATCAGACCTGGGGTCAGTTCTGTGCACCATGTCTAAATGGAGCTGCTAGAGTGCATGTCCCTCCTCCAAATTGCATGGGGCTACCTCCCTCCAAAGTGGCATCCACTTGCCCATTAGCTAGCTACAGTGGGTAAGACAGCTTTGGTGAAACTTGTGTTTTACATGTCCCTGCTGTCTTTGATCCATTAAAGACATCAGTTTCCTGGACTATGAAGTGTTACATAAGCAAGCATAATCTATTTAAATAATGTATAGTTAGTGTTGGTTGCAAATTAAAGCTTTTGGAAATGCTGTTATCATTTAAACTGGAAAAGGATCCAGTTTTACTCAGATTAAAGGAGAAAATGTGGCAGAAAAATAGAGAGAAAAAATAAACAGCTTGCTGGTCCTTTTCTCTAAGACCCTAACAGGTCAGTTGCATTCAGATGAAAATCCTTTTGTTTATATCTCTTTCTGATGTAGACTCAGCTGTAATTTATTGAAGATTTCCAACACTCCTAAGCCACCTGATCATGCTGATTACTGCTGAAGATGTTGGCTAAACAAAACTGCAAAGCATATCACTTTGACAAGAGACACTGCTAGCTTGTAATCAGGATTATAATGAGTGATTTATTTGTTCCCTTCTCTCTGGGCTTACCCATCATTACTTGTTCATTAAGTAATAATTGTCATTGATCGACAGGCCTGTGTATGGATGATGGTAAGAGAAACAGGGCTATTAAACCTTCACCAGGTAGAACAAGTGTATGCCACAACCAATAAGGTAGATTAATGAGAAGAATTAAACTAAGGATAGTTACATTATGGACCATTTCCTTTCTTTTCATTTTATTTATGATTACTGTCAAATATATAATATCACAGAGACCTTCAGAAGTGAAAGTATAACAATGTAAAAAAGAATCATGGCCTCATATCATGCTGCTCAAATGTCTTGACCCTCAACAATGGGTAAGCATATTTTTTTATGCAGAAACAACTAATTGGACTGGGAGATTTAAGGACCATGATGATGCAATTAGTTTTTAAATGTATTTTATGTCTTTAGCTCTTTCTTTTTAAGTCAAAGTAAGCAAATTGTTAGTCCTTTGCTTTTGTAAGTATAGAGCAACTGTTCTTTATTTTCAACAAATGCACCTCTAAAATAGGTTTTTTTTTCCCACAGGAAAAAAAAGGAACTGTAACTGTACCTAGCCATTGTGTAAGTGTGGAAGATCTTTAATCACAGTATTGCCCAAGTTAAGGAAGAGAAGAAATAAAAGGAAACACTTTAAGATTGTTTTAAAACTAAACTTAAAGTTATATTGGTAGACTAGTTTGGGTTTTTTTATGCTTTTCATGAAGAATTTAAAGATTGAAAGCTCTGATTTTGTACTCATTGAAGCCAATGGCAAGGCTATGCAAATTAATATTTTAATTATATTATTAGTTGCATAATGCTTAACAGTGGTGCCACTTAGTATTTTATTAAACAGTGCAGAGAAGCATGAAACAGTGTGGAGAGCACAGGATGGGGATCGAGATATCCCAGCTGATTTTTTCACTTGGCAACTAATAGTAAGTCATTTCCTCTCTTTGCATCCTGACTTCCCCATATTTATAATGGATATAATTGCACCCACCCACCTGGGGAAAGTGATGTTAGAACTATGAATAATGAATGATAGAATTTCTATGATTAAATAAATAGCATTTATCTATAATATATTTATTTGTCCTGATTATAATTTGCAGGCCACGTTCCTGTAATTTTGTTGTTTGTGTATGTATATGCATGGAAAAAAGTTTTAATAGGACATATATGTGTAATACTTAACAGTTTTCCATGATGTGAACTAGTCTGTGTGTGCGTGTGTGTGTGTGTGTGTGTGTGTGTGTGTTTACATGTGTATAGATACATATAATATATATGTATATAAAGTCTTATTAAAACTGTCCATATAGATAAAAATGCAGATTTAGATAGATAGATAGATATCTATACATAGATATGTCTATATATAGATATGGAATGCGCACTTCAATCTGGCCATAATCTGGAGTACTGCATCCAGTTCTGGGTGCCGCACTTTAACAAGATGTGGTAAAGCTTGAGAGAGTTCAGAGAAGGGTCCACCCATATAATCAGAGACTTGCATGGAAAGCCATATGAGGAAAGGCTGAGGGACTCTTCAGCCTTGAAAAGAGAAGGCTGAGAGGGGACCTGGTAGCAGCTTACTTCTACATTAGGGGCATACATCAAGGGCTTGGTGAACAGCTGTTTACCAGGGCACCCTTGGGGAAAACTAGGAGTAATGGTCACAAACTCCTGGAAGACCATTTCACACTCAACATTAGGACAAACAACTTCAGAACTAGAGTGTCTGGACTGTGGAATAAGCTCCCTACAGAGATGATGCAATCGCCTACCCGGGAAATCTTCAAGAGGAGACTGGACAGTCACCTTGCTGGGGTCACCTGACCACAATTATCTTTTCTGCTTGGTGCAGGGGGCTGGACCCAGTGATTTTCCAAGGTCCCTTCCAGCCCTACAATCTATGAATCTATGGATCTATAATATACCTGACTGTCATGATTGCAAAAGTGTCCTTGCCAGTGTTAGTGTCAGTGAGAATATTTTGCCATAAAAAACCATAACTTTGACTTTTTCATCAAAAATCCTTGAAAAACCAAAACTTTCAGTGTCAGTCAAAAACAATAAAAATAAAATTCTAGAAAACCAGACACATTCAGCTTGGAAAAAAATCTAGTGAAAAGGCTAATTTCTATCAAAAGTTTTGGATGGAAAATATTTGACCAGTCGTAGATATGACCCTGATTATAAAAATAAAAACCAACCTGGAAACCATGCCCTATGTGATCAACCAATTGTGAAGAGGCTGCTTCTTCAATAAGCCTCTCATAAACAATTTTATGTTCTGAAAACTGTGTCATTGCTGACTAGGTTATGTCTAGCCACAGATTTATTATTCTCAACACTTCTACATAGCAAGCCATTTTTTTCACCTTTTCATGTACAAACACAATAGCTACCCATAACATTTTTCTAAAATGAAAAAAATGGAGCCATTCTCCCCATAGATTCAAATCTAACTACTATTATTGAAATTTTCTATTGCCATGCATGTATTATAATTATTCTTTAAAGTGTTATAGCATAATTCAGGGAGAGGTTGATTTTATGCTGTTTATTGTCTTTACCTTCTTTGTAGCATTTTTTTGCTTTGGTTTTATCTGGAAGTGAGGAATGTGCTTCTGTTACTATTGGTCATAAAAACAAAATGTCATTGGCTGTCTAACAAACTTGATCTGTGGGAAGTATGGATTATTTTCTCCTTTTCCTTTCATTGTTGTCTCAGATCTACTGCAATCATTCTTTTAATAAAAAGGGAAAAGTCTGTTGTTGATTTTACAGAGTAAAAAGGTCAGGACAATACTTATCAGAAACATAAGATGGAGCAGAAGCAACCACCACCTGAAAAATTATGCGGGAAAATGGGAGATGGCTAATTAAATGGATTGATTTCAGTCATTTTGTAATCTCAGAAAAGACTGTCCCATTTTAGTGCTTTAAAACTATAGCTTTAATTATTATGATAGGTCAGAAAAACACTGCAAAGTAGAATCTGCCAGTGCTTTCCAACTGATTGCCACAAACCCCTGATATTGCTGTGGTGTTTGTACCACTATTGCTAGGATCATCTCAGACCTTCCATTGTAAATCCCTGAGAAAGAGAACATTTATTCTGTACAAAGTTTGTCTCCACTGACCTCAATTTGAGATCCATTTTAAAGATGCAAAAAACAGTCCAACAACACCCACTCCAAAGAAAAAAAAATTCTAGTCCTCCATTTTCAGGAAATAAAAATGCAAAAACACCCCCCATATTTTTGGATTTTGGTGCACAACTAAATTCTTTAAGTAAAGCAAAATTATGTATTTCATTCATTGTAACTACCTCAGAAAAAAGAATTGATGTAGGCAACTGTGTTTTACAAACATTCTTTGGTCCATGTTTGTCTAAGCGTGAAGAAAATTTCAAATGGGAAATTATATGACTATAAGAAACATTTTAAGACATAGCTTGAGCTGTCTTAGCCGTACTACAGAATTTTCTTCTTGCTTGTGACAAAAAATAGAGGTATGAGAATGTGACTTAACCAAACAAAATTAAGGTGTTTTAACATGTGCTCTGGAGGTGGGAGACGGGGCACTTTAATTAGAGGGGTTTCAAGAGCCGCTCTAATTAAAGCAACTGCAGCAACTCATGTATTAATGTCCCTGCGCTTCAAAAGTGGTATTATACTCTCTTTTAGTCACAGAACTAAAACAACATAGTAACTCATGGGAAGGCTTATTCACTTCCATGAGACTGGAGTAACATTAATAGGATTTGCACATTTAACATGCACAAATTATAGCCATATTGTACATTTTGATGATAAAGATGGTATAGGTTAAACAACAATTACAAGAACAGATATATGTTACAGCTAGTTGCAAATGCATGCATTTTAGCATGTATATTACTTGCACTTCCCCATGATCTGGGAAAAGAAATATTTATTTTAAATAATTTTTTTAAAATACACATTTCTCCTTAATAGGCTAGAGCTGAATTTATAACTCTGTACCCTTCTGGGTCAGCTTCTTTCTCTTCCCCTGTTTTCAACTGAGTTGAGGCCACAGCTACATGAGAGAGATCACTAAGCATCTTTATCTCCTTGTTTTTTAGCAGTAAACAATAAAGCACTCCAAACAATAATCCTCATGCCACCAACAGAATTCAGTCATACTGAAATTGCTGTCAATAGTGACATTTACCATTCCCTATGGGGCACTTATGTGACACCAATTTGCGCTCAGGTTCCCAAAAGACAGAGACACCTGAGAATTCTTAAAATTGAATCTCTCTGTGCACATGCAGGGAGGCTGCTCCAATGTCCCGTAATTGCAGTGCATCAGAGCAGATTTGATCCACTAGGTCTGCTGCAGCGTGCTAATAAGTGCACTCCAGCCAGCCTCTGCGCCTCATGTATCTGTGCCCCTGCACTTCAAAATGGTGGCAGGGGCACTTTAACTAAAACTTGTTGAACATTGTCCCTCCTCCTTTCATCCCTCCCTTCCAAAAATAAGTCTGTGGAGAAAGCAAAACACAACAAAAAAAAACCTGGCAAGATTATATCCCGGAAATAATCTAGTTTAAGCAGGACCCTGGAGAGAGAAATAACAAACAAGCATCCAAATTGGAAAAGTTTACTCTAAAAGAGGAAATTAAGGGCTAATTCTAATGTGAAAGCTGCATAAACAATATCAGTAGATTCATCTAAGGCCTATATTAGTTTACTGGCATGCTGGCAGCAGCAGTTCACACAGCTTTTGGAAAACCACATAACTACTTGTCCCCAGGGATACTGATAGCAAATTAGAGGCAATTCCATTATAGAAAGTCTAATTGAGAACTACTGTGCTTATAAAATTAATATTTAGATTATTTTCACATTTAAGTAATTGCTGTTTATATTTCAGTTTTATAAAATACTCAACTTTATTTTAAAATATTGCACTGTAGCCAGACAGAAATTTCTGAGATGCTAATGGTTTCAGAGAATAAAGATTATGAAACTCCCAAGTGGTTGTTGATAGTGTAAGAAATCCCTTCTATTATAAAGCAATTAATTGGACAAATAAACCAGAATCATGCCAGAATTACAGTTGCTGTAAATAACAATAGTCCTAAATGCTGTAGGGTAGAAGATTCCATTTTAAGAATTCTCGGGTGTCTCTATCTTTTGGCAACTTGAGCTCAAATTTGTGTCACATCTGTGTTCCATAGGGAATGGTAAATGGTACTATTGACAGCAGTTTCAGTATGACTGAATTCTGTTGGGGTGACATGAGGATTATTGTTTAGAGTGCTTTCCCAGTAGAACAAGAGTTTTGTTAGAAGATCTCAAAAAATTGGAAAGCTCATTATAAAACAAGGAGATAAAGATGCTTAGTGATCTCTCTCATGTAGCTCTGGCCTCAACTCAGTTGAAAACAGGGGAAGAGAAAGAAGCTGACCCAGAAGGGTACAGAGTTATAAATTCAGCTCTAGCCTATTAGGAGAAAAACGTGTATTTTAAGAAATTATCTAAAATAAATATTTCTTTTCCCAGATCATGGAGAAGTGTAAGTATTACACACCCTAAAATGCATGCATTTGCAACTGGCTATAACATATATTTGTTCTTGTAATTGTTGTTTAATCGATACCGTCTTTATCATCAAAATGTACAATATGGCTATAATTTGTGCATGTTAAATGTGCAAATGCTATTAATGTTACTCCAGTCTCATGGAAGTGAATGAGCCTTCCCATGAGACAATATATTGTTTTAGTCCTGTGACTAAAAGAAAGTATAATACCATTGTGGACCACTGTTGTATTTCTAATCTAACTTTCACATACTAAAATAATAAAAGGAATAAAAATGCAGATGATAATAGCAGTAAATGCCACAAGAATATTGTTTAATAAAATAAGGGTCCGATTCTGATAAATACAAGGTAATAAAAATTACAGAAATGCTGACAAAACTTTTCTTTTTCTTTCCCCCATGAAAAATGTTATATCTCAACCAAAGATTTCATTGACTAATTGAAATGTGGAATCAATGTGTATAATTATATAGATGTATAAATGTTAGCAGGGTCAAGCCTGTGAAAGAAAAAAGCATGCATATAAGGTAGTGGTAAAACTATACAAAGTAAGAAATAGGGAAATGTTGGTATTTCACCTAAGGCAGAAAACAATAATAGCCTTATTCTCCAACTTGCTTTATTGATCAAATTTGTATAGAAAGCTGTAATTGTGTTCTCTTTTTTCACCAATTACCTTTTCAAATTTTAAGCCAGACATATACCATTGAACCACTCAGCAAAATAGACATGAAAATATTTTTCCAGGTTGTCAAAATGACTTTCTGACCCACTGTTATGAAAATATCTATCAGTTTTTTAATATTTGCGGAAGCATTGTCAAGGAGGTCGTGGCCTTTAACAACTTTGGCTGGAGTTAGCAAAAGGAAATTAAATACAGAAACCTGCCCATGTTAATAACTTTGAGGTTGAGAGAGAAATTGGTTACATTCAAGTGCTAGATCCTATGTTCCACCACAAAGTCTTGGAGCTAGTTGGATGGTACCAAAATGCCATGACATATTAACTACTATGAAATTTCCCTGGATTTGTGGCAAGCCCTGAATGGAGAAGAGCCAATATGGTGATTCTCTGCCACTCGTTTTGGAGCCCTCAAGTACAGAAAAGGTTCATGAGAATCTGGGCACTAATTAGAGGACCATTCAGACTGAGAGAACACACACTTAGCACAAAATAATCTTCGCTACCCACCACACCTGGTCTTATATTGCACATAGTCTATCCAGACATGTCTACATGAGACACTTACTGCACAGTAGATTAAATAGCTAGGCAGTAAATATCTCAGCATCTACACATGCACCTCTATTAGGCTGCAGTAAACTAATGTACTCCAAAGCAGTGCACACATAGAGGCTGCACCAGCTTGGTGGGCTATAAGAGTGCTTCAGTACAGGGGCTGCCTGCTGGTTACCCTGCACTGAAGCACCCCTGTTTTCCAGCCAGCCCCTTCACAGCATGTTGAGCAAGGGGGAGCAGCTCCAGGCTGACCCCTCCCTGGACCCTCTGCCAGTTGGGGCTGCTCTGACCCAGCTCAACATGCTGCAATCCCAGGCACATATATAAATGTGTACCTGAAAGCAATAACCTTCAATAAAATAAGTACAAGAGCTTACTACAGTGCATTAATATGCACAGGTAGACTCACTATCCAAATGCAAGAACCAGGCCCAAGGCAGTAATTATTTGGGTTGGCATTTTGGGCTAACTCGTTTGCCCAGTGAAATTTGTTGCTTTTTTATCTCATTTACATGAGCAAATGGACACAGATCAAACTTCATTTCTTGGTCTCTGTTGTCATACTCCTAATGGTATTTAAACTTAACTTTTTGTATTTAATTGTTTACTGTACTCTTACTGGCTGCTTAATAGAAGGTTAAATCCTTCCTTTGTTTTCATTTTCAATGATGAGATTAAAATAATTAAGTACAGATTAGCCTTTGGTTGACCTTTACTAACAAACCTGCTTATAAAATTGGAAAATTGCCCTGCCTTCTCCCTTTCATGGAACCAAGTTCACATGCTACTAAAAGGCACAAAAGGGCACTGCTTTAATCATGCAGGTAACAAGTATCTTTGACCTAATCATCAGCAATGGGAAGGCTAAGAACCCTCTTATGACTAATTTGTTGCCATAAACAGAACTTAATAAAATAACTTGTGACAAATTCCAAGAAGTTCACTGTAGAGTCTGAAGTAACTTCACCTTTAATCTTAATTTTTACTTCATGAACAACACCAACATTAATTAAGCAATTAATTTGATTTTGGAAGGTTATAAAATATGCTATTATATTAGCTCTCTCCAAACCCTCCCTTCAAAACTGAATAGAACCCAGCTGGCAACTCTAACAAAGACAAACATCTCTAAAGGTAACTTACTAATAGGATATGTTTTGCCTGGTTTCCCTTTCGTCATTATCCCTTCATGATCTCAACTATGCCATTTATACTGAAATGACTTCTGCTTAGGGTTTTTGAATGTTTGTACCTAGCTTCAGGGTTTTAACTTAACATTAGCTTTGGAAGTTCCTGTCTACTATTCACATTGATGTAGATGACCTCTTGATGTCATGCTGATAACCTCCTGAGGTTCCTTCCACCATAATTGTATATGAGTCTGTGGTTCAGTATATTGCCCATACTAAGACAGAAAGTGGTTGTTTTTACAAATCTCTTAAATTTTTTTTTTGTATTTTGTGTTTTGTTTTGTTTTGTATTTTATTGGGGACTTGGGGCACACAGGGGCTACGCTCAAAATTTCCACTATTTCCAAAGAAGGAGCATGCAGAATATAGGAAAGGAATGGCATGCACTTGTTAGACTTTGTATGCCATCGTTCAGCCTTTTCCCCATTCTGAGTGAGGGATTTCACAGAGGCCACTTTTGCCATAGAGCTGCACTTTTGCCATCATGGTTTCCAAATTCCAAATTTACCAGAGGGATTGGGCCCTCCATTTGCCCCAGTGGTGTTGTCTGAATGAATAGCTTTTAAAAAAGATGTTTTGAATGTCAAATTGCTGATACCTTGGTTACACATTTTCTCCATTTATACTTATTTAAATGTCTACATTATTTACTGAATGACGTGTTTTGTTTCATTAATCCAGCCCTATAATTCTGCAGCCAGGGAGGCCTCTTGCAGAACTGGTGCTCTTGTTTTGTAGAGGCAAGTGGAGCTGATTTCTAGATAATCAGGCAATGATCACTGTTTATTGCACAGTTCTGAGTCTAGTTCCTTGGGTGGTTCTCCTAGCCAGCAGATAAGAGGTGGGGAGACATGGAGCAGGGAAGATGGAGGTTTTATCAAAGATTTGGCTCCTGTGTAGTCCTTATTCCTTTATCTCCTCTGAAGAGACTACTCTAACTTTTCCCTTCCTGCTGCTATTCCCCCTCCCAGCTGGATGCTGAGTAGTGGGCTTGGCCCTTTCCCCATGCATTAGAACTATAAAGATAATTATTATAGATTCGAAACTGTGAGGTGGGTTAGGCTGTGCACTGGTCTTTCAAGAAAATTTCTAGAAATGCCAATGATTGGGATATATAAATAGCACAGATAAAGTACAATTAAACAAACTATTTGGAAAAAACTTACCTCCTCAGGGAGTTGGATTATTGTAGATGACTCAGTGGATCATTTCCATCTCTAACTTGTATGACTCTTGACACTGTAGTAATGAGCATGTTAAACAGATAGTCAGAGAAGGACAGCTGATTTTCTTGAAAGACCTTCATGCTGTTAATAAATATATAATGAGTTTTAAAATATATATATTTTAATTCAACATGCTATGACTTAACTATTTTTAAATTATTGACCTTTTATTATTTTGCCATTATGCTGGCTCAATAATCTGGTATGCATGTCAATTAATCTTTTCTAAAATGTGGTCTTAAATTCAGAGGGCATCATGAAGTAGGATGCAATATGGGCTTAACCATGCTCTGATCCAAGACACAGGCAACATTTATTATTTGTTTAGGTTTTTTGTGTTGATAGCTAGAGTTCCTGGCTGAAAATAATTCCATTTGTGAAGTGCAGCTTACATATATATTTAAGAAGGCAGATCATACTCCAAACAGTTTATAGTTTAGACTGCAGATCTGGGACGGATAAAGGAAGTATTCTCTGTTTTACAAGTAGGGAAATGAGATAGATTGAATTATTTACCTACAATCATGCAAGAATTTTGGTACTTAGCCAATATCTGAACTCAGATCTCATGAGATCCTGACTAGCATTTTCATCATTAATGGAATATTCTTCTTTTATTCTCATATGAGGGAGAGCAAAATTCTTCACTGCAGTATGGAGATTCTGTGGGCTCCAGATGTATAGTATAGGAGGTAGAGTACATCATCTGTGACTTACCTTCCTAGGGTTTCAAGTGCTGGGGGTACTTTTTGTGACTTTATTTGGCTAGTGCCATGTGTTTGGTTTTCCATTGTCATTCATCCTTACTTTCTTAGTGTTAGCACTTTGACAAATAAGCATTTAACTTAGTAATGTCCTAATGGTGGATGAGTGGGACACCAGCTTCTATGCCAATTTAGAGGGGGTGCCAGAATGCTGGCCCCCCAGAAAACCTGTAATGCAGGGAATGCTGCAGTTAGTATGTGGATAACCTGTCCTGAATCTGCAGTCTGAGCTTGCATAGCCAGCAACAACAGCTACAGGCTGCAGCATGGGGTGGGCTACCTGGACCATGGCCCAACCAACTTTTAGCACATTAATTTATATAACCCACAAATGCACAATTGTTATTCCGGTTAAAACCATATAGCTTTTTTTTTCACTGCGTAGCTAGTTAAATTAATGTGGTAAAAGTTGGTCAGGTCATGGCTCGGGTGGCTCACCCCATTCCGTGGTCTATGCACTGGAATATGGTGAGCCCAGGCAATGCAGGTAAGACCCTGCCCACTCTTCCACTTCCACAGTCTCTGGAACACAGCGCAATATTTCCCCTGCCTCTCCCCACTCTACTCAGGGCACTGAAATAGCTAGCTGTGCCTCTGATGTCCCTCCATTAGAATAGAAAAGAACAGAACAGAATATTGAAATCTTAAGCTAACCAGACAAGAATAGCCAGGCTGCCTCATTAGCTTCAACATTTCTGAAGTCCAAAGGCAAATTTCTTTTTCATATTCTGCTGTTGAAATAATCTGTTCTTCTGAGATTTTATATTAATTCCATGCATGCACTTTTTAAGAATTGGTTTTCACTTAGCACAGGTGAATGTCATCTGCTGATAAAATGCCAAAGCTCTAAACTCTGAACACATAGCTTTCATGGAAACCTGATTGTAGGCAATTTTATTTTTCTCTAATGAATTCAGTCTTGTCATTTGGTAAGTAATTAATAATGCCAACCAAATAATCACAGTATCTTTGCTTAAAATGCAAAAGATAAATTGAAAGTGGCAACAACAGATAAAATCCCTGTGGATTATATCTGTAGCTTCATCCTACCAACTACAAGTCAGGAAAATGATAATTCCTCGAAAGCTGTAATGAAAGCTGTAAAGAACATGGATAAACATTCGGTCCTATGCCCCTCATGCTGCCATGGAATGCAGAATCTATTTGAATTAAAATGTGATTCTTTGCAACACTCTAAATTAAATGTCTCAGATAAATGTTTCTTTTAGATTTCATTGGACTTGTGATAATTAAATATCACTCAAAACAAAAGCATCAACATCCCCACTTAAAGTGAATCTGACATTTCTGTCTGATGAGATGTCAAGCTGAAGATATCCAAAGGACACAGATCAGTAAAGAGTCAATTTGTTTACTGAAACAGTTTTTAATGTAAAAAATGTAAAATATCCACAGGACAAGAGCCCTTTTCTGTTTGCAGAATAAATCTAATAGAGTTTGCTCAGGCTTAAATTGAAGGCAATGGCAACTTCTACATTGTGGAAAAATTACAGTGAGTGTTATCTAGTTTCTGACACTGGTAACATCCACACATATACAGGTGTCAATGGGGTCATAAACTGTCAGTGACTAACCAGATATTTCTAATATATAGCTACCTGGCACTTTCATCTTAAAGACAAATTCAGAATATTTGGTTGTAAAGTACATTTACCACATTGTAAAGTAACTGCCATAGAATTTCTGCTTGCAGAGCAAGGTGAGTATGCAGCCTTGAATAACTGTTACTTATATCAACAATATTAAACTACTCTAAATTCTGATCATTTACTTACCATTTTGTACTCATATCCATTTTTTCCCTGAAAGTTAGTGCAGTAGTAGAACAAATGATTACTTTTAATTTATATAAAATGAGCTGGTATAGCAATTAACTTAGACTGTTACCTAATTTTTTGTTTTCTATTCACTATGCCACTAACTAGTAAAGAAACTTGAAACAGAGTAATGTATAGAAAGCAAGTGGGCAACCAGAGTGTTTAACCTTCTGTCTTCTAGTTTTTAAATTTCTGTTACCCAACATAGAAAAAAAAATAAGTAATATAAATTCTGCTCTCTTGGATCTACTGTCTCACGCAAGCAAAATTTTCTACTTGATATTTCAGAAGAAAGTGGTGGAGAGAGGAGATTGCCTGAGCAATTTCTATATTAAGAGAGTAAAATTATTTCCTGATCCCAATGTGAGTGATCAGCTTATTCCATAGAGCATGAGAATTGATAGCAGTAGTGAAAACTAAGGCCCATTCTTCTTCATATTAATAAAGGTGTCTAGTTTTTTTTTTCTTTTAATTACTTATAAAACATATAAAAACTCTTCTTCTACTAACTGTGCTGGTTTACCTTGGACAGGCATAACATTTTTCCTCTAATGGATGGCCATTTTTGTAAAGCAAATTGTAACCTTTAACTGATGCCATTTCACTATCAGAGCATCCTTCTGTAAGCAGGAGCAGAATCTTCAATGTTGTGATTAAGAGATGAATAATTGCTTCAACAAAGAAGTGTGTTAAATGGAGTTGGAAGGTTCACTACAAAGATTTTTTTTTAAATGTGTCTAATCATGAGACTGATTAGTAAACCAAGAAATTTGTCTCCATAGTATCATGACCCCAAGGTTTCTTTGGGTTTTGTCTGAAGCACTAAATGGGGATTTTTGTTAAATTGTATCGTGAAAAATCTAAATCTTTCAGTTATAAAGGATAACAATTATTGGTCCTTGGCTTCATGCCTAAATCTGAAACCACTGTCTTCTGATCAGCTGCACCAAGCCATGGTGGGACTTGATATCAGGAGATACCTATGCTTTCCACTTTAAGTCCCTGAATCACCTGAAGTTCTGTTGCTGCAAATGTCCAGAAGTATCTTAATCTTGAGGTTCAGTATCTGTCTCACACTTAGATCCCAGTGGGATTAACAAACAAGGTATTTCACAAGGTACACTGAATATTTCACATTTTATATTATTTTTTCAGTGCAACAGGGTTGCATGTCTCCCTCTCTCAAGTGAGTGCCATAACCATGAGGCTGCAGAGTAATGCTTACCTGTTCAAATGTATTTATTTATTCAGTGTACCAAATCACTTAAATAGGAATGATTGAGAGAAAACTCATCCTGGAGTAGCCTATAACCCACTGGCCCAGAGTATTCTTTTACAAGGTGAGAGAAGTAGGTCCAAGTAGATCCAAGACCTCTCTTGCTGAGAGGGATATTGAACTTATTTCTGCCAAACATTAGGTGATTACTTTAAGTATGAAAAAGGGGAAGTATTTCCTTCTCTTTGTCTGCTTGCAGACATTAAAAAAAAACCCAAACCCCAGTGCTTTATTTTAAACTCTGCACACTCCAGAAGAGGTAATGAAGTAGGACCTGGCTTGCCCCATGTCTGTATAGATGACTTGCCCAGTTGGGCCTGGCTTGCCCAATGTCTGCATTGTTCAGGCACTTCAGTGGGGTTTTTGGTGCTTTTATCTAATAGCTGATTGACTTTAATGAAGTCAGGCAAACTAACATGGCTAATTACCTCTCTGCACTGCCTTCTGCTTGAAGTATTAATTTTTTTTTTTCCTTCTGTACTCATGAATTAAGTCAACTACTAGATGAGGAGAGTAGTTTGCAGAAAAGATAAAGAAGCAGACAAACAGCCTAGAGCAGTGACAGAACAGGTTAGGAATTTATTTAGGGAAGCTAAATGTTTTAAAGTTGGTAGGGTCAGATAGTATATACATCTGGAGTACTGATACCTGGAAAAATTAGGGAGCAGGTCCTCAAGCAATGTATTCTGAAGCACCTAGAGGAGAACAGGATGATCAGGAAAAGTCAGGATGGATTCACCAAGAGCAAATCATGCCTGATTTCCTCCTATGATAATGTGATAGGCTCTGTAGACGTGGGGACAGTAGAGGATGTAACATACCTTGACTTTGCCAGGGTTATGATACAGTCTCCCACAACCTTCTCATTAATGAGATAAGGAAATACAGACTAGATTGAAGTATTGCAAGTTGGATACATAGATGGTTGGATCATCATAATCAATGAGTTTGTTCTTTGTTTCTAATTACAGTCATCATCAATCTATTGCTTGCTGTCTAGTTAGAAGGAAGAATCAAGTGAAGTTCACCAGAGATCTCTCCTGTGTCCAGGATTATTTACCATCTTCATTCAGGATTTGGACAATGAGATTGAGTGCATATTTGGGGATGACACCAAGCTGGGTAGAATTTGACAGCAGTCTTCAAATGCCTGAAGGAAAGTTAGACAGGATGAGAGAGATTTTTCTCTGTAGCTGTAGGGTACATGGCTAGGAGCAATGGCCTCAAATTCCAGCAGAAAAAAAATTAGTTTGGAAATTTAGGTTGGAGAGTATGTAGAACTTTCTGACTCTAAGGGCACGTCCAAATGAATGGGCACGTACTTCTTGCCCATCTCAAACCCCTTTGAAGGTGGGGAAAGAGGCAGTGCAGGAATGAAACTTGCAGCATGGGGAGAATATTTGACCCCTGGATATCCAGGGGCCAAACAAAAACCTGGGGGAAAAAACTGAGGCAACTGGAGGCTCAGTCCTCCAGAGACACCCTTGGAGAGTGCCAGAGCATCTCTATGATTGGCCCTTTCCCCGCTCCTGAAGCACACTGCCTGCCCATGCTGGGCAGGCAGCAGTGCAAGCTGCAGGGACCTGGACCCAGCAGGGGGTTGTGGGGCTGGAGGAGAGGGGAGGGATCTCAGGGGGCTGGAGACAGCAGGGGAATGAGCAGGGAGTTGCAGACAGCCCCAGAGGCATTCTCCTGCTGTCCTATGTTCCCTTGAGGCTGGATACAGCAGGGGAATGTCTCCGTGGTTGTCTCCATCCCCCTGCTCCTTCCCCTGCTTGTCTCCAGCCGCAGGAAGGATCAGAAAGCTGGAGACTGCTCCTGGAGACATTCCCCTGATGTTTCCAGCCCCCTGCTACTTCTCTTGCTTGTCTTCAGTCTCAGAAGAGCAGGGGAAGGAGCAGGGGGATGGAGACAGCTCTGGAGGTATTCCCCTGCTGTCCCTTGCTCTCCCAAAGCTGGACACAAGCAGGGGAAGAAGCAGGGAGCTGACGCAGCCCTAGAGATATTCCCCTGCTGCCTCCCAGGATTCACTGGGACACAAACATATTCACTCTCTGCTACCTGAACTAGTTAGATTAAAAATAATTTTGGCATGGCTGTGCACAGTACATTGACACCAGCAATTGCAATGTGGATATAACCTGCTTATCAGTGACAGGTACCAGGCAAAAAATATTGCCAATAACTAGGAATCCTGTTATCTCTGATTTTTAAAAATCCCCAATTTTTGGATTAAAAAAAGTAACACTTTTTTTTTTTTTTTGGTGATTAAAATGAAATATCACTATTACATAGATTTTATCCCATGATTAAAATGAAAAAATCAAGCTCCTGTGGTCAAGTAACCCTGAGCTGCTGGCCAGGGCAGGTTTTTATACTGCTGGAGCCAGGACAGGGAAGCTTTTTATACTTCTGGGGACAGCACCAGGCTCTAGCTCAGTTGGCCCCAGGCTCTAGCTCCCCCTGGCTCCAGATCCAGGAGGAGCCAGGCAGGGTTATTTTGCCCCAAGTGGCACAAATTTCTCCACAACAAAATGCATGTCTGAGCAACATGTCCCACCTCAAATTTGCACCGCTTCTATTTGAGCTGCTGCAAATGCATGTGCTTGCATGTGTGGACGCACCCTAAGAGTTGTGAAGCATTGGGATAGGCTACCTAGAAAAGTTGTGGACTCTCCAGCTCTGGAATTTTTCAGGAGCAGGTTAGACAGACACTTGCATAGGATGGCTTAGTTAGGAATGATCCTGGCTTCTTTATGCAGGAGATTGGACAAGATGGTTTCATGGGCTCCCTCCCAGCCCTACTTTCCTATGGTCCTACACGTTAATTCAATATTAACTATAGCAAATGGCAAAAGTAGCCCATGATAATACTGTGAAGTCTTCCAAATGAACTAATTTATTCAAGAAAAACATGTTGGAATAAAAACCCCCGTAAGTCTGGGGGGTTAGTTACATCTGTCTGATATCAAGGTAAATATAATTAATCATGGATATTGTAGTTGTCCCTAAAGGTCAACAAAGAATTGTGTTATGCATTGTAAAGACTGTGGCAGGGCACTTGATGCACCTGTCACTTTAAGAGAGGAGCAGTCTGCAAGTCTGCCAGGGGCTTATTAGGGAGTCATCTGACCAGAAGCAGGCCAGACTTGAGACATATAAGCCCAGGGTCTGAGGTGGTCAAGAAGTCTAGCCCTGAGTGCCACACAGAGAGGAGGTTCTGGTAACAGGGCTCCTGAGATAATTGCTGAGCTGGGGTAGGTAGCACTGAACATGGAAATAAGGCCAGAGTCTAAGAACAAAGCCTTGGAATAGATGGGCTTGGGAAGAACAGCAGATGAGCCCATAGCCTGGAAAAGGGTGCCAGAGAGCAGAGGACAAGGTGCCCAAAACTTAGCAAGGGAATAGAGCAGAGCACAAAAAGGGGCCCAGTCATAGGGGCTGAGGCTGTCAGGTGGGGACACTATATGGCTATGGTCTCTGATGGCACAGAGCTTTGGTGGGATGAACCATGTGAAAGCTGGAAGTACCTTAGGGTCATCCAGCCTGGGATGCCCATTTCTCACCTGCCACATGTTGATGGAAATAAAATTTGTCAGGAGATGGATTGCAGGTTGATCTATAATTATCCATGCCCACCCAGGCCAATTCTCCAATTCTCTCACCCCACCCTTACAACATCCAGTCTTCCAAGTAGTTAACAGCTAGTTTTTACTCAAGAGGTAATAGAGCACCCCAGTTAAATTAGTAAATTTAGAGCAGAAAGAAAACAACTATAACAATCAGCCCTCCACCCAGGAGTGCTTTAATCGGTTTAAGTTAGTTCATCCCTAGTCAGCTCACCAGCTTCTCTTGGGAACTCAATAAGTTTAATCAATTTCCCCAGTAGTCTTTGCAATAAATCAATTTATCCAATTACTTTTCACCAGCATTGATTCTCCAACAATTCAATGAAGAAATCAGCTGAACCAGTTAACTCTCAAGAAGCTCAGCAAATAAATTGATTGTGCCAATAAGTTCTCCAGCAGTACATCAAACAAATCAATTGAGTCAATTAATTTCATTGTCAGTCCCTTGAACAAAACTACCAAGTCCATTCATTGGCCCTGCAAGTTTTCCCCCTCATTAGAGAGCCTTAGGGAGTAGTGCGAGATGCATGGGTGAAAGCCCATTGCACCTTCACACCCCAAAGCCCCCTGGTGATCCCCAACTGCTGTGGAGCCCCCCCTCACTGACACCCAACAGCAGCCACAGGTAAGCAGGGCCCGTGGTGGTATGGGACTAGCACAGCTTAGCTGTGGGAGGCAGCTGATTAGGAACTGGGCAGGGTCTTGCCCCACCCAGGACCCTACTTTGCCCGGCCCCCCAGGGAGCCATGTGAACAACCTGTGCAAACAGGCGTGCTTGTCTGCCTGGCTCATTAGTCAGCACAGAGCTCATGCAGGAAGGCAAGCAGGAGGGCCTGCAACCCTGCCTGTGCACTCCTACCCTAGGGAAGACAGTCCCAGCTGTAGCCAGCCCACCAGCAACATGACATGGATGGGCACACACCACACCCCTTGGGTCCCCTTGGGGTCTGCGCCCCCCCCCCCACAGCACCTCAGAGAACTGCACCCAGATGAAGCCCATGGTTCCAGGCTCCATGCAGACAGAGCCTCTGGCTTTTGGCTGCAGGGGCTGCCTATCACTTTTTCAGGCTCTGGGGACTGGCAGCATGACCACCTCCCCTTGTGGAGTCTGCTCCCTACTGAGGTCTCTGGTGCACCAGCTGCAGGACCTCCAGGCCACAGTCCAGAAACTGAAGTCCTTCAGGGACTGCAAGCAGGAGATAGACTCCTACTAAAAGGCCCTTCTCCCCCAGGAGACAAAGGGGAGATCACGGTTTCCTCCAGGAGAAGAGAGAACCCAGGGACCTCCCATTCTGTCCAGCCAAAGGGTTGGACAAAGCTGGTAAAGGGGCCCAAGCCATGCTGCACCAAGGCTGGCATGGAACTCCAACTGGCTACAAGTATCAAGGACAATAAAAATTCCTTTTTTAGATATGTGGGGAGCCAGAGGAAAAGCAAGGGCAACAACCCCTGCTAAACCAAAAGGGAGAACTGAAGACCAATGCCCAGGAAAAAGCCAACTTGCTAAATGGGTACTTTGCGTCAGTCTTTCACAAGTCCCATTGGACACTCCTGCCCATTACGGGACAGGGACGCCTAAGTGAGAGTGGTTCCTTGCCCTCCGTCAATGCTGATCTCGTGAAGGAACACCTTGAGAGTCTGGCCACCTTCAAGTCAGCCAGCCCTAACAATTTACACCCCACAGTATTCAAGGAGTTGGCTAGTACAATAGCTCAGCCCCTGGCATGGATCTTCAAGAGCTCCTGGAGCTCTGGTGAAATGCCTGATGATTGGAAGAAGCTCATCATGGTGCCTATCTTCAAGAAAGGGAGGAAAGTTTATCTGGCAAACTACAGGCCCATCAGCCTGATCCCTATCCTGGGCAAGGTCTTAGAAAAAATCATCAAGGAAGCCATTCTTAATAGACTGGCCGATGGCAAAACCCTGAGGGATAGCCAGCATGGGTTTGTTGCAGGTAGGTCATGCTTGACCAATCTCCTTTCCTTTTACAACCAGGTGACCTATCACCTGGACAAGGGGGTAACAAGTGATTGATAACAAGGTAACAAGGGGGGACAACTGATTGATGTCACATATCTCGAATTTAAAAAAGCCTTTGATCTGGTATCCCATGATCATCTCTTGGCAAAACTGGCCATCTGTGGCCTGGAGTCCACCTCAATCTGTTGGCTGGGGAATTGGCTCCACGTCGATCCCAGAGGGTGGTGGTTGATGGAAGTCGTGGTGCCTTGAGACCAGTGGGGTCCCCAAGGCTCTGTCTTTGGACTTATTTTGTTTAACATCTTCATTAATGATGTGGACATTGAAGTCAGAAGCAGACTGGCCAAGTTCACTGATGATACCAAACAGTGGCATAAAGCATCCACACCTGAGGATAGAAGGGTGATTCAGGCTGACCTTGACAGGCTCAGGAAATGGGCGGATG
>NW_017728916.1:19112919-19116110 GCF_001723895.1 Crocodylus porosus
AAAAGTGTAGGCTCAGGGGTGACCTGATGGCCACCTATAAATTTATAAGGGGTATTTACCAGGACCCGGGGGAACATTTGTTCACCAGAGTTCCGCAAGGGATTCCAAGGTTGAATGGTTATAAACTCCTGAGAGACCATTTCAGGCTAGACATAAGGAAGAGTTTCTTTACAGTCTGAGCCCCCCAGGTCTGGAATGGCCTGCTGCTGGAGGTAGTTCAAGTACCTACTTTGAATGCCTTCAAGAGAAACTGGGATGTTTTTCTTGCTGGGATCCCATGATCTCAGCTGACTTCCTGCCCCTGAGGCAGGGGGCTGGTCTCAATGATTTTCCAAGGTCTCTTCCAGGCCTAATGTCTATGAAATTTATGAAATCAGGGAAAATAAAATCATTTTTGCTCAATGATAAATTGTCCTGCAGCTACCTGGCTCTGAGCATGCCTTTCCAGACTTTCTGTTGCTTCCACTTCACCTGTGCTGCAGCTGAGAGTGCCAGGTGCACTTCTGAACTCCCAGGCTGCAGAGCTTCTCTCCATCCTAGTACTGGTGCTGCCTACCATGCCCTCACTGTGGAACAGCTCCGTCTGGTGACTCCATGTTTCCCTGCCACTCGAACCAGACCTTTGGATATGCAACTGGCTCCAGGGCATCCTCCAATCCAGTGAGCAGGTACTCTCAGAGCAAAACTTTTGTTTTCCCCATTGCTCCGCCATTGTCACTATCTCTGTGAGGGAGGGGAAGAAGTCTCTAGTCCTTATTGGGCTCTTCTCCAGACCCTCTTTCACCTCTTCACAGAGGTCATGCCCCAAGATGGCTGGGGATGTTTAACAACTGGTGGTTGTGGATGAAACTAAGGGGAGGTAAGAAGATCCTAGCTGACCCTGAGAGTGGGGGGAACAGAGGAATAGAAGGCCTGCCATCCAGAGGAAGAAATCCCAAGCACAGGAGAAGCTGAATTGAGAAGGCGTAGGACCAAAAGCACGACATAGATAGAGGTATAAGTGCCCAGATAAGGGCCCAGGAGGAGCTGGGTAAGACCTGGGTAAGACCTGGGATCACAGCCCAGAAAAGGCAGGTGTCAGCAGGGCCAGGAAACCCAGAAATCAGTAGCTCAGCAGAGAAATTTCTCAGCAGGGTGAAAGGATCCAAAAGGTCTTAGTTGGCCAGAGTCTAAAGAAACCAAAGATCAGGTACCACTGCTGGAGTCTGCTGGACCCAAGGGGCCTGGAGATCACAAGTGGCCAGGAATGGGGCCAGGATCTAGGGAGACTGAAGGCCAGGGAACACTGCTGGAGACTGAGGGGGCCAAGGAGCCCATAGCTCAGAAGGAGTTAAAACTGGGGCTGGAATCCCATAGCCCAGGAAGGGCATGTGTTAGCATGCCATCTGAAAGGCATGAGTATGGGTAGTGTGGAGGATGGAGGCCACATAATTAGCAGGGGTGTGCAAAATGAGCCATATTCAATTCAGATCCAGCCCAAATCAGGGACAGTGATTCGATTAGTTGATTTGAACCATGATCCCAAGTTGATTCAGCCAAATCTGAATCTAAAGATTTGATGCTGATTCAGAGAATCAGTGATTCAGCCATAGACACAGCTTTAAATGTTTTTTCTATATACCTTGAGGTACCAGGCATGGCTCATGAGTGCTATGATGGTAGGATGGATGGAGCATCTCACAGGAGCACGGGGAGAGGGGGTGCGCATTCTTGGTGGCAGACCCGGAAGTGGACTGGAAGGGATTGGCCATGGGGGGATCCCAGGTGCCCCCCTAGATGCAGGAGGCACCAGTCACTGATCCGTGGAGGTGCGGGGAGGTGGGGGCACATGCTCCTCAGTAGACCTCGAAGTGGACCAGAAATGTTTCTGGTCTACTTCTATGTTTGCTGCTGAGCAGGCTGGGGACCACCCGTGCACTCCTGTGGAATGTTCCATCTGCCCCACCATCTCAGCATTCATGAGCTGCCTGGTAACTTGAGGTATGTAGAAAAAACATTTAAAGCTCTGTCTATGTCTGAATTGTTGAATCTTTCCAAATATCTCCAAATTGATTCGGAGAGATTAAAGGGTCTCCTGATTCAATTCAGATTCAGAGATTTGGCCACCAAGTGGGACCAAATTCCACCAAATCAAATCAACAACTGAAGCTTCACAGATCTGTAATAATTACCCTTAATGTAATGACCATGGGCACCAGTGATCATAAGAATTGTACAGAGCTTGCAAAGCCTTGGGGCAGGCTCCCTTTCCCCAGAAGTTAATAGCATCAAGGCTTCATAGATTTCATAGACATTAGGGCTGGAATGGATCTTGGAAGATCATGAATCCAGGCCCTTGCCACAGAAGAAATAAGTCAGATGGGTTGAAAGAATCCCAGCAACATAAATGCCCAAATGTCTATTAAAGAAGTCAGGGTAGCTGCTTGTGTTGCCCTGAGGAGTCAGGCCAATGCTCAGGATCTCAATATTGTACTGTTAGACAGGAAAGCATGGTGTAGAACTGCACATGTACACATAAAAATCAATTAAGCACACACTCAATTGGTGCATACACCCCTATTAGGCATACACACTCACACAACCACCTCAGGCAAAAGTTAGACACAGATCGCTAACTCGTATATCATGCACGCGATGCCACGATACACACACACACACATATATATACACACACACATACACACACACACACTAGCACCTCATATACATGCACATTTAAAATAATTAGTTTAGGTTCATGCACACTATGCACACCAAATTTAGACAGAATCAGTTACCAGTTACCAACAACTGCACATTCAATACACAGATTACTAATTCATATACCACACACACACAATATCTATATATGTATATATATGTGTATTCACTAATTTACACACATACTACCCACCTATACATATACATATACACAAGTGAGTTCCTAAGTTGGGTATTGTGATGTGTATGTATGTATGTGATTGATGTATTTGGGATACCTGGGGAAAGGTTAAGGTAAGAAAATAGAAGTGTAGGGAGTGAAAGAATTGCAGGACCCCTGGCATGGCTTTACGAGCATTTGTGGTGCTCTGGTGTGGTGCCACAGGACTGGAAGAGGGCCAACGTGGTTCCCATCTTCAAAAAGGGGAAAAAGGAGGACCCGGGAAACTATAGGCCAGTTAGTCTTACCTCAATCCTAGGCAAGCTGTTTG
>NW_017728916.1:19116375-19137213 GCF_001723895.1 Crocodylus porosus
GACACTAAGATGTGGGGGGATGTGGGCACACTAGAAGGAAGCAACAGGCTACAATCAGACCTAGACAGGTTACAAGGGTGGGTGGATGAGAATAGGATGGGATTCAACACTGAGAAGTGCAAAGTGATGCACCTGGGGAGGAATAACCAGCACCATACCTACAGGTTGGGGAACACCTGTTTGCATGTCCCGTTCATGAGAATCCAGTCACAGAGCTGACTGTGTTGGTGTCCCTCCCTCCCTGTTGTGGGCCCCACCTACCTCTGGCTGCACTGGGAGTCCAGGTCGTGGTCCTGCTGAGGGGTCTGGGGGTTCCTGGGATCAACAGAGGCATGACAGGCTTTCACCCATGTATCTCACACTGGAGCTTAGGGCAAATTGTGGCTTTGCCATTGGCGGGCCCTTTTAAAACCGTGCACAGGTGTGGAAGGGTTTGCCAATGGTGCAGTGCCACTCTAGGGACAGGGAATAAGGGGACAGGTGAGTGCCTCTCTCTTCCCTTGTCTCTCGCGCTGGGTGGCAGTGGTTGGGAGACTCCCTGAGGCCTGGGCCAAGTAGAAGGTGATTGGTGGGTGATTGAATGGGAGATTGCCCAATGGGAGCCAGGTTGGCAAAGGCTAAGCAACCACCAGAGGGAATTGCAACCACCTTTGGGATGAGCATTCGTTACACAGGATGCATCTACACATGTACATTTACTGCGTAGTCACCAAAATTACTGTACAATATGGGCACATGTCTAGACATGCACACCCACACTGCACAGTAAATATGGTGACTTACGTTGACTTGCATGTAAGTTTGATACTTGCATCATGCAGGTATCAAATTTACGCCCAATTAGTTACTGCACAATAACATGTGTAGGTGCATTACCGTGCAGTAACCCAGGGGGGCTCCCTACTGGGTCTACCCAGCAATAAGGGGACTGGCCTCAGCCCAGCCCCAATGCACCTGACTGGCAGCCAGCTCTTGTTTCAATTTGGGACTAAAATTAATCCCAAGGGCTGACAGCCATGTGGCAGGAGGCTGGAGCTCCACCCAGTAGTCACAGGGGTATATGGAAGGCTTTTCTGATCTGCATGTGTAAACACTGGTCTATTCCTGCTTACTGAGCAGTAAATTTAAGCTGGCATAAATGCATGTGTAGACACACCTACAAAGTGGTAGACACTCCATATTCAAAAGAACTTTTCTTCTAAATGAATAGATAAGAAATCTTCTATGCAGAAAAACAATGTTAGTTTTTTTTAACCGTGAAACTAAGTTTACCAAAAAAAGAAAAAAGAAAAATGGGAGTAGACAAATCAAGCAATCAAGATTCATTAGTGACTAGAGAACTTCAAATGATACAAATATGTGCCATGTAGCCTTTTCAGGGTTACTGCAGAATCATCAGCTGCTATGTGACTAGAAAGAAGTGGCTGATCATTAAGTAAGAGCCCTGCATTAAGCAGGAAATTCCAAAAAGCAGGGAAGAATGTTTTCACATTGAGAGTGAGTCTTTGGCGTACTTTTACATGTGCATTGACAAAACTATGATCAGCTTGCTCCCCAGGGGATGGATTTCTGTCAGAACAAGATGTACAAATTAGATCACTTAAGCTTCAAGGGTGCTCAGGCAATTTGATACAAAAGTTTTTACACCATTACAAGTGAAACTTAACCAAATTATTTTTAAATGCTGGAAAAAAATTCTAACAAATCTGGTAGGAATCACCAGCAAAGACTGCACTCTGTGAATCTATGTGTATGCTTTACTGTGGAGCTGACTATTAGTTGATTAAGGGTGTGGTATATTAATAAACTTTGCTTTAGGATAGAACTGTCCTAAACATTACTAAACAGTGGAGTAGTTATGTGTGCTAAAATGCATGTGTAGACAGTGAGTGGGACTGGCTGGGGCATAAGTGTGCTAGAGTGTAGTGGCCATCTGCTGGCTAGTCCTGCACTATAGCACCCTCATACCCCAAGCCAGCCCCTCTTCAGCACATTGAGTGAGGGTAGACCAGCCCCATGCTGGCAGACTGACCCCCCATGCCTCCTGCTAGCCCAGGGATGCCCCGCCCCAACTCAACATGATGCAGTCCCAGTTGCACATGTAAAAGCTGCACCCAGAAGAAATAAACTCCAGTATGAACTGTACTGGAGTTTATTGCTACATGCTAATTGCACATGTAGATGTAACCACTGAGTTTTAGATTAGTACTAAGTAGGAGGAAGACTTGAATTGGCTTAAAAACACACTTTGTTACATGTTTCCAAATTATGCTCTGTTTGTGTCCTTTAATACACCCATCCAGCCTCAGTTGCTTGGGGGGAAAGCCTCTTCTGTTTCTTCAGGAAGTTGCAGCTGTTCTTCTTTTTTATTATAGTGTATCACATGTGTAAGAAAATATGAAAGGTTTGTATGAAGAAAAAATATCTATGGTAAAAAAGTCAGAAATTACATTTGATAAAAGGGCTAGGATGATAGGAAACTCAACTGTCTAAGAACTTCAGCAAAGGCCTGGCCAAAACTGTAGAATTATTCTTGGGAGCATCCACTGATGGAAAGCTCTGAAGGGTCAGGAGAGGGAGCATCATTATAACCAATTCTTATCCAAATGTAAGGTGAATGAACTAAAGAACACTTCTTGGGTTAAGAAGTGAAGAACAACCAGAAAGATATATCAGGGGGACTGTTGCCTTGGATTGGGGTAACTTGGCATATAATTGCCTAACTGAGGAAAAACTGAAGTTATGCCATATACATTTGTAGTTAGTTCAAGTATTTATGCTTCTTTTCATTGTCACTAATAATAATTTATAGCTCCTACCAAGGACTAGGTGCTTCACATAAAATATACAAAGGACATACCCTTGTGGAGTTGCCAGATTTCAGTTTTAAAGTGAGCCTCATGATCTTGAGTGTTTTTTTTATAGTCCTGTCTAGTGGACTCATGATAGTGCTTGAGAAGCCTAAATATTATTTAAAAATACATTATTATCTCTCGGATTTGAAGAGAAAAGTTTGAAACTATGAAGCAAATGCACCTGAAAAAAAAAGAAGAAACCAGAAGGCAAAAAGAAGGAAAACCTATGTAATTTTATCAAATTTCTGTGATTTTCAAGCCTGTTGCAAGACTTTTGGGGCTTGACTCATAATTTTTAAATTGTCACTCTTAAATTGGTGGCTGTGGAATTGAGAAGAAATTTTCAGTTGTTTAATTCTAAATTTATTTACTATTTTATTTGTGGAGGAATATAATCTAATATCAGATGACCATTTTTATTATTTTCCCCATTTTTACGAAATGTATATATATCTAAATGTTCAAAATATTTATCTATGCTTTAATCCTCATTATTTGTTTGAAAAGAGACCCTACCAGTAGAAATACCAGTATAAAATTCAAATTAGGTTATGGGTAGATACCACAGGCCATAAAGAATTAGATCTAATTGTATGTGGGTTATTTCTTATTTCTTTGTTGCAGATGAAACATGAAGGCCTCTGTTTGCATAAATCAGTGGCTCCAGTCAGAGTTCCTGTGATACATCAATCAGAGTTCCTGTGCAGACAAAACAGAAAATACAAAGCATGTATAGAACTAAAGAAAAGACAAATTATACTAAAGCCTGGGGGTTGTTTTTTTAATATGCCTCATAACCCTGTCTAGGGAAAATATCTGATATTGCACATCAGTGTCAAATATAGAGTTATCAGAAGTTTTATTAAGAATCTGTCAACTGAAAATTGTAGCTTCATTTTATTTACAACTATTCTATTTGTAGTCTAATAAGGATTTACCATTTTCATTCTTGTTTTCAAACCCACTGTTAAAGCATCCTCTGTGGGTCTATCAGGAAAATCCTAAGAAGATAATACCTATGTCAAATGCATTTATCCTAGAACCCAGGCTAGCTGTTCTACCCAAAACTGGAGGAAGTTACAGATAATAAACTGACAATGACAACATGATTATTGATTAATAAAAAGAGTAGTTTACAATTCTCTATGTCCTTCAAAGATCTGTGGCAAAACTACTTTAACAACCAAATAACAGGAAAATCTGCTGTAGGGAGCTTCATTACAATCTACATTAGTATGATATGATTTGATCCTACAGCAGCATTCTCAAAACACCTGAGCCATGACACTAATGATTGCATCTCCTGCCCATTAATGTTAATGTGTATATTAATGAATCTCCTTTCTCAGCAATAATGACTTTGAAGGAGAACATGGGAAAGGTGTATTGTGCTTGGTAATAATGCCATTTTTTAAAAGAACAAAGATGTACACACAATATTTAATATATTTCTTATAGTTTATTAGCCATATGATCATGTAGTTAGCATCAATGCCACAGGACTGCTAGGTCATGTGCTTGATGCTCAGAAGAATATTTTTTTTTTTTATTCCCTAGTGTGTGTCTGGTTTGAATCTTAATTTAATTAGGACAAAGGGGGAAATGTGTAATTAGACAGGCATAACATATACATTCGAAATTCTTGATTTTTGTTGAAGTAATTTAAGAAATGTATTGAAAACAGCCAGGAAAAGGCCAATGACAGAGTAAACTCCAGATAGAAAGCCTATCATCCTTAGCTCAGGTGGTCATTTGAGATTAAGAGCATCAGCATAACAGCATGCGGAAGCCCACATGCAGTGTGTATGCCTGTACTGCACTGATTGAGACACCGGGGATCCAGAAGTCATTCATACACATGCTCTAAGATTCATCAGTTAAATATAAACCACACAAATATATACAATGAAAAAAAAAGCCCAGTGTGACCCAATTGGAATTTTACTGTCTGCTCTGCCAATGATTACTAATCCTCCTAACCAAAAACATAAGCATTTATGGTTGATAAAATGAAAAGCTAGAAAATTTCCTCAATTATTTATGATAACTGTTAGGATTCATAGTCACAGCAGTTAGCGGCAGAGGAAATGAATTAAAATTATTACTCCGATGGAGTATATTTTTTCCCCCTTTCCTGCTGAAGATGAGGGTATATGTGGAAATACACAGAGATTGTAGTAGCTAACATATAATGGTAGGACAGAGACATATTGAAAAAAAGAATTGGGCAGAAGATGTTAAGTTTTCATCTTCCTAATAATGTGACTACCACAATATTGCTTTCATTTTTTTAATACAAGGCCTAAATTAAATCTGAGAAATGAGAAAGTTTGTTTTGAAATATCTGAGTACTGTGACATTCTGTGGTTCAGTATTATTTATGGAGATGTGAAATAATTTTTGACTAATAGGAAACTGGTGACAGTGAAACATTTTGAAATGTATAAAAAATCTGTTTTGAATAACAGAAGACCGTTGAATTATACTCTCGATAAAACAAATGAAGAAAGATTTTTTTACAGTCTCTTTTTTGATGGTTTTCCTATTCCAGCAGTAATTTTATTAGCTTGTAACACATTGCTCCCAAGACAGCACCAGATGGGTCTGAAGATATGATAGCTTTTTAACAATATTCTGTGATCAGCGACTGCTCCTCTAAGTGCCTTTCCCTTCATTCAAAAGTTAAATGGACTCTTAAATCATGAAAAAGAATAAATATGTAACAGTTATTACATGAGCATTAACAGAATAAAACATGATAACAATCAAATGAATTACAACAAACCATGTGAATACAGTTGTTTTCTTAAATCTGAAAAAGAGTATGCAGAGATTTCTTTTAAATGCATTATGGATGTCTATCAGTACAACAGCATATTTCTCTGCTATGTTTCTGTCATAGAGAATTTTCACTGTTACACTTAGCAACAAAATGAATAGTCACAATAGTTGTTTTACTATGCATTAAAGTAGCTGTCATGTATGAAAGCTGGTAATTTATCTCCCAGAACCAATGCATTTCCAGCTTCTCAGCACAGATATGCATGCAGAATAAGGTATCCTCACTTGTCAAACTGAATCCCACATTAAGATGAGAACAGTTTTTGTTAAATGGAAATGAAAATGTTCTTTTAGGTTCCAGTAGAGATAATATCACTAGTATAAATTAGAAGGAGAGAAATATAAACACACTACTGATTCATTTGAAAATGCCACAGGCGAGGATGGGTTCTGAAATAAAGAGGATTTTTAAAGCTGAAACCTAGGGAAAAAAGTCAGAGTATAATGTATAGTTGTGGCACAACAAATACTGGGTTTTTTGAGGATACTGAGGTTGCATGCATGAAACACTGAAAAAGCTTTGAATCAACAACTTGTTTCCCTTCTCCCATTTTTATACCATAAGAAATAGAAGCATTTCTGCCTCCAAGTGCTCTGCTAGACTTTATTTCAAAATGCAAAGTTTAGAGAAAAGCATAAACCTTCATTCTGTTCCTGGTAGTATAATTTTTTTCAGGGCAATAAATATCCAATATTAAAGATGAAGCTATCCCATTGGGTCATACCGTCTAATATCTAAGGTTACCTTCTGTTCTAAAGGATATGTTGCTTTATGCTTTATAATCTTCCTATTTAAAGATGTCTACAGAGACAGGCCCTTTCAGGATAAACAATTGCACCAGTGATTAGAAAGGAAAGGAGAATTCTTCCTTGCTTATGTTAACATCCTCATTTCTTGATCACATGTTCCCTTATTACTTGTTTCTTTCTGGTATTGTGATATTCTTTCAGGTGGGAAAAAGCAAGAAGTACTCACCAATGATTTCTAGTTCTTGGTGACATCATCCAATCATTTAATTATACTATAGAACTAGACAGCCAGTCCAGCCTCATACATACAGCAGACTATGTTCAAGTATACTGCTCATCATGGGTCTAGAAGTTACTGCTTTAAAAAATTTCCTGTTATAATTAGTTCATGTACTGTAGAATAAGTGTTCTTGAAAAACTAATGGGATATGCAGTTGCTAAACACCTGAAGCTTCCAATCCAGAGATGCCTTACACACGTGGAGTTTTACTACAAACATTTATGACATCTCTCTTGTAGGCCAGTCCCACCATTCAATGTAATGGAAATGAGTGCTGTCATATACAGGGAGAGTCTTTTTCACATGCACACATTTTTTTTTCCTTTCTTTTTTTTCTCTCTGTTTTTTCCTTTATGTTCCAGAAAAAGCAGAACATATCCCATGTACCACCTAAGAAATGGTGGTGGGGTGCTTTATCTAAAGTTCATCAAATGAGCTTCAGATAAAGTGCCCCTGTCACCATTTAGAAGTATGGGGATGTGGGAAGCTGTGAAGTGCAGTAATTGTCATGCTCCAGCAGACTAATTAATTACGGCGCTGAAATTACAGCACGTCTGAGAAGCCTTCCTGATTGTGTGTAGGCACCCTGAGCAATTACGCCAAATATTATTTCCCTTACCGCAGGGGTTTTCAACCTTTTTTAATAAGCATTCCTCTGGCAGCCAGGTGCAGAGCCAGAGCCAGAGCCAGAGGGGGGCGCACAGCTAGACATGGAGCGGGGTGGGGGGAGGTGTTGGTGCAGGGCCAGATGTGGTGCGGGAGGAGAGAGGTGGTGTGCAGCTGGATGTGGAGCAGCAGCAGTGTAGGGTAGTGGGTGGTAGCGGTGACTGCTTCATGTGAGTTCCCCACCAGACCTGTGGCTGGCCAGTTGGGTGGTACCTATGTGGCCTGCAGAGTGGCACCACTGCCCTTGGCCCCCCCAGCCCTGCTCCTGGGACATGGTGGCATGGGATGGTGGGTGGCAGCACTCAGTCCCAGCCCGCCCACATGTACTCTCCCTAGGGCCTTTCCAAGTACCCCTGGGGGAAAGAAGCAGGGCAGGACATAGTCCCTGACCATGTCTTGTAGCAATCAGAGGCTTGAGTCCTCCACAGAGGTACTCTGGTAGCTGGCCAGAGCATCTCTATGGCTACTCCTTGCCCTGCACATAACTGGGACCTGGGCTCCATCCCCAGGTAAGTAAGGAGTGGGGATGGGGAGGACTGGGGGGAGGAGGATGGTGAGGGGAGGCTAGTCCCCCCACAAGGCCTCCCTCTGCATAGTCCATCCCCAGGGCTACACCCCACTACATGCCCCCTCCTGCAACATTCGCAACTCACTTTCCCCATATTAGTATTTGTGGGGCACTCAAGGCCCACTGTGACAGGAACCCCAAGTGGTGTGGTGCATCTCCAGTGACTCAGAGTCACTGCTGCCGGGGCTTCTTGTCCTGGGACTGGAGCAGCTCATAGTCCCTACTTACCCAGCTCGGTGCAACACATGGTCCCTGTGCACTGAGCCATGTCCTGATGGCATGGCACCAGCCCAGTCTGACAGTAGAAGAGGCCCCAGTGCTGGCATAACCCAGCTAAGTATGACACGTGGTCCCTGTGCACCAAGCCAAGTCCTGCTGCCATGGAACCAGCTTGGCTCCAGTGCTGCCTGAAGCATCACAGCCCTGCACTGAGCCATGCCAGCCCTGGAATAAGTGGCACAGGCAGCACCGGCTCTAAGCCACCAGAGAAGTGCCACCACACCACTGGGGGCTCTGGCTGCAGTGGGCCCTAAGCACCCCATGGCTGCTGCTATGGGGAAGGTGATTTGTGGGTTTGGGAGGGCATTCAGGGGGGCTGTAGTCCCAGTGGGGGAGGGTGAGCCATGCAGGGGGAGGCAGTGAGGGGTATGTAGCCCTATCAAAAGGGAGCATGTGGGGGGGCTGTAGCTCCAGTGGGGAGGTTGGACCCAGTGGGGGGAGCCATGGAGGCGTTCAGCCCCAGTTGGGGGGAGTTGGGGCCCTGTGGGGGGTATCCATGTGCTGCACCCTGTGGGGGGCAGGAGACCCACACCTCCTGAGCAGCCCCACCCACACAGTCCCCCACACCCACCCATATCCATCCACACCCACCCACATGCTCCCACACCCCTCTCCTGCAAACCCCACATCCATCCATCACATACCTATTGTACCGAGCTGCTAGACAGGATGCGACTCGCTGGCAGGAACTGTGGCTGCAGGGGAAGTTGTCCCCACATACTAGTTAGTGAAAAGGTCAGGGGGAGCCAAAACTGTTCTATGATAATAAAACCAAAAGCACACATCAAAACATATAGATATTTAAAATGTATTTTATTGTGATGATAGAAACAATGGTAGGCTTCCAAAATGCTTTAACATTGTAAATATATCAAGAAGACATTGCCCAACTGATCTCTCTCTCTCTATATATATATCTAGATCTCTCTATTATATCTATATATAAAGAGATATATAGATACATATATAAAGCTCTTTTTGTTTTAATTATGGAAGAACATGGATTTTGGGGTATTTTAAAGAGTGAATTTGGGTTTTTTTTATTAGAGATTTTGCAGTTTTTAAATAGGGACCACAAGAATTGCTACTGCAGAGGCAGGTAGCAGGGCCCTGGCAGAGGAGCCTGCTCAAGGCTGGCACCCAGGACCCAGTTGGAGGTGGCTGACCTCTTGGCTACTTGGGGCCAGGAGGACACGCTTTGCCAGTTCACTGAAAGCCACCACAATAAGAACATCTTCCAGGAGATTGCTGCTTAGATGGCAGAGCGGTGGCACACATGGCAGTGGTGCCACACAGAGGCCAGCTATGCAGCTACAGCCCACTGGCAGATGACTCAGAGGTGCAGATGCCTCTGCTGCAGCTGTGCAGTCACCATCTGGGTCTGGCAGGAGTGCAGCCTTGGGGCCACATGCTGCCAGACTGCTGCAGTGCATAGATGGGGCAGGGGCCAATCCAGGTTAGGGCTGCTTCAACAGTCCAGCTGCAACAAGTGGTAGTGCCCCCAAATACCAAGTGGCCAGGCCTCAGAAGCTCCTTAGGGCAAATAGCCCTGAGCTGCTCACCAGGGCAGATTTTTATACTGCTGGGGCCAGCACAGGTGCTAGCTCTCCCTGACTGCAGATCCAGTAGGAGCTGGGCAGGGTTATTTTGCCCCAAGTGGCACCAAAGTGCACGTCCAGGTACTGAGGCAACAATTCCCAGCGTAAATTTGTGTTGGTCTTATGTGAGCTGCTGCAAGCGCATATGGCTGCATGTGTGGATGCACCCAAATAGCCTAACCACTGGGTGGCAGAAGCATAGAAGATAGTGTGAAAGTCTGTGCTTGAAAGCCTAAGTTTTTGAGAAACACCTAACTGGTCATGGCTGCTGTGAATCCAACCAGTGTCCAAGATTGTTTTGGTATCTCATAAAAGAAAAATCAAACTGCCTCAGGAAGTTGAATTATGTTACCTCTACTATCCCTTCATTTTGTCTCCCTCAACTAACTGAAATTATCTTTATTTTATCTTTATTTTCACAGACAACTAAGGCTCATCCATTTCCCCAGGCAATCTAAATACTGCTAAAACTATGAACTGCTTTGGCTGAAGCAAGCTATTTGCAGATATAAATATACCATCTCCTCTTCAGTCTTCCTACATCTGTATAACATATTGATCAGAATACTGACCAGATGGAACTACGCAAACTCCACAAGTTGAAATAGAACAAAGAAATGTACTACTCAACCACATATTGTGTGTGTGGACCATCTCTCAGTTGCTTTTGGTGGCCGGTCAGACCATCCAGTTCCAGGTAACTTTACCCACAAAATAATCTCTTACGGGGAGGTGAGTTTTACGGGTAATGATGACAAATATTTATAATGCAATTCTAATGTAAAAAAGCTCCCTGGGTCACAACATGCTTGACTGTATGATAGAAGAGACATAAATTAGATTCTCTCCTAGTAGTGGCATAGGTTTGTAGACATCTATTTTTGATTCTGTTTCTGATCATGTTTTCTACCTTCTGAAGTTAGTTGTCTTTCTTCCTGCTTGTTTCTGTCATAGATAATCCATGAATCCCTGAATACGAAGAAGACTCTTCAGTATTAATGTATTTATAATAGTGATCCAAAAGTAGTTTTAGGGCATCACTAATGTTTTAAACTCCTTGGCCTCACACTGTGTATGAAGTTTTTTGTAAAGTTTGAAATTTATGTAATTTACACACACCAACTGTCATGTGGAAAAGATTTGACTAGTGATGCATTTTGATCTGATTCATGCTATGGTGCTTTAGGAATTATGAAAGGAGTATCAAGTGGTTGATGTAAATCAGTATTGAAAGGTATTGACAGGCTGATTTTTTTTTCTCTTTTCATTTTTTTTTTAAATCATTGAATTTGAGTTCTGTCATACTATTGACTTTGATCCAAGTGCACCAAGTAGTCAGCACTGAATTCCTTGGGATGTGTCATTTAAATCTCATAAAATGAGGTTATTTGAGACTGGAAGACTCCTTCTGTGGAGTATCTTAAGTTTGACTTTTTTGAGAACTACCTATATTGAAGTGACAGATAATAAATGACTTGCTCTGTATTTTTATTAAACATAAGGCATGTATTTCTACTTTAAAAAGTGTTTCTTAAACTGAAGGGTCAGGTGGTTCATTTACTCTTCTAGAAGTGTACTTTGTTAGTACACTTGGAAGATCTAAGAAATGACCTGAGAATTCTCACTCATCCATATATTTTGAGCACTGTAAAGGGTATGTTTTCCATGCTACAGCTGTTTTGTGGCAGAGTTAGGGAAAAGCTAATAAAAAGTAAGGGTTCATTGTTTAATGTATTGTCCTTAGGTATGGAGGAATCCCCCTCTCTCTACCTCCAACTTGGGACAAACCAGGTGACCCCTGTATTTCCTGAGTTTCTTCATGGGACTGGCTGGTCATGCAGGTGACCTAGGCAGGTAAAATTCCTGAGGGAGATGGAACCTGCCACTCCTGCCAGTCAGGTGGCTGGTCCTCTCACCTGGGAAGATGATGTCATTTAAAAGCACCAGACATCAGCCAGTGGGGTTGCTTCTGGTAGGAACTTAGTGATAAGGTCAAGACAAGGGTATAAGAGAGTCCCCATGAGGAAGGGCAAAGAGCCATTTTGGGCAGCAGCCATGTGGAGTTACATACAGCACCTGGAACTTCTGCAACTCCTTTTCCCCCTCAGGATGCAGAAGTGGGTAAACTACTTGAAACCTATGATATATAGCTTACTATCAACCAGCTATTAAGCTGACACTTTTTACTCTGTTGTTATTTTTGGATAAATCTCTAACCTATACCATTCCCCAAGCCTGCTCTCTGCAACCAATAAAGCTCTCCACTGTACCAAGCATGGTGGACTTGTTGGGAGAGTGGATTGGGGCATGCCTTTAAGCTCCCTATGCTCAGCTGAACAAGGGAGGCTACATTTTATGCTTCAGGCCAAAGGAAGCACACCAAGTTCTTGCAGTGGGCCACGCACCCTCAAAGACTACAAGGCCTGTGTACCCCAGGGGCACAGGGCCTGGAAACAGTCCAGACCCCTGGGTGGTGCCAGCAGTTACCCCAGGCTTGTGGGTGTGCTCCAGGAAGGGGGCTGGCCAGACATCAGGCACCCCAGGGGAGGCGCTTGGAGCTTGGTAGGTGGTCAGGCTGTGAGGTGGGTGGCTCAGCACAGGAGTGCCCTCTATTGATCTGCCACATTAGGTCTATGAGTGAGAATCCTCTACATTAATAGGAGAGAGATCATAATGGCATCAATGCAGGCATCTATGAAACTATGACACTGCCTTTCAGCAAAACTGTCTAATTGCAGGAAGGTTAAAGAATGCACTGTTAGCTAAAGGGAACATGTACTTGGAATAATAAAGATGTGTGGCTTTTTATTTGCCAGTGGAATGTTGTTTGCTCAGTTCTTGAACCTGGGTATCATGAACCTAATACATTAGAGTGTTCCCTGTAATCCAGATATCCATTAAAAAGAACAAATTCTAGGGGTTGTTGCATAGAGAAAAGGAGAGTACTAAAATGTTGAGTCCTGGTTCTTTTACATGGTATCTAATTTAAATGAAGTAATATGACTGGTAAACCAAAATGTAAGAATCTGAATTAGAGTTCAGATCTAAAGGAAGGCAGCTGTGAAAAATCCTGTTTGGATCGGACACATTTCTAAGGATGGAGTTCATGTTATTCTCAATGTATACATGAAAGTGCTACATATATTTGGTGTTCTTCACGATTATAGAAGGAAGGGTGAAAATTCTGACACAGAATTTTGTAGCATTTCAAAAGAAGAATAAAATGTATCCTATAACAGTTTAATGAAATATAAGTAATCACTATTTATTAATAACATACATGATAATCAGTGTTCCCAAATGCTGAGCGAGCACCAGATGTATTTATTCCATCCATAGAAAAATCATACCTACCATTCTCTTCTATGGTTATCATAGCTACCATTTTTTTCATCATAAAAAAATGAAAAGGAAGAAAAAGGGATAAAGGCATAGATGGGTCACTTTCCATTTGTTTTAAATTATTTTTCATGAATAAATTTTACAAAAAATACTTGCAAACTTTTGCGCTGATAAAAAACATATTACTCCTAAAGGTGCTTCCTTTTACTCACTTACTAAAAATATTAATGAATTTGTTCATAAATATGTTCAGCAGAAAAATGAAGTGTTTGCATTATTTATGCAACTATATCTTCACATAGAACAGTCACCTGGCCATCTTGAAAGTTGTTTGAGTCATTCAGGCAGGCACCAGAATTAATAAACTTCACTGAAGAAGAAACAGATTAATAAAATCAAAGCACATTTTTCAGATAACTGCTTAATACAAAATAAAGATATAGTCATCAAATGTTCACTGTGTGCAGATTGGCTCTAGGTTTGACTTTGTCATAGTATATTTTCAGGCAAAGAAAATCAGGAAATCTGCACTTTAAATTTGTCTGGTGGATAATTTCATTGAAGTGCATAAATAATGATCATTTAGACAAATTTTAATATATTCTTATGTAATTTGTACAAATATTTAACTTAAAGCTAAACCTGTGCTATTCCATTTCTGAATGCAATTATTGTCAGAGAAATAACAATAAATAACTCACAAAAAAGTAAAAAACCCTATGTTTCCATTTATTCAGTTTGATTTGGTTAGAAAATTGGCAAAATTAGCTTTCCCCCAACTACATTTTCCCTCAAATCAGCAAAACCAGCTATGAAAGAGATCCATAGTTTCCTACATCATCAACATAAGGCAGGAAGGGAACTCCTGAATCAGCAAATCCAATTCCCTTCTTTTACAGGCTGTCACACCAGATATTCCATTTTAAATTAGGCAGGGGTTTTGCCCTTCACTGCTATTATACCCAAATTGGTAGTGCATAATCCAAAAAGAACTGAGTACAACCTTCACATCTTAGGAAGAATTGATCGTGTTAATTCAGACTATTATATTCTTACCTGTAAATTGAGAACATTTACAATGGAAATCATCAGTGTAAAAAGTTTGGTGCATCACATCCTGCAATAGCTTCTAAGTGGTTAAAGGAGAGAACATCTCCTCTCAGCTGTACCTAACTGACTAGTAAGTTGTAGCTGTGGGGAGAGGCTTTAGTGAAGTGGAAGAGGTAGCTGCTACACAGTGTGTGGGAAGCTTACCCACAGCAAACTGATAGGGATTTGCTAAGGAATCTGACTGCAAATAGCTCAGGGACTTCTCAGAGACTGAAAAGAAAGAGTTGTGCATGCTGGAGAGACTCTAGGTAAGAAATATTATGATTTATTGCTTGAAGGAGAATAAAGTAAGATTTCTGTATGACCTGCTCTTCCTTGCTTACAGTATGGGAGTAGTAAGGGATAGATAGGAAGCCTGGATTATGGCTAATAATTCTGCTGAGTGGCCATTTTAGTAGAGCTGGATTTAGGGTTTGCTCCGACAGTTGTGAGGGTGTCAGACAGCTCTTTGAGAGTGCTGTCAGTAAAGATTCCAACATGGGGAGCTCTGTTTTCAATAGCTTTGCCTTGAAGGAGTCTGGGGATTGAGAGAGAGCGGGATTTGCAGGGCTATGTTCAGGTATAATGAGGCCTGAGCTGGAAAAAGCACCCTTCTACACAAGTAGTTCACCTAACTGTGCAGGGCTGCATTCAACGTTCCCTCTAAGGAGTAGCAGTCTGTAAGCATGCTGCCTCAGTCTGTGTGCATGTTGCTTGGTCCATGAGCACACTGCCTCAGTCCAGTGTTGGACTGAGTGTACCGAAGGCGGCTGGGGGTCAGAGGCCAGGGGCTGAAGCCAAGAGGCTGGGGGCCAGGGGCCGGAGGCTGGAGCTGAGAGGCTGGAGCCAAAGCCGAGGGGCCGGGGGCTGGAGCCAAGAGGATGGGGGCTGGGATGGGCTCCGCCAGCTCCAGGGAAGTGCTTTGTTCCCCCACATCAGGGTCAAGGAGTGGAGCACTTCCCTGGAGCCGGCAGAGCCCATGACAGCCTCCATCCCTGCCTTGCCTCACCTCAGGGAGGAGCCGCTGCCTGCCCCAATGAGGGTCTACTGGCTACGGGACAATGACCCAGCCCTGACGCCACATGCCTCCTCACTCCCTGAGGTGATGCAGGAAAGCAGAGCAGTGTCCTGGAGCCAACGGAGCCTCCCTGGGGCAGTCAGTGGCTCCACCCTGAAGGGAGGCAAGGCAGGGATGGAGGCTGACATGGAGCTTTGCCAGCTCCAGGTAACTGCTCCACTCCCTGACTGTGATGTGGGGGAGCGGAGCACTTCCCCAGAGCTGGCAGAGCCTGCGCCAGGCTCCTGCCCCCACCTCGCCTAAGAGCTGACCTTCAGCTCCTCTCCTGGTGTGCGACTTTGAAAAGGCTGCACACAGCCACACTTTCAGTTGTGCACAGTTGCACATGCGCGCACCTTAGGGAACCTTGGCTCCATTTATGTGCTGTACTGGCGTATCGCGGATATTTTGTTTCTGGTTTGGGAGTTAATGTATCCAGAGTTATCAAATACAACTTAGTGTATGTATTCTGTGTACACATAATCTGAAATACATTGCCTGAAATCTTATGTATTGTTTCTCTAGTTCTGCTTCAGCATAGAGCCATATATTAAGGCTGGGACTTTCAAAAGAAAGTAAATGTCCATCTCCAATTAAACTTAAACAGGCTATGGATTCCTAGGTCTTGAACTTTTTGGATAATCTTAAATTTAAAAGGCCAGTGGAATTTGTACAAACCCACATGTGTGCCATAACAAGAAAATCTACCTTGGATCTTGTGTTTTATTTCTTTAACACTTTCATCTTTTAAAGTTGGTCAGATATTTAAATGTAGCAGCTCAACATACATGTAGACCAAAAAGATGGTGGATGTAAGGGCGTGGATGAGGGAAAGTAAAAGGAGTTATATGTGGTTTATTTTGACCAACGCACTGACAGACTGAAGTCCAATAAACTATACAGACATCCTTTAAGCCTCTTTTTACAAATATTCAGTTAGTTATCTATCCTTATCAGGGAATCCTCTGGCTAATGAGCACTCTCCATATTTATGAATTTGAGCACATGCTTAAGCAGGTATCAGTATTTGATTCATTTTTTTATTGTTGAAGATATGACAATATAAGCCTAGCTACATGCACATGCCATGCATAATTTTATTATCAGTGCCCCATCCCTGATGAACTGTTTTGACACTGTATCAACATTGTATCCTGACAAACCTGAGTACCCTATTTATCTTGCATGCAATACACCTGTGAAAAAGACATGCACCTTGTTTTTGAAAAGTGGAATAAAGAAAAAAAAAGATGTTTCCTTCACTTCCACAACAGGATCCTCTTTTGGGGGAAGGCCAGCTGCTACACAGCTCCATGTGCATCACCTTTGTTACTTGCACTTTCCACTGGTTGAGTCAGAAACTGATATGACTGTAATTCCTTGCTTATAATATGCACCCGAGTTTCCAGCACCTGGATTTTTGGAAACTGGCATATTTCATACATGAGAAAATACCACAAAAGTAAACAATGTGGATTGATAAGATATTGATAACTTTGTCCAAATATATTGGACAAATATTTTTTTTATTATGCCTTTTAAAGAAAAAAATCACCTTTTGAAATGATTTCTTTATAAAGAAGTTCTCATGGTAAAGTAAATAAGAAACAAAGGGAAAATCTCTGTCTCTCAAAATGGAATGTGCTGACTTCCAGAAAAAAACAAAAAACCTTTCCTTTCAAACTAAGAACTAGCATATGCATTTGTAATCTGGTTTTGATTTAAATCCTTAGATCGTCATCCCCTTTGGCATTCTTGCAGTGTCGATTGTTGTCACTCAATAGATTTCAGAGAGACTGCTGAAGGTGTACATTCAGGCTATTAGCAACTTCTAAACAAAGGCAACTTAAACAGAAGAGTGGAAGCTAGAAATCAATATCTCTGAGTGACTTGTATACTCTTGTGTTTCCTTCTACATTATTCAGCCCTTACCAACACAATGCATCCATTCCCAGTTTGTGGCCTTGCTCTACTAAGCATTGTCCCTTTTTCTTTTATAAAACTGTAGCTCTTACGTTGATGACTAAAAAGGTGTTAAGTTTATACTAAATGACTGTCAATTGCTAGTGCTTGGTATCATTTCAATAAAAGGACTCCAGTAATGCTAGTCCCTGGATTCTGTTCCTTTCATTTCTCCCTTCATTCCTACCAGAATCATTAAAACAGAAAGAAATAAACATGCAGGTTTAAATAATGTAGCTCTGTCTTCCTGCTTTTCTCCATTCTTTTCTATATCTTTTTTTCCCCCTCCAGTTTATGATTCCTCTTATTATTTTATCTTTTTCTTTTATTGCCATGTTTTCTGACCCAGGTCCTATTAATCCCATTCTTACTAGTTATCCTTCCTTGACCTTGTCTATTCACTTTCATGTTTTTCGATGCCTGTCTCTCTGTGCAACCCACATCCTTTTGAGGAAAATTTTCTTTTGAGCAGCTGTCTACTGTAGCGTGAGTTCTGAAAAAGGGGTGTGGTTTTGTTCTTGGGCACAACCTGCTGTCTCTTTTTTTTCCTCCCCCCCTGCCCAGCATGGGGCCTGTCTGACTACAGAGAGACCCTGAGACTTGTAGCCAGGTAAAATGAACTAATAGGTCATGTGGGCAATAAGTATTATTTAACACCATCACCCTTGGTGTTAAGTTAGTTATTATCTGCAATGATGAAATAATTTTCAGTTCTCTCTACCATCTGTCTCAGCTGGTGCACTTTAAACTTTTCCCCCTTTCACCCTTTTCTCATGCACCTCAACTGGCACAGTTTTTATTTCCTGCAAAACAAAAGTGCTGGTATCCTTTATCAAATAAGTTTTGTTACCGTGGTTTGCCTTGGTTGCCTAGTGTCATCACTGTTGCTGAATTCTGATGATTTAGCATTTTACTAGAAAATATGCAAGGATTGTATCAAGTTCTTTCATCTGCTATGAAACTTTGTGAAGATGGTTTTGATGTGTTTGGACTGACACTGCATGAACCTGGCTACTAAAATCATCCTTTATCACTTTGGGTAATATCTGAACAGATGTCTTTTAATGATTTGCACCATCCTTTCTACACTCTTTGCTTTTATATTTTACTCTCTGCTGCATTTGGAGATATGATGCTTCTAAGCAAGGACTTCATTACATTGATCTCTTTAAAGATCAGTTGCCTATACTTAAAATGGGAGAAGTAGAAAGGGATATATATATATTTTAATTCCTCTAGTGAAGAGGGACAGACTACCAGTATATGCTTTTGAGGACCACAGTGTATGCCTATACAATATGCTTATTCAAACACTCTTATAGACTTATTTCTATAAAATATCTTGTTTTAAATTCTGGGAGGCAGTTGATTTAACTTGTTGGGAGCTAAGAAATTGCATTCTTTTTTGATAAATATTTTATGCCCCTTAGCTTTTCCAGTTGATAATACCCTGCTTAATACTGAGGAGCTAAAGCTATTAAAAGAAAACTCAGAGGAAACAATAGCAAGAGCTAATTATGGGGGAATGAATCCCATTAAGAACCAGCCAGGTTGAAATGTCTTTCTTTATTAAAGATAAGTTTAGGATCAAGGTGAATCCTAAATCTTAAAAACTGATAGGAAAATGAAGAAAGAAGGGAAATGTTCGTAAATGGAAGTCAAAACCCAAGCTGACAGACACTGAGAAAGATGGAGCATGTATTAGGCTGGGTTCTGAATTCAGAGATGGGGATAGGTTGGACCTTTCTGAACTATAGATAAACCATTTCCCTGGAAGACCTATACATTATGAAGAAAACACAAATAATATGAAGGTACAAAGATGCTGTTTGTTTTTTTTCCTGCCACTGAAAATGTATCCTGCCACAGGTAAAACTGACTTGGAAAAAATGGATTTCCCTCATAAAGACTTTAAATGCCTGAGGCTACTATATAGTGTCTACCCATATACATGTGGTATCACTTGATTACAAAATACGTAACTTTACTTTCCACTTGATTAGCATTAGTACATCATTAGCCCCTGTAACAAAATGAACAATTTAGGTAATGTAATAAAAAATGAAAGTTGCATTTCTAAACCTCTCTACTGTGCCTTATTCTATTCCAGTTTTTTCATTTTTCCTATCATCATAGTGTTTCATCTGTTGATATATTAATCTATCTCAGTGTATTGAGTTTTGATTGAAATTTTGGAGTAATTTAAGGAAAGCACTACAAGTCCCAAATCATTGCATGTTTCTCTCATTTGAATTCTGAGGGTAAGTCATACTATACATAGTAGTATAGGTTAGACCTCATTGGGTGTGTCCATACATACAAGCACATGAGCTTGCAGCAGCTCAAATAGAAGTGGTGCAAATTTGAGCCAGGGCTTTTTGCCTCAGGGCACGTGGTTGGACATGCACTTTGTTGAGGATCAAATTGGGCCACTTGGGGCAAAATACACCTGCCTGGCTCCTCTAGGATCTGCAGCCAGGGGGTGGTGGCCCCAGCAGTATTTAAATCTGTGCTGGCAGGTACCTCAGGGGCTACTTGCTCTCATGAGCTTCTGGGACCCAGCCAACTGGTACCTTGTGGCAGCTGGACTGATGAAGCAGCCCTGTTTGTTCCCTGCACCCTTTACCCACTACAGCAGTCTGGCAATGGGGGCTGTTGCCTGGCTATGACCTGCTGCACACTCACCAGACCCTCTGGGCCAGCTGCCAGTGGGCTGTGGCTGCAGAGTTGGCCTCTGTGCAGCACTACTGCCATGTGTGCCCCCTGCCTGGCCATCTGGGCAACAATGACCCAGAAGATGTTCCCAGTGTAGCAGCCTGCTTTGAACTGTCAAAGCATGTCCTTGTGGCCCCATTTGTCCAGGAGGTCAGCCACAGCCAGATGGATCCAAGGTGCCAGCTCTAGGCAGGCAGGGTTCTGCCACTGGCCTCCCTAGCAGGAATTCTGGTGTTCCCTATTGGAAAACTGTAAAAACCCTGATTTAAAAAAAAAAAATTAAAAATTCCAAAGTCACTCTGTAAAATACCCCACAAACCATGTTCCTCCACAATTAAAACAAAAGACCACTACAAAAAGAGAGAGAGAGAGAAAGTGATGGTGATCAGTTGGGCAATGTTTTATTGATATATCTATAGTGTTAAAGCAGTATGGAAGCCTACATGCTCCTACCCTGGGGGTCTTCAAACAGAGGCTAGATAATCACCTTGCCGGGGTTGCTTGATCCCAGCATTCTTTCCAGGCCATGACATGGGGTTGGACTATAAGATCTGCTCAGGTCCCTTCTGACCCTGCTAACTATGAAACTACCAGTGTCTATCATAATAATAAAGTGAACTTTTTTCAATGCACATTTCATGAACACATGAATATATATTTTGCTGCCTTCCCACACAGGGGCTACCAGCCCCCCCAGAAGGCCTACATGCCCCATCCCCTGCTGTGAGGGTGGGGCCTCAGTGCCCCACAGGGCAGCAGGACTGCCAGTAAGTGCTGGCGAGTTTTTTGTTTGTTTGTTTTTTTACTGTGGGGATGCTGGGGTGGGGGGCAGGGAT
>NW_017728916.1:19137313-19145108 GCF_001723895.1 Crocodylus porosus
GGGAAAAAAGCCTCTGCTTACCTTAGAAGTGGGGTGGGGGTTGCTCCAGGGCCTCCTGGCAGAGCTCCCCAGGCGGCACAGGACAGTGGAGGGGCAGGAGGGCCCAGGCTGGGGCCGCTGGGGCTGTCACCCTGCCCTGCATTGTGCGGATGGGGCCCCAGGCAGACACACAGCAGCTCCAACTGCTGGTAAGTGCTAGGGGTTTTTTTTGTTTTTTTTTAAAGTATGGGGTGGGAGGCCACGTGTTTCAACACCAAGGTGGGATGGCAGGGAGGGCTGGGGGAGAGGGGGGGTCAGTGTGGGTCACCTTCATCCCCTTAATTACTGACACTGGAGCCCTGGTGCTGAAGCACACTTCCTGGCAGGCAGCATGATTCAGCACCAGGGTGAGGGCCAACCACATGGATGATCTGGCAGCCAGAGTGTCTTCTTGGAGGACCCAGCCTCCAGTTGCCTCAGGGCATGATCCATGCCCTGCCCAGCTTTTTTACCACCTCTTTTTTTTAGATGCCTGGATCTCCAGGGGTCTAATTTCTGCCCCACACTGCAAACTTGCAGCACAGAGAACATTTTTTTCATTTTATCACATTCCTCTTGACCTGTCTCAAAGGGATGTGAGACTGGGAAAGAGGCACATGTGCATTCATCTGGATGAGCCCATTGATTTCAAGATTGGAACAGAACAAAAAATGAACATGTAGAACTCCTTCAGCCATTTTCAAAGGAAGTGTACTAAGAAGAGTGGAAGGAAATGAGCAATCCTGCTGTTCCTGTAGCATCTGAACAATGATAGACTGGATACCTGAAAATTAAATTGGACTAAAAGTATGAAATGTATGCCAGTCCTGTGTACACTTATAGTTTTCAGTATAAAAGTATGACTTTTACATACAGGAAGTATATGGGAATGGCTTCTGTGTCACTTCATGTGTAATGTTCCAAAGTACCTCTAGGAGGAGAAGCTGAACTTTTGACAAACTGTCAGCATTTATAGAAGGACTTCTTAATTGGCTCAAGCTAGTCTGCAGCAAAGTGGAATTAGTGATTTACATAAAAATGTCCTCAAGACTTGAGTATGTCTTTCTCTCTGTTAGTATTTGCATCTAAATCTCCAGCTACATAAGCAACTGTAATACGCTTTTGATTTTGTTTGGGAGGGGAAATAAAGATGGTCAAAAATCAAGGTTGGAAGGGAAAATAATTATAAAGAATTTTTTTCCTGTCTAAAATAAATTAGGTTTGTATTTGTAATGCTTGTCTAATGCTTATTAGGCCACACAGTAAGCCTACACACAGGAAAGGCAACCAGTAAGCTTTTACCTGGATCCATAAACAAACCAAGGTCCATACATGAGTAACTGCGAGTTAATGGATATTATAATTCATTGTTTTGCAGCAGAACTGGTACACTTATTGCTTTAAAATTGCTGGGCTTATGATTCCCAAAGGGGCAAGCTGACTTGAAGTTTCATTTCTTGCATGTACAAGTAGTGACAGTTTGATTACTAAATGGGTATTTTGCTTTGTAAAAGGATTTGTGAGATCTGATTATGCAATCAATGAGAACTGAAAAGTTGTTTAGGGTCAACATGCATTTTCTTTTAGAACCATTATATTTTTGTCCTAGTAAATTTTTGCCTTTTTGCTGTTTCTTTGCAGTTTCACTTAGATGGTTTAGGCATGTACAGAAAAAGGTGAAAATGGATTTTTTAAATATCCTGTGCATTTAAAGGTAAAACAGAAAACTCCCCTTTACACAGCTAGAAAATTCCATCCATACCTGTAGTGCTGTGAACCTTTCTAAATCCTCTATAAACCTTTCAGTTATCTCACTGACATCTTGCTTTCATAGAAGGCCTATTTTGAAGGCCTATAGATGTGCTAAATTTAGGGTCTTTGTTTATGGAAACATTTTGCTCTCCTATAGCTTTTCTTAACAAGGAAGAAAGTAAGAAGTGTTGTGAGATGGTGCACATTAGGGCTGTGCAAGGCTTCAGACCATGCTTCGGATGCTTCCACGTCCAAAGCAGCATGTTCAGATCTAAGCACTGGCTTTGTTAGGCTTTTTGAAATGGTTCAGAGCTTCCGAAGTACTTCAGAGCCACTTTGGAGATCTGGCCATAGGGTATAATGGGGAATCAATAAAATAGCTATAACTTTGTTTATTCTTTTATTTGGATGAAATTTGCAGGGGTGGTAGCTTCTGCTGACAACATGAAGCCTGGCACATTTCAGGAAGCTTTGCACTGTTTCAGGGGGAACTGCACCCCAAATTCTTGAAAGTAAACTTATGTCACATCTATGTGTTACAACACATGAGGGTGAAAATTGCAGGAGTGGTGGCTCCTGCTGAGGCCACAAAGCCTACCAAGTTTCAAGAAGATCAGTGCAGGGTTTTGGGGGAACTATACCTCAAGTTGCAGACAACAAAAACTTGTGACATGGGTGACACTGTGTGTGTTAAGGAGCAGCAGGGTGAAAGCTGCAGGGATGGTAGCTCCTGCTGAGGCCATGAAGCCTGCCAGCTGTCAAGGAGAGAGGTGCATGACTTCGGGGTTCTGAGGCCCTACACCTCTAGCTGCTGACAGGCAAAACTGGTGACATGGGTGCTTGTGCAACTGTGTCTGTCTTGGGGGGGGGGCGGGGAACTACTGCAGGTCTGGCTGCTAAGCTACTGTGTTACCAGTTATCAATCAATCACGATTCACTCAGGGACCAGCTAAATACACAATTGCTAGCTAATGTAACCAGCCAATTAGCAACAATTAACACCTACAAAACCACAGACTAAGGAAAGGAAAGGATCAATACAGACAATAAACTGCACAAGCACCCATGTCACTAGCATCTCACAGACAAAACTTGAGGTGCAGGAACCCAGAACCCCTATCTCCTTGAAAGCTGGCCATTCCGGACCTTGGGGGCTCAGGCAGTAAAGGAGCTCTTCCTTATGTCCAGCCTGAAATGGTCTTGCAGGAGTTTTATAACCATTCAACCTTGCAATCCCTTTGGGCACTCTGGTGAACAAATGTTCCCCCAGGTCCTGGTAAACACCCCTTATAAACTTATAGGTGGCCATCAGGTGGCCTGCGCTTTTCCAGGCTGAAGAGTCCCATGGCTCTCAGCCTCTCATCATAAGGTCTGTTTTCCTGACCTCTGATCATGCATGTGCTCTCCTATGGACTCTCTCAAGCTTCTCCACGTCCTTTTTGAATTGTGGAGTCCAATACTGGATGTAGTACTCCAGCTGTGGCCTCACCAAGGCTGCATACAACAGGAGAATGACATCCTGGGATTTGCTTGAGAAGCATCTACGGATGTAAGCCAGCTTTTTGCTCACTTTACTGGCTGCAGCATCACATTGCAGGCTCATGTTCATCTTGTAGTCAATCCTGACCCCCAAGACCCTCTCGTTCATAGTGCTGGTCAGCGTAGCACTGCTGAGCCTATAGACATGCTGCAGGTTTTTCCTCCCAAGGTAGAGAACCTTGCATTTTTCAATGTTAAACACCATCAGGATCTCATCCGCCCGTTTGCTGAGCATGTCTAAATCAGCCTGGATCACGTGCCTGTCTTCTGATGTGGATGCTTTCCCCCAAAGTTTGGTGTCATCAGTGAACTTGGCCAGTCGGCATCTGACTCCAGTGTCCACATCATTAATGAAGATGTTAAACAAAATAAGTCCAAGGACAGAGCCTTGGGGACACCACTGGTCACAGGACACCACGATGATTGACTTCCATCAACCACCACCCTCTGGGTTCGACATGGAGCCAATTCCCCAGCCAACAGATCGAGGTAGACCCAAGGCTGCAGTTGGCCAGTTTTGCCAAGAGATGATCATGGGATACCAGATCAAAGGCTTCTGAAAGTCAAGATATGTGACATCAATCAGTTGTCCCCCCTTGTTACCTTGTTATCAATCACTTGTTACCCCCTTGTGCAGGTGATAGGTCACCTGGTCGTAAAAGGAAAGGAGATTGGTCAAGCATGACCTACCTGAAACAGGCTCGTGCTGGCTATCCCTCAGGGTTTTGCCATCGGCCAGTCCATTAAGAATGGCTTCCTTGATGATTTTTTCTAAGACCTTGCCCAGGATAGGGATCAGGCTGATGGGCTTGTAGTTTACCAGATCCACTTTCCTCCCTTTCTTGAAGATAGGCACCACGATGGGCTTCTTCCAATCATTGGGCATTTCACCAGAGCTCCAGGAGCTCTCAAAGTGCCAGGGGCTGAGCTATGGTGCTAGCCAGCTCCTTGAGTACTGTGAGGTGTAAATTGTCAGGGCTGGCTGACTTGAAGTTGTCCAGACTCTCAAGGTGTTCCTTCATGAGATCTGCATTGATGGAAGGCAAGGAACCACCGTCACTTAGGCATCTCTGTCCTGTAATGGGTAGGGGTGTCCAATGAGACTTGTGAAAGACTGACGCAAAGTACCCATTTAGCAAGTTGGCTTTTTCCTGGGCGTCAGTCTTCAGTTCTTCCTTTTGGTTTTGCAGGGGTTGTTGCCCTTGTTTTTCCTCTGGCTCCCCACATATCTAAAAAAGGACTTTTTATTGTCCTTGATACTTGTAGCCAGTTGGAGTTCCATGCCAGCTTTGGCTTTCCTAGTTTGCTCCCTGCAGGTCCAGACCAGTGCAAAGTATTCCTCCTTGGGGGTGGATCCCATCCTCCATCTTGTAGATCTATTTTTCTAGATATAGGAGGACCACTAGTTCCCTGGAGAGCTAAGGGGGCTGCTGTGATCTCTTGCTGCCTTCTTCTAAGACAGAACAGCCTTAGCTTGTGCATCTAGGATTGTTCCCTTGAGGAGCAACCACTCTTCCTGGACTCCCCTCCCTTTGGGGTCGTTGTCCCTTAGGGCCTCACTGACAAGTCTCCTGAGCTTGTCAAAGTCAGCCCTCCTGAAGTCGAGGGCCTCTTTACTGCTGAGTGACTCTCAGATTTTTGGTGGATGGTGAAGGTTATCAGCTTGTGGTCGCTGTCTCCCAGCTTCCCTTTGATTGTTAGGTCACTGATTAGGTTGTCCCTGGTTGGCAGTACCAGGCCAAGCAGTGCTTTGCCTCTTGTTGGCCTGTAGACTACTTGAGTCAGAGAGCTCATCCATGCATGTAAGGAAGCTTTGCAAACTTTTGGATTTAGCCGAACACTTCTCCCACGAGATGTCCGAGTAGTTGAAATCCCCCGTGACAACCATGGACCGGGAGTGTGCAGTCTCAGCCAATTCCCTGGAAACTCCTGATCAATCTCTTGATTCTGGGAGGGAGGTCTGTAGTAGACTCCCACCATTGCATCTGCTGTGCTGTGTTCCCCGTGGATTTTAACCCAGAGGGTCTCTGGTCATCCACCCTGGGTGACAATGTTGGCTTGTAGGCCCAGCTCTCCTTGACACAGAGCTACACCTCTGTCCTTTTTTTCTACACTCAATCCCTCCTGTAGAGGGTATTACAGCCATTAAACCATGTAGATAGTTTTTTAGAACATAGACCCTTCAATTAAGCATATTTTTAAAAACTTAAATCTTTTGTGCCTGTATGATGTCTAAACATCATGACCCTTACCAAAAGCATTTCCATTCATCTGAAAATTCAAGGAATAGCTGTATTCTGGTAAATAGTAAACTTAAAGTATATTTCAAAATTTAAAATTATTCTTTAGCTCTCCTCTTAATGACACTATCAGTCTCCTAAGTTAATTGCCTTCCTGAGACTATTGCTTGGTGTACATCCTGGATCAGGAAAACTTTTTGGAGTTTTTTATTTGTGAAAGTTCTGTATGGTAATGACCCCTTTTTCTTTTTTACCTAGTCAACCTATTTTGCTTTAATCAGTTTCCACATTATTAATTAGTGAAGGCTCTCCTCGGTTTAACCACCTCTTTGGCATTCTGGCTCTTAAGATAACTAGGTGTCTCAAAAATTGTCCCTTGAATAATTAACATGAGGCAAGTAATTACCCACTCAGAAGAAACTTTTGTATGACAGAAAATATTTATTCAAAGATCTGTAGGTAAACTATAGAATTCCCCAATGGCAACACCAATCAGGGGGCAGAGGGTTGAAAAGAGGTATTATTTACCTTGAAGATGTTGCCCATGTAGAAGTCCAGTCTCTGTGTATGGCACTGAAGATGAAAGGAAACATCCCCTGAAGCCAAGTCACTAGTGGCAGTATACTCATGATGACAAGGGCAGGGGAAGACAATTCTTCCTTTGCAGTTTCACCTTTAGTTTGAATAATTGCATCTGTTCATGAGCTGCCCTTTCTTCTACACAGAAGGAAGATAGTCCAGAGAGTGAGGAGGCTAATGTTTAATAATTAGGAGCTAGGCATGTGATTGGTGAGGATCTCCATATGTAAAAAATTCTTACTTGTGCCTAGATAGCTAACTTGCCGACACACAGGCTTGGGATGGATGCATAGTCATGCCTCATATATTATTCCAAGCTCCTGAGTCAACAGGCTCACGAATCAAACTACAGCCTTTTTCTGTCCTAGAACAGTTCTGTACCTCCACATGATTTGTCTTCCATGGCTAATATACTGTCTTTGGCACCAGTAGTATTTCTTGCAATAGGCCTCAGGAGTGAGCCATATATTTTCTTTTGCATTAGTCTCATATTTCACAATGGTATCCATCAGAGCTACCCCTGTAAGCTGTATATATTTTGTACACACACAAGTATCTTAAAAGCAGAAGAGTCTGCAAAGCCCACTGGAGTTTGTAGCAGGTTTGCTGCTATTGTATGATGTCTATACAGCATCCAGAAGGCAGCAGTATACAGGTTGCACAAAATGAAGACAAATTTCCCTTACCTTCCCCTGTCATTTTTCATTGAAAGTGAGAGAGAAAGAGAGAGAGAGAGAAGAAATAAGATAGTTTTCCTGACAGATAAGAATTAAAGTAACAATTGCCAAGAAGCCATTCTTAGCTCTCTTCCTAGAAATAAACATGGGCTTTAAAATAATAATCACAACAACAACAAATTAACTCCATGCTGTCACAGGCTTTGACTTCAGCATTGTGTTTTAAAGAGGAATATTTCCTCATAGTAAAGAATCAGACTGAACTGAAACTGTACTTGCTAACTTGTATTATCTAATTCCCACATAATGAGGTTGTTAGTCATTGTTGCTAGAGACAGAAATTATGCTAATCAAAGTAACTACAAGATTCTTTTCTTTTCCATCCCTTTTCTCCCTATCATCAACCACCCCCCCCCCATCTTCCCCAAGCTCATTATCACTTTTTGGTTTGATCCTGTTCTTGGATATGTCATCAGGAATACTGTATAAAATGAGTCAGTGCATTTTTGTATGCAAAAATACAGAAATAGATTTTACAAAATTGGCATAACTACAAACATAAGCACCACTTAGCATGTCCATATATTATTTGTCCTCTTATTTAGTATTTCATTTTTATGAATTCTTGTTAATTGGTCTGTACTGGCACCTTTTAGACCTCAAAGTTCTATCTGGGTGCAAGCACATAGGCATCTATACACATGCTTTGAGGTGTGGGAGGGGGGGAGATGCTTTAATTAGAGCAGCTCTGAGAGCCGCTCTAATTAAAATGCCTGTAGCATCACTTGTATTTGGTAGGGCTGTGCAAAACTGCAATGTTTCCTTTCAACCAGTGTTTCAACATTTTGATGGAACAGCGTTTTGTTTCTATTCAAAACAGTGTTCCATTTTGTTCCATAGAAACAGTGAAACTGTTTCAATGTTTTGTCCATAGGCTATAATGGGGAAGGACACAACAGTTTATAACTTTGTCATTTGTTATGGAAATTG
>NW_017728916.1:19145463-19165089 GCF_001723895.1 Crocodylus porosus
TAACTTTAAGTAATCTGGTCTTGTGATATTCAGAAATTAAGCACTATCCTACATCTCAAATGTATACCTTAATTCGAGTCTCCTATAGACTGCCAATTACCACACTCCAGCAGCCTCCATATTAAGTGTATTCAATGTCCACACATTTAAAAAATGGTGGTAAGGGTGCTTTAATTGTTGAATGAATTTTACTTAGCGCACCCTCGCCACCATTTTGAAGTGTGGGATGCTGAATACTAGGGCTGTGCAAAATTTTGCCTCCAGTTTTGTTTCGACACTGGTTTCAATATTGAAACAGCAAAGTTAACAAATAGAAAAGATATAGTCAAAACAGCCTCAAAACAAAAGGAGGCAAGTTGAAATGTTTTGCCCATAGGCTATAATGGGGGAAAGACAAAACAGCCTATAACTTTGTCATTTCTGGCCTGATTTAGATAAAACCTGCAGTAATGGTAGCCCCTTCTGAAGGCATGAAGCCTGCCAAGTTCCAGATTAGATATCTGATCCAATGGGAAGTTTGGGTGTTTTGTTTTTTGTTTTTCGGGGGGGGGTTGTTTTGTTTTTTTTCACTGAAATCAGGAGGCCTTGGAGCTGGTACTAAAATACCAAGTCTTGAACTTAGGCCATGCTAAAATTAATGGAACTTGAGGGTTTAAAAGGACTGCAGAATCCACTTAGCTGGAGGCCAGCTAGCAGCTAAGCTCCATGAGCAGACTTCCTGTGGGCTTAGTTCTGCTATTGTACTTACTGTGTTTGAACTTGAATGTTTCATAAAGTTACAACCTTATTCTTGCAGCCTTATTCATTCATCCATGGCCTCAGCAAACCTGTCTTGTAATTAAGCTCTTTAATGACCCTACAGAGTATCTGAAAGTCCTAAATATTAGCTGTGCCCTTGATTTAACTTAATTAAAAAGAAAAGAAATTACTTTCCCTCACAACCTCATCCCTTATTTTGAAGTTGGTCTCACACACTGCTTTAAAGGTAAGGAAATGAAAGAGAAAATTCTACAACCCTTATGCTTCAGTGTCTTTGGCAAATTTTTCCAGTTTCAAAGCCCAGGGCCAAATAGTCATTTTAACTATGTTTTGTTTGGAAACTAAGCTTTAAGCAAATTAATTCAGTTTAACTCTTGACAGATTTTAACAATGTGCAAATATAGTATTGACAGACTAAACATTGTGTTTTTGAAGTATAATAGTAGGAGGGTTTTTTTGGGAAATTGGAAGAAGGGCGAAATAATGCTGGCTTAATGTAATAAGAAAAGTGCAAACTGCTGTGACTTGAATGCTAATTAAAACCATTAATTTGCTACTTGTACATAAAATTGTTTATTTATATTTTAACATACATGCATTAATATAAAGTTGTATATTTATTTTAGCTACTGTGCTTACATTGGAGAAACTGAGTACTAATGGATTTTAATTCAACAGAGTTGAGAGCAAGATGTTGACCTCCAGAAACTAAAAGATGTAAAAACAAAATCTTGTCATCGTTTGTACTGTAATAGCAGCAGACTTCTGGTATGTGAGATTTTGTTATTTGATAATTAATAACAATAATATCCCAATATCACTTAGTGTCCTTCACTCCTCATTTAAAGTCCTTCTTTGAAATAATAAATGTATAAAGTTGTAGGTGCTCACTTTTTGTAACACATTCCTTTATTGTGAAGTTGAGCTACCAAAATACACATTCTGCAATGAAAATTTTTCTATAAACTTTGGTTCATACCTCCATAAATGTTCTACCCTTTCTGCACACAAGACGGACTGAATCTCTCACTGAAAGCAATGAGATTTGTGTTTGATGTTAATTGTAACAGGAGATGAGACTGAAAAAGATCACTCTGATGATAAAAGTGGTCCAAAGATAAGATTTTGATATTTTGCCCTTAATGTGCTTGTCGGAGACCAATTTACCTTGGTATGTAGGTGTATTGGTATGCTCTGTGAAAATATGCACCCAGTTATTTATGTAGGAGGCTCTGATTGTTTGAGAGCAACTTTCCCAAGATTAACAATATACAGCTATCATTTAATTGTGGACTCTCCTTTGTTGTTTTTGTCATTAAAATAATTTATGTAGGAGGTATCATTCTCCTGGCTTACTAATCTAATAATAATGCTGCTGTGTATTTAGGAATTTGTCACTTTTAAACATGATTGAGCATATTGTATGTTAGTATTTTTACTTCTTTATATTGTATCATATCAGACTTTAACTACTTCAGTGCTGGTTCTGTTTCAATCCCCAAATTCATACAATACAACAATCCTGTATCTGAATATCCCAATAAGCTTGGTATACTGGACAGTATTTGATGTTAATGAGCAGGAAAAAACATGCAATTACTGTAATAATAAAATATTCTCATGGGAGCAAAGGACCAAATTCCTTGATAGTGTAGACTTGCAGGGCAGCTTATTTGGCCTTACTTTTGCTTGTCGTGCATTATCCCAGTTATGCTGATGCACTAAAACTATCCTCACATAAGTAAATTGCAGTAGAATGTACTGTACTTTCTCCCACCACCCTTCCCCAAAAAGAGTGAGAGCATTGACATGTTTAGATTTTGTCAATTGGTGAGAAATGTTCTGAAAATGCAGTAGAAAGCAGTATTAGCTAAGCTATTAGGGCACAGATAGAAATGATAAATTTTGCATGATCTGGTTATAGAAAGCATTCTATAGCTGTGGCCAAACACAAGTGCACAGCTGCAGGTTGGCCATTTTATGAAGCAATCAGGTGAAACTCTGAGACCTTATTGTATGAGAGGTCAAATGAAGACATTTGAAAATTGAGCGTCTACTGTAACTTCTGTCTGGGCTGCAGACCAGTCTTAAGGTGTTTTTCAGATGAAAGAAGAGAATGAAAGAAGTTCAGTCTGGGAGATTTTCAGTCCCTGCTGGAAGGTGGGGTTGGGCATTGCGGGGGCTCCAATATGCCCACCCACCCTCCAAAGCCTACTGTGGGACCCCAGAATGATCTCTCTCTGTTCTCTTCCCCCTTTCCACCCCCGTTCTGAAATGGACAGGCTGGGAGAGAGAGTCCCTTGGCTCTTGCTAGGGGAAACCAGCTGCAGCAGGCTTCCAGATAGCAGTTAGATTGCCCTCTCCCTTGAAACCAGCAGTGAATTTCTGTTTGGTCAAGGGGATCCTTGTAACTTGGAACACTTCCCACAAAGCATTCTCAGTTAAAGTGGGGAGCTGCACTTCTGTCCACACTCTTAATGTATTCCATAGTAGCTCTGTAGTAGGGAGTTCTCTGGATTTAAAGTAATGAGGCAGGAAAATTGGGCAAAGTCCTTCCAACCCTCCCTCTCTCTGAAACACATTTTGTTATTCTTAAATTATAAAAGCCTAAGTCTGTCTATCATCCTCTTCCCCACCCCCGTCATTCTTGATAGGCAATTGGCTAATTAAAAACCTAAGATCTCCCATCTGCTAGGGGTAAGTGGCATCTGGCCTTAAAGTCTTTAAAAGAGGCCCAAAAGGAGTTACAAGCAAGGAGTTGTGTACCTAAAAAGATGAAGGCAAATTTGGGTTCTTGGGTTCAAATTCATAATCCAAACCTGTTTAGTTGCTATCCCTAGAAGTATTTAAACTGCAGTAGCTAGCTCCTAACTAAGCCTAAAAGTTCTTTGGAAGCTTACAGCTGTAGTTCTGCAAACTGGCAAAAATGGTACAGTCCAACAGGATGGTTAAATAACTAAATAATCTTGCTGCATGCTTTTGCTCTTGCACTTTTTGTAAGGGCAGAGGATTTGGTACCTGCCTTTTATAGTGAATTTGCCATTACTGTGTCAAACTCTTTTCTAGGAAATGGGAGAATTTGATTCAATTCACTTCTCAGCCTGAGGTGATTTAAATGTGTATCTCCCAATTCCTGGGAAAGAGCCCTAGACTGAATAAAGACAACTCCCTAGGTTTATCATGCAAATTGTGTCACTAGGCAAAAAGAAATCAAAAATGCATTGGGGGCCACACAGAAAGAACAAGGAACATTTCTCTGTGATTGTCATGGGTCATAGTGCCTGCTTTTGTTGCTGTTTATGCCTCTTGCCTTCAAGCAGTAACTTTTTATATATGTATATAAAAGTAGTGGGTTCCACAACCAGACCTCTTTTTATCTTCTTACCAGCTTCATGAATTTTCATTCTCTACTGCACAGTGGTCAGGTTTCAACAGAATAGATGGGTAGGGCTCCCATACAACCCATCCTGTAACTGTAAGCTAGGTCACACTCCCGGAGGGTTGGAGTTGTGGCTTTGAAGCCCCTGAAGCTGGGAAGATTACTGGAATCTGAGATCACTTCCTGGATGCTGTAATGGATGTTCTCATGCCTAATTCTGGAGTCATGCATTCCACTTCAGGGCCCAGTTGCCTAAAGATACACATTGCAGTAAGCTGTATGGAGAAAAAGTAGTGTTTGAGAAATAAAAGCTGCCAGAACACTTTCATGGTCCTGTATAGCTGCTTGCTTCTGACTACTTCACAAACCCTCAGCTTTGCACAGAGTTAGTATCTGTAAAGTATCCAGGTTCTACCGTTCTAAATGAAGAGTCATTTCATACCAGAGTAATATTTCAAAATGATTAAACTATTTTGTACAAAATTCCTGAATTGGCTTTTGTTTGTTTGTTTGTTTGTTTTTTGCACAGGGTATGAAGGATGAGAGTAGCAAAAATCAAAATGTAAAGCTGTTTTGATACTAAATTTAACCCCTCCCCCCAAAAACAAAAATAAACCAAACAAACGTATGAAATTCTATATTGTTTCACTGCATAGGAAAACAGTTTCCTTTTTGCCTGTTACTCTCTATTCCATGTGGTGCTGGCCAGCCATATGGTTTTGTATCTCAGTTGGTAGCTCCATGGTTTTAGATCTTTTTATTACATATAGTGATTTAAATAATATAATTTCTCGTATCTGTTTCTTGGACACAATGACAAGATTTATACTAAGATAACAATTCCAGGGTTTATGAATCTGGAATTTGCTTTTTGCAAGCATTAGAGCATGCACAATTCAAGGTCGCTTTCCAAGTGCGTCCACAGTAATAAAACCTGGCTATCAATGTGAACTCAACAGGCATGTAAGTACCACTAAAGCCAGAGAGAATTTGAATGAAATATTTTGCAGCACTTAGATAGCCCATGCTTTTAAACTTAAATATAGAGTGTGAAACTGCTGTCCAAGAAGCCCATTTTTTTTCCCTAAATGCAAATTCCAATTTTCCCTTAAAAAAGACTTCCCTGGGTATGTATGAGAGTAAGAAGAGGCTATACAAAACAGTGTTCCTCCTTAAGACCAGGAGCCATGGGCAATAGCAGAAAAAGGGCCATCCTGAGTGAAAAAGCTATGACTATCTAACTGAAAAAAAGGATGGGGAAAGAGACCGTGTATTTTCATCTACAGGCCATTAGCTAAACAGGCAAAGAAAGGTAAAATATAACTTCCTAAACTGGGAAGAACCATTCCAATCAGATGCAATGCCCTGAACAGCTCTGTGATCCAATCCTGCATCTGTTTCTGAGAGACCAAAATAGATTAGGAAAAGATGCATTGTTTGAATTTTGCAATGGTTGTCATAATGATGCCTGCAGAATGCCTTGGTAAATGTTATATTGTAAGCTGCACCAATGTTGTTGAGCGGTGTTATTTCTAGCTGTAGTCTGGAGTAGTTGCACATTCATACCAGGTAGGGCTGGAGGACTGAAAGGTAACCAACCTCCTCCCCCCTCCCCCCCCACTGTTGCCCTGAGGGATCAGGCCAATGCTCGGGATCTCAATATTGCGCTGTTAGACAGGAGGGCATGGTGTACAATTGCACATTCACACATAAAAATCGGTTAAGCACACATACACTCCTACTAGGCCTACACACTCACACTGGCAACTCAGATACACACATTCAAAATAACCAGTCTAGGTTCATGCACACCTATCACCAATTTAAGCCCATACATGCTACACACAACACATTTAGACAGAATCAGTTATCAACACCTGCACATCCAATACACATACATGGATTACTAAATCATATACCGTGCACACACAATGATATCTGTGTGTGTGTATTATATATATGTGTGTGTACACACACATACATGTGTATGTATTCACTAATTCACACACATACCACTCACTTACACATACACACAGGTGAGTTCCTAAGTTAAGTGTTGTGATATGTATGTATGTGCTTGGTGTACTTGGGATACCTGGGGAAAGGTTAAGGTAAGAAAGGAGAAGTGTAGGGAATGAAAGTTGCTGGGTGTGAAAGTTACCGGGACCAGGATTAGAACTGGTAGACTAAAGTGGTCTGGGCTGAAGAACTGAGGCTTGGGAGTAACTTCAGGTTAATTGATCTTAATTGATTAAAAGATAATGCCCAAAGCCTGTAGAACAGGGGAACGATGCTGACACAGAGGCTGGGACTGGAGCCAGAGCTACAGGGGAGCTGAAAAGGTAGATGAGGAGAGGGAAAATGGGACTAAGGGAAAGTGTGGGTGTTAAAGAGGGGCTCTGGGTGTGGGAAGCTAGAGGATGGCTCCGGGACAGCTAGAGAGTCTTCAGGGAGTGGCAATAGGTGCTGGGAGCTGGAAAAAGGCTCCAGCTGCTGGAGAAAACTGTAGGACAGACACGAGGAGTTGGGAAGCTGCAGGGTGGGGGGAGGACTACAGAAGGTGTCAGGGAAGCTTGAAAACAGAGAGATGGACAGCAGAAAATCACAGGAAAAGCAGGAGGAGATACTGAAAGGTGGTGGGGGCAGTGGGAAAGCAGGGAGAGGCAGCAGAAAGTCACATGGAAAAGGCAGTAGATGGAATGGGAGGCTGAAAGGCAGCAGGAAAGCAAGGAGAGGCTGAAAGGGACAGAAAAGGGGTGATTGAATTGGGAGGAGATTGGAAAACTAATGGTGGGGCGGGAGATGAGAGAGATAGAGAAAATGAGGCTGGAATTTAAGATAAGGAAGGGACTGGTATTCAGTAAAACATGACTCAACTCACGGTTGCAAATGACAGTGGTTTTATTGAACAGGGGAGATGGTGACACACTGTCTTGGTTCCCACACACACACGCAATGGCAGCAGGGGTTAGAGAGGCTTGGTGCAGGGGCTGAAGTCCACTGAAGTCCAGGCTGGGGGAGAGAGTCCAAATTGTAGGAGGAGATGTACAGGTAATACCTACCTATCCCAAGCTGGTAGGTGATCCTCAATGGCCAGTCAGGGTCTCCTTCAGCTCAGTGTTGTCCAGAGGGGGTCGCTGGCAGGGTCTCTGGGGTGGTTACGTGACGTGAAGCTGGTCTGGTCTGAATGGAAATGGTGTTTCCGCTTGGTCTGTCTTCACTTCCTCTTTTTATAGGGGCAGACCTTGTGTGGTCCTAGTGACAGGAGGCATGCCCAGGCAAGGGTCAGCCCCTGGCATACTGATCATGTGTGCTCCATGCAGGGATGTGCAGTTTCAGGTGTCTGTAATGATGCGGTACAATGGTAGAGTTGCTGGTTCTGCAGGGTCTTTTGTCTTTCAAATGCTGGGTTCTTGTCTCTGTTCCTGGGTGAGGTCCGTGGTTCTTGGATGAATCAATGTGAGGTGATGGTCCAGTCATTACAGGCCATTCAGTATAGACCTGCTACCATTGTATTTCAATCATTCCCAACCACTCATTCATCGAGGAACAAATTTACATGGGAGGGGTACAATGAATCATATAGCTGCAACACAGGATGCTCAGGCAGAAGACAGAAGATGGAGGCTTGACATATAAAATGGAAATTTGACATGACTTTGGTTCACTTACAAACACAGGCCTAAACCATACAATATCCATATGAAATGATAACAATCAATACGAAAATGATAATATTACAATATACAACAGTAAAAATCAATACAAACCTAATAATAATGTAATATAAAACAATGGATATCCATAACCAAAAACTTGCTACCAAAATAAATGTTAAAGCTTATCCTAAGTCTGAGTTCACTTATACTTATCTATAGGGAATAGAGAGGGATAGAAAAAGTCAGAAATGGTTGGGGAAGGGGAGGGAATGCATTTTAAAATAAATAAAAAAAGAAAAACTGGGGGTTTTGCTACACCACCATGTTGTACAAATGACCAATTTGCTCAAAAGATGAGCGAGACCTTGTGAGGGGGATAAGGCAAAATGCTGCATTTATTGACTTTGAATATTAAAAGAGTGCTTATACACCGGCCCAGTCACTCCCTCTCGCTCCCAATCTCTCTGCAGATGGTAGTTACCAAAGTCCCATTGCTCAGTGCTGCACTACACGGCCAGCCTAGGAGTATGAGATAAGGAGAGGGGCATGTAGTTGTGTCTGTCTTTCGGTGAAGCTTGCAGAGCATTACCCAATTTCTTGATCCTAAGTCTCTCCCTTTTATAAGGGTCACCATGTCTTTGTTCAAATTTGCAGTACTTTTCTATCCTATTATACGTTTAGGCTCATGCATCATTGTCCGAAACATTGCTCTTCAATCACCCTGTTTGCAGCATTCCTTTGTTATCACTACTGTAGACTGTGTTCATTATGAAGGGGAGTCTCTACCCTTGGGATATTTTGCAAGCTTGCCTGTCCTGCTGATTTTCTTCTTTGCCTGGTACAGACTGGCTTCTTCAGCCTTCTTCAGTATGATTCACCATTTGGCAACTTGTTTGCTGACGTGTAGCTTACTTCTGCCTTTACCAATCACTCCTCATTCATTCATTCATACCTCCAAAAAGAAAGGCTTAAAATTATTACATTAAGCATAAAATATAATGATGTTTATACTTATGCTAAGCATTACTGATTTTAAGATAGAGTTTTAGCTTTGCATTGCATGATACTAAAGCTTACTTTAAAACTAAATATTAAAATAAATTGGATACAAATCAGACAAATCAATATTTGTTCGACACCCTTCCCCCTTCCCCCTGGCCCTGTTGCTGTCTGTGCTGGCTGCCTGCAGGGAAGGGTTAACTTGTCCGCTGCCAAGCCGCTGCTCTTCCCACACAGAACAAAATCTTTAAATAAAATTGTGCAGTACTATGTGTGAAAATTAATTATATGCTTTAATGTTAATCTCTCTGCTTTTATGCTGGCAATGAGATGTCCTAAAAAACTCTGACTTCTGGTGTCATGACTTAATGTAGACTAAAAGATGAGTTAGGTTAGAGTCTGTCACAAAATTTCAATATGGGAACTTGCAAGGTCCACAGGCCTATTAGGAGCTATCAGAAGTGAGGCCTGCTGACAGACATTAGTGCATATGTAAACAACTAGATTTATGGTAGGTTACATTTGGCGAAATTATAAATGGAAAGCAGGAGGTGATCAAATGCTGTGCAGCAGTCATAACATTGAGTGGATTGGAAAAGAGGTGACTGATAGGATGATAGAAAATGATAATTTAGTAAGAGAGTGCATCTATGTAAGAAAAATCAAATGTGTAGTAGTTATAAAGAACAGTTCATTTGAGGAAGAAGGAAGGTGAGAAAACATTAAATAAAATCCCATCAATAATCTTATAGTGCTTACTAGTTCAGCTGCTCCACACTTTACTCTCACTTTTTTAACTTATTTTTTTAAGTGTGTATTTTATGCTTCAGGCACATTCACAATTTCTTTCTTTAACACATACTAAAGAATATAGTCTGACCACATGTTATCACTTACCATTCTGCTTGAAGTGATGTAACTGATTAGTACTTCAGGCATTTCACAGTGTCACTGAAAAGCTATTTTCTTAGGGTCTCTTGTCCCCTACACAAGAAAGGTCAAGCATGATATATATTTTTACTTAAACTATATAAAGCTACAATCAATACTCATAATATAAGCCTTTTGGAAACACTTTCAAATATACACATCTTAAACAGCTATTCTATAATTAAATTGCCCTATGTTTTTCTTAGAATCATAACTAGTCATGATGCATAATACAAATTCATTATACATGAATGAATATCTGTATATTCCCAATTCCTTTGCCCAATTCCTGATGAATTAGAAAGTATTGAGCTTCATGGCTTCCCGGAAATAAAATTTGACTCTGCAACAACTATGTGGGCCAAACATTCCAGATTATGGAGTCAATCATGAAAAACACTCTCTGAGCAGGGAGGGTGTTCCAGCTCAAGCAGCATTGCTCCAACTTTTGGCCCTGCAGGCCAGATGAGTGGTGTGGGGCCAGTCTACAGTCTGGATCAAGCCCTGCAAGCTCGGATTGAGTCCTGGGGCCCAGCCTTGCCCCTTCCCTATTTACACATGCCAAGATTAGACCCTGGAGGCCTGGTGCTGCCATCTCTTGCCCCTGAGTGACCAGACTAGATGCTAGAGGCCTGACACCACATCCTTCTGAGCTGTTATGCTTCGATTCAGTCCTGGGGTTCAGCAGCACCTCACCCAGCCCTGTATGCTAGAATTGGGCACATGACCCAGCACATGGCTCTCCACAGCTCTGGAAATTTAGCACTAAGAGAGTGGTGTCCCTGATCTCCTGCTTCTGAACCCATGGGAAGCCCAGTGGGCCACATGATACAGTGCCACGAGTCAGATCTGGCCCACATGGTAGGGCTTGAGTACCCCTACGTTACAGTATTTACAATGATTGCAACCTATAGGTGCATTGACCAGAAAGAATTGGACCTCCTAGGTGCTATCCTATACCATTATGGCCACACAGGTTAACACAGAAACACTTTTAAATATCTGGCAACAAAGAGCCAGTTGTGAGCACTTTCAAAATGCTGTCCCACTTGATAGGTGTACAGTTTCATAACATCAGTCATGGAGCAAACAAAAGGCCTTGTGTCTCTCAATATTCTCATTAACAACCTATGGAAACATAGACTAAAGCACTGTAAGGTGGACACACAACTGGTTGGATCATTATACTAAATGAGGAAAAAAGCAGTTCTCAATTGTTCAGTATCCAGGTGGGAGAAGGTATGAAGAAAATTGGACTAGCAGCAACATCACAATGAAAACTGATCTCCACCTACTATATGCTTTTGTTATTTCAACAACTCTCTCTGGCTGAGAGATCTAGACACTCACCAGGGCACTGGAGAAGCGAAGCGAGACCTTTGAACGCAATGCTTCAGAACACTTCTTTGTACACCCTACACTGCACACAGAACAAATGAATCTATGAAAGATTAAATTGCACAAGGCAGCAAATACAAACCCTTACATGAAATCATAAGACAAACAGGGCAGTGGTTTAGATATGTAACAAGACGGTCCACCACCCTTACCAACACCATCCTGCAGAGTGCTGTGGACAGACAAAGGGAAGGAAGACCTAGGAGAAGTTGGACCCTCAAAGTTAAAGCCTGGATGGGCTTAAAATGGATTGATTGTGCAAGGATTGCAGAAGAACAGGAACAATGTGGGAAAGGTATGGTTACATCAAAGGTGCCCAGTGGTCAGTGAGGCCTTGGAACTGACTTGACTTGATTTGCATGTGCCAAGCAGGAAAACAAACACATGACTAAAAGGCCTTGAGATGAAGTTAAGATTCAAGATTTCTGCTGTATCGAGGCAGGCTCTAGCACCCCCGAACTTCTGGGCTGGTCCACTGAAGCCATGTGGCTGCATTTCCAGAATAAAAAGTGAAAGTTTGTTCCCTTGCTTATTGGTTTGCTCTTTGGATCTTAGACTAACCTGCGACGATTCAGCCTTGGGAGAAAGATAGGATTGTAGATTTCAGAAATGGCATGATCTGAAGAAAGAAGGGAATTCAAAAGCTCAGCAAAGATGTAGTCTAGCCACAGATGAATAGTTCACTTTGAAGCAAAAGTCCACCAATGTGAAATGTGCCAGAAGTTTGGAGATTCACAAAAGAGAAAAATATTTACATTGCATGAACTGCTCTGAATGGTCAGTGCTGGAATTGACCATTTGAGCCTGGGAAATACAAATAAGGAATTCTAAAGGACTACTTTACCAATATGAAGCCGCATCAAATCTGGCTGTTTTGGTTTTGTATTCTGATAAAAGGAGAGTCCACTTGCTCATACTCAGTGACTGTAAATGAAGGAAATGTATATAGGAACCAATATAACTTTTTAAGAGATTGCAGGATTTGGTAGGGGTGAATGAAATAAGGGAAGACATAGTCCTTGACAGTATTTTATCAACTGATTTTGTTTGTTGAACATGATTTTGGACAACCTAACAAGATCTGTCTTAAGGAAGGACTGAGATTATAGCAAGTTGGGAAGATTTCTGAAATATCTTAAAAAGTTGTTCAGGGCAAAGTTTAATCATTAAAATGCTCCAAATATTTGTTGTTTTTAATGAGGAAACTTTATACAGAGATCTAAGTGATTGAAGGTACAATATTGAATAAAGCTTCTAGAAAGTTTATAATCTTCAATTTCCATATGTTCTGTTCTTTGCTTTGTATGAAATCACTGTATGCTGAGTGGTCAAAGGATAGTAAATAGTTGGAAAATGTTCAAGATGATTCTAAGAGATCTGTTTCAAAAGTGATTTGGTTCTTCACTGTCATATAAGGCTTTGATCCTTTTGATCATTATCAGACTAGAATCAAAAGTTTCCTTTAACCTATGCAGGTCGATCATCCAAACAGGGTTTCCATCTAGAATTTATGCCCTGTCAGAACAGCAGTATCCTAACCTCAGACCAACAGAATCAAAGTATCTCAATCGCAGTAAGAAAGAATGTGGTGCCCTGTGATACACTTGTCTCATTATGTCTCCATCCCCTGGCCTCACCACAATAGTATTTCAGAATTAATGGGTTCTTTACAATTATTGGATCTATTGTGTTGTGTTATGATGTTTGCATATTCAGACAGATACGGTCTAATTTCCAGCTTTTCTTTATGTTCATGAAGTCTAGAAATTCTCCCTGTTCCGTCTTTGTCAGTTTGTCTGCCTCTCTCCCTTGATCAGCTTTAAAATTCTGATCTCATCATGGTAATCCTTCAGCTGGAGCTTTAGGATTTGGTTTAATTCATTCAGTTCTGGCTGCAGAATTGAATAGATGGTCAAGGTCAGAAGTTTTTTTTTTTGTCAACCCCGGCATCGATATGGAACCTGGCATAATAGAATCCAGGAATTATTGAATTAATCTAAACTGATAGAGCATGTTTCATTAGTGTATAAATCAGATGGAATAATGTAGATGATATCGGGGTGGGGGAGAGACAGGCCATAGCTGAGAGAAAACTGATAAAAGATGGGGTTGTAATATAAAACTGAACAGCAGCCAAACATTGGCATTGGCTACATGGTTTTCTTGGAGGATTTGTTTGGATTTTGGGTGCATATTTTGTATTACAAAAATAACAAAAAATTTGCTACCTTGAGTTATTTTTCCACAGATCTACTTGATTTTCTTTCCTATAATATGCACTACAGTATAGAAGAATCCTTGTCCATAGCTTTGTGTCCTGCATGTACTGATATTTCTAATGACAAATGCCACCCGGGTCATTCCTTTGAATAACTACCCTCCTGTTTAGTTTTTGTATTGTTTTATTTTAATGTCATTATACAAAAAATGATGAGCAAAGAATACAAAATATCAATAAGAAAATGAGGGTTAAATAGTTTAGCAATTAACCAAATTATGTGCAATTTGTGTAACAAATCATGCTCCATAATTGCAACAACATGACTAAATTAGAACCCTAATGTTCCATGCTCCCTACAGATATACTGGAAAATTCACAATATTTATAATAATACAAAATATGTATGAAAGAAGAGAATCACAGCAGTCACCATTCAATTCTGTATCCTGCTTGCTGAAGATTTAAATGGCTAAAGCATTCCAGCAAATATATAGCATTAGTGGAGCTTGATAATTTGGATACTGTCCTAATTCAGAATGCCATTAGAAACTTTATTAGTATAAAGTCATTATTGTTAGTTGGTACTATAAGAAGCTCTATTAAGAATGAATGACCACACAGGATATGAAGCAATCTAATAAATGTAAAATTTCAGATTATGTTATTCCCCACTGACAAAAATTGGTATTTTCTCTATGGCTCACAACAGGTTTAATGGATACAGAGGAAAGACAGTTAGTGTGCAATAAAGTGTGAAGCAAAACATTAACTGCAAATAAATAGCAGAATTCCTCTTCAGTGATAATAGTTTCAGACTTCTAAAAGGCACATCTTCCTAAATTTATACCATCATAATAGTTAAAGGTGTGAGGTTTTGTTATAGCTAACCAAATATTCAGGTTAGTCCTACAATCATTTTTGGGCTCTATTCCCTAAACAGCTGTTTAGGCAGGAGAAATAACGTATAAAGGATTCTTATTGTATAAATACAGAAATTATCGTTTTATTTAAAGAGTAACATTGTTTAATGAATGGCTCTATGAACTTGGAAGGGATCTGTTCCAGTCTTATATGACAGAATTTAGCCTGCACTGTGAGGGGTTGAAAGGAGTCTAGGACATGGGAGGATGAATTTCTTCTTTTCTTTAAAAGTCCAGGTTCATCAAACTGGGAGTGTTCATGGGTCATGGCTGTTTTGACAAGTTTCCCATTTTGCTGGTATGATGCATTTTGAAACATTTTTTCATTTTTATAAAACAAAACAAAAATTACATGTTCAAAGTGAAAAGTCTTCGAGGTTTAAATCAATGACATGGAGCATTTTAAGTGAAATATTTTCCACATGATTTTGAAAATAAGTTCTGATTTGCTGTTTGAGCTTGCAGCTTTTCATCCCACTTCAGAACAGGAAGACTTTTGAAGTCTCACATGTGTGCAATCACAAACTCATTTCCTACCTAACTATAATAAAAACTAAGTCATATTGGGAAGTGTAAGTCCATGGGATAGGAGTTTGGAGGAGGACTGTACAGGAGCACTGCTGCAGCACAAGGTGTCTTTGCATAATTTATTTTGAGGATGGATACATTGGTTTTCCTGGATACTAGTGGTTTTTTGGATTGTAATGAGTTTGCTCTAAACAAATTGGGAAAAGAACTTGCAGGTTACCATGCTTTCTGACTTCAGTATTCTCCTTAAGGCAGAGAAGCACAGACTATGATAGTAGCTTGAGAAACATTCTTAGAGGTTTCAGAATTTTACCTTTTTCTTGAGAGAGTTTGTTTTCCTGCAAAATCACTCAAATGATATTAGACATGCTTTAAATTTCAATTTTCATGCCTTTTTCATTCTCTGTCTCACTTCTTCTTCATCTCCTCACATAACTTACATGGGTTTTTGGTGTAACCAATCTCAAACTCCAGCGAAAAAAAGAAACTGGCAAGGGAGGGAACTATCATGAGCATGCCTCTGAATCTCAGCCTCACAGACCCCATTACATTCTCCTGACTTCTCCATGCTGTAAGCCCATGTTCATAGCAGGTGATTGATGCTGTCCACTGGTACTGTGTATGCTTAAATAACTCAGTAGTAACAGTTCCATTTTTACAAATTATGAAATTCTGTAATGAGGATTATAAATTGATAATAGTATAAATGGATGTGTTTATTGCAATTTCTCAGTTTATGATGTTATCACACTCTCAGACTTGAATTTTATATGATTCCAGCAAAATTGCACTTGTTATGGATGAGCATTACATTATGATTAGCATCTGTGTACAAGGACAGAATTCTTTCTCTGAATTAACTAAAAGTGACCTTGAACCCTGAGTGTCTGGGAATGGATGGCTGTGCTAATTAGAAAAGATGAGCTTTGACATTTTTTATGCCAGGCATTGACTGTCATAATAGCCATCTGCTAATATATCTGCAAAATTTAATGAGTACTTTGTGATCTATACGCTTTTGTATAGCAGACTAGGTAACACCCATTCCTTTCAACCAAGATACAGTGTGTTAGTAACCAACTTATCCAGATTTTCATATATAAAGTTCTAAGGGTAGGTTTATATTTGCATATTTGTTCACTGACATTAGAGGAACAAGGATGATTAGTATGGAGGCTCTCTTTCATATGAAGAGAAACTAAAGAGCCTAAGCCTGTTCTGCTTAGAAAAGAGGCACTTGAGGAGGGACATGATAAAGGTTTACAAAATACTAAATAGCGAGCAAAGACAGAGTAGTGAAGAGAAAGTAAATAGCAAATAATAAATTCCGGTCTTACAATACAAGAACTAGGTTCATAAAATGAAGCTAGCAGGTAGTAAGTTCAAAACAAGTTCTTTTGTACAAAGCATGTAATTAAAGTTTGAACTTCCTTGCCACAAGATGTGGGGGAAGTTAACAGTTTTTAGCCAGATTCCAAAAGGGATTGGACAATTCTTGGAGGAAAGGTGCATCAGTAGTTATTGATTATAGGAGTTAAGGGTACAGCCTCTGAATCAGACCCTAAATGCTGAAGGCTGCAAGTGGCAGAGGAATAGTGGAAAAAACTCTGGTCATAACCTGTTTACTCTCCCTATCAGCTTCCACTCGGCTACTGTGTCTAAGTACTGACAGTCAGAAACCTCAGTCTGAATCTACTATATCTTCACAGGTTTCTCTAAACGGAATAGATTGAAACAATAATAAAGTGAACTGACATTCATTTTTTAACCTGGAAAGCCAGCCAGAAGCCTGCAGTAGCCCAGGCCCCCAGAAGCTGGGGCATTAGAGAATGCCTCCCAGCCTGCCAGCCACAGCCAAGGGCACACAAACGCTGCTGAGCAGGGCCCATCCCTGAGCGGCTGCCCAGAACATGCCCCCTTACTCCCCGCTGTGCTCCCATCTGGGGGAGAGGGGAACAATCTCTCCAGAAAGGGTTATCAGCTCATGTGGGGGGATCTCCATACTTCAGCAGAGGTTGGGTGCTTTGACCTCTGGACAGAGTGCTTTCAAGCCCTACTTCCAGTGCAGATAGGGAATTCCTACCTCCCACCCCTTAGCATGGTCTGCCTCCATAAACCATTTTCTACAGGCTTGTACTACTATATACACTTTCCCAGGAATACTTTTTTAAAAGATCTTGATTTTTTTAAGTTTTACAAAAAAGGGGAAAAAATAATTTAATCAATCAAAGATAATTAATGAAAAAGTGATCATTGTGAGTTCTAATAATAAGAATTGCAGAATTTTCAGCATCATGGAGTTGTATTTCAAGAGTTCAGTGCCACCAGAGAAATTAACACAAGTCAGATTATCTAGTGTTGTTTAAAATTCAACCCTCCTGATAGAAATCCTTTTACATTAAGATGTGGCAGGAGAGTCGGGTTCACCACTAAAATAACCCTGTAATTGAAGTTTTTGTTGTTGGTTGTGACCTAATCTTGAAAATGGTGGCTAACTATACCTTTGAAAAATTAGTCATACAACCTCACACACAGACATTTCCCGTGGGGTCTAAAAATACTCTTCAAGGTTATATAATTGGCTGATGAATGTTTTTATGTGTACTTAATTGAAGGACGCTCAACAGCCACGTCTCGAAACATTTGGACACTTTTTCTTAACTTCATTACTACTGCAGATATGTCACCAATGTATTATTATGTGTTCTCTGTGGATTTGGCATTCCAGGTTTTCCCCTATTTTCCCCTCACTTTCTTGATCACTCATTTATTCTCTGAGTTACTGTTGTTCTCCCAGCCAGCTCTCCCAAATTTTGTATTTGTTTCCAGTTTGCCACCTGAAAACTCTGCTTCCAGATGCAGTTTTTGCCATTAAAGCGTCTGAGCTAGTGAGTTGGTTTTAAGGATACCTGCCTGGTGCTCCAGTGGATGCCTTGGATACTACATTTGTTCTCTTTCTGTCTCCTGGCATCCTATGGGAATATGTATAAATGTTATATTTCACTGGTGGAATCACAGTTCCATGGGTTGAAATGGCGTGTGAGAGAGTGCTCATAAGACTTCAGCTACTTAAAAAATGGCTGACACTGGTAGAAACCTTCACCAAGTTGGACAAGTTTGAAGTGTTAATTGACTGGGGTTCAAACATTTGAATGAACACATGTATACAACCCCAATCAATTGCAATGGCTGTAATACCCTCTGTGATACCCACAAAGCCAGTATATCCTGCCCCTCTGCCTTCCCCTCAGGAGATGTTGCATTGCTCAGGCTGCCCTATGGCGCGACCTGAGTCGCAGAACAAACCCTGTCACCCTTGCGGGATTGAAAGCCCAGTCCCTCTCCACAACCCTCCCCTTACCCCCCCCCCAATGGTCCCTGGGCTTTAATGCTGCCCAGTGGAGAAGCTGTTCCCACCCACTCCCCAGATCAGAGTTCCTGGTATGAGGAGAAGATAGAGGCTTTTCCCCAGCTGCTCCATTCTCCCCTGAGCAGTATGGGAAGGGAGCAGGAGGTAATGCTTTTTGCATTTTCCCCAAACTGAGGACTGTCTAGTCTGGGGAACAGTCTGGGAGCTTTTCCCCCTGTCATCTCCACTCCCAGTGGACTGTGGACACCAGCATTTATATGCTCTGTATGGAGAGGCTTTCCCCATAGGTGCTGCTTCAGAGTTCTAATTATGCATCCCCAGGCATGGAGGCTGCAGGCGCTGCCTCTTCTACTCATGTCTCTATACTACATTTGACCCTTTTTTTTTAATGCCTTCTTGGGCTCATTTATTTACTTTGCAAGATCTTTCATTGTGTGTGTGCCTTCAAGCAGTGAGCATTGCAGCAGGTGTTGCATAGTCTGAGGCTCTGCCACAATCACAGGTGGTTGAATCAATGGCATTGCCCCATTTCATTAGTTCCTTGGAGTATCTAACTCTAGTACTTAGGTGGTTCAGATATCACTGCCTTTGCACTGGTTATCAGCCCCTGGTGGCAAGGACTAGGCCACTGGAATGGCCTGTCAGGTATTTTACTGTCAGATATTTTCTTCAGCCTCTCATTGCACATCTGTAGTTAATATCTCCTTAGATGTGGCATTGAAAGGTTGGGTGCTGGAGGAAGTTCCTGTGTGATATCAGATGTTTGTATACTGTGGGATGATCATATAGAAGGTGTCTCACATCTTTGCCTCAGTCATTCTGTCCTGATGGCCACTGCTCTTTTGATGTGAGATGGAGTGCTTCCAGCCAGCAGGTACACAAAATGTAGGCCAGTAAGCTTGACATCCTGTGATGCATCAGCAGTTATTGTTAAGAATGGGGTCAAGGCATTTAGAATGTATGGATCTTTTCCCATACAGGACATGTACACTTTGCAGAGGAAAAGCTGAGAACCAGAGAAATGGTTCAGATGGATTAGGAGCTAGCTCACCATTTTGAGTAGATGAGATTATATACAATGTTACAAGTACTCACCTTTGTTTTTTGTCTTCATGATGTGTTCTTTGTTTGAGAGGGATCGATCAAGGGTGACGCCAAGGTAAACTGGATTTAGGCAGTGGGATAGTGGAGTCCTAGACCATGTAATGTTGAACTGGTAGTTGGCCTTATGGTTTTTCAGATGGAAGGTGCATACTTATGATTTCACTGGGTTGGTGTGTAATTGATTTTCAATGTAGTATGAGGTTAGGCCAATTAGTAGGACTGCGCAAAGCTTCGGATGGCGAATCGATTCAGAGTAGATTTGGCTCAATTTGGTGGCTGAATCTCCAAAGCTGTGTTAGAAATATTATTAAAAATGCATTATCAATAGCTGTTAGCTCCCATCAATAGTGTTGTCCTTT
>NW_017728916.1:19165599-19173911 GCF_001723895.1 Crocodylus porosus
TTTTTTTTACCTCAGCTGAATTGAATCGGGGGACCAATAAAAAGATCTGAATAGATTTGGAACTCTCCAAATCTTTGGAGATTTGGCTGCTGCCAAATCTCTGAATCAGATACAGCCCAATCAATTCGGGACAGTGATTCAAATCACCTAATCAAATTACTGTCCCCAGTATCAGCCTAATCCAAATCTGAAGCAAATACTAGCTGCATTGTACAGGCCTACTAATTAGTGCCTCGTTTAGGGATTTTTTCAAGCCAGCACAGGGCTTCCCCTGCAAGTGTGCAAGTGCAGGCATGTGGGGTGGAGCCCCAGGGATAGAAGTGGCTGGGCAGGCTGTGTGGGGCTGTGCTCCTCACTCCCAGCACAGGCTGGCTTTATCATGGCTCTGTTCTGTGCCTGAAGCTTCACAATCGGAGCCGGGAAGCCCCACACTGGACTCTGCAGCAAAGCAGGAGGCATGGCTCCCACCACTTCCAGCAGAGTGCTAGACCTGCACAGTGGGGAGCAGGTGAAGTAGTTGATTCCAGTGTGGGGTCTGCCAGGTGCCAGGGCTGGACCTGCAGGCTTAGGCTCAGGGAGCAGAGGTGCAGGGATAAGGCAGGCTCCACTCCCTCCCCCTCCACAGTACTGGCCATAGTCAAATCTGCTCTGGGCATGAGCACCCTGATGTCCCTACCAGGCAGCAGGGGCTTCACACCACGGGGGGAGTGTGTGAGGGCCCCGACACCCCCCACCCTCCCTCACACTCCACACACCCTGCTCAGCTGAGCTCCATATTTCCCCTGCCCCTCTGGTGGGAGGAGGAGGAGGAGGGGGAAGAGTTCCCCACAACATGGAACAGCGACAGAGACCCCCACCCCCAGCCATGCTCTGGGGCCAAGCAGCATTGCATGATTCCTCCCCCCCACACCTCCCAGCCCTGCAGGGGCAGGGGGGAAGGGGAGGAGGAGAAAGAGTCCCCATCCAGCACCTCAGATTCTCCCTCCACACTCTGAGAGGAGGAGGAGGGGGAAACAGTCTCCCTGGGTATGGAACAGAGCCCCACTCCCAACCCTGTGGGACAGCCAACCTCACATGGCCCCCTTAAGGTGAAGGGACAGGGAGAAGTGTTAATTCCTCCCTCCGTCCCTTCCCTTCAGCCAGGTTTTGCCAGCTCCATGTACCACTGCTGCATCCTCCTCCCCTCTACTCCCTGACAGACAGGCTGACCCCACTGTGGTGGGGGAAGAGGGGAAGAAAGGAAGAATCAACCCCCTCCCTGCCCACTTTGCCTGAACAGGGCCATGCCGGCCAGTGTCTCTGCTAGGGCTGGTCCCTGCTCCAGCTAGAAAGCAGAGGGGCAGGTCTGAAACAGAGAGCCCCACCCATCCCAGAGAGCATGCCAGGATTTTGGGGGACTCTGGTTTATCTTAAACCAGCAAGGGGTCTGGGACAGATATTATATGAACCGGTTTGAGCCAAATCAGATAAGTATCATATTATATTCAACCAGATTTATCCCAAACTGGTTTTGGCCATTTTGAAACTGGTTTGTGTGTGCTGAATGTCTTTTCTGTTACAGGTTGAAACCAGTTTCTGATCACTTAAACTGATGTATGTGTAATTTCTGTCCCTATCCTTTAAGGTTGAAACATTGGTGAAATAGCACTTTTATAGGTGCTTCTGCACCTTTCATCTGAATACTCCAAACCAAGATTTTAGAGTCCTGAGGTAGGTGAAACATATCCCTTATGGGGCACATGCATAGGCTCATGGGCACGGGCTTTTAAATGTCCCGAGGGGGAGAAACTCCTCCCTGCACCAAGCTAGTGTTACGGAGAGGTGGGTGTTGTTCCTTGGGACACCAGCCAATTAGACCTGACCTGTACCCTCGGCTACTGTCACCAAGCAGACAGAGGAGCCAGCAAAGCACACTGGGTTACATGCTCTGAGTCCTCTTGGCTGTGTGGTTTTTGAATTGCAGGCTGTTGTAAAGATTGCAAAGAGCAATTTGCACTTATACAGGTTTCAGCTGGTTGAATTTCAAACAGCTTATATTTAACCAGTTGAACTTTAGTGGGTTGATTTGAGTGCTTGTATGCAGCCTGGTCATGTAGAAGTTAACTTCATGTTCCTGACTGATCAATGCTGATTTCCTGGATCATCCTTATGGAGTCTCATCTGTGCCCTGATTATGGTTGTTTTCCTGATGATTCTTATGTTACCTACTAGTTTTCCTGATTGTCCTTATGGCCACCTACTAGTTTAGCCCTCTATGTATAGCTCTAATTTGCTCTTCAAGGGTTTATCATATTTCTTTACTTAAAATGATTCTTCTTCATGTAGAAATAATCTTAAATTGCTTTCCCTCATTTTTTTCTTTAAATAGACTTGTTTTATTGTATTAGTCACTTTTTGAAAGTCTGTAGTGTTGCGGTTAGCATCCCACTAGCTGTCACAATTTCAAATGGTCTGTTATGCCTTAAGCCTTTACATTCTCACTATGTCTATATACTTGTTAGTACTAAGCCAACATATTCAGTGACTGATTTCTATGGATAACTTTATCTTATGCATCACATATATGAAAGGAAGGAATTACTACTTTATTTTTTTTAAAGCAGCAACATGTTTCCTGTTTGTGGATTTATATATTTCTGCTTTAAGTACTTTTATCTTCACCTGAAAATCTGTTAATCCTTTTTATTGAAAACTGTAATAAACAAACTCAATTGCAATTATTTGCCCTCCACTCCCCCACTCCCACAGATTCTAACATTTCTTTGCTGGAAAAAAGAATACTAGGTTACTGTATAATTATCAAGCATTATATTTATCTTATATATATTGTTACCTTTACATATCTTGCAATCTATAACTAGCAATTTTTTGGCAAGGATTGTCTTTTAGTCGCACAAATGCAAGTATAGAGTAATTCAGTTTGATGTAGGCTCTTTCATGGACCATTGTACAGCCTGATCTATCATTCACAGTAGCTGCTGTTAAATGCTAATGACTAACGCAGTGGTTTTCAGCCTGAGCTCCATGGACAAGAAGTTCTGCAAAAGATGATTATGAGCAATCAAAAGTATGTGAGTACCCACACTTACAATTCAAAGGGGTCTGCATCTCTATTCAAAACAAATTTGGAGGTGAAAAAAGGTTGAAAACAACTCTACTAAAGTATAAAACTATGATAATTTTGTTCTAAAGTGTACTAGTACGTTTATGGAGGTTTAAACCTTCAAAGCAACTAAAAGCCTAGTTTATAAAGCATAATTTAGCTCAAAGTTTTACATTTTCATTAAGCAATAATGTCATTTGTATATTATAAGCTTCACTTGATCGGGGAAGCATCTTAAATCAAATGTTCTAGAGCTCCAAGTTGGGTGTTGCAAAAGGAGTATTGTCTTCTTGTTTCTTCATGCCTTCTGAATCACTTAAATCAACCTTAAGATGAGTGATGCTATAAATTGAGCATTACTGACCCCTTAAATCACAAAGTCTGTACATGTAGTTTTAAGTTGCTTCAGGTGGAATAAGATAAATTTGCAATCTTCTCTGGACCAGAAAAACCTCATAAAAACTACCTTGCTTTGCTTCATTGCAACACCTGCTTGCAATAAGATGGGATCTTATCTATTTCTGTAATAAAATGCCATGCTAGAGCTGTGTTCTTAATTATCCTACTAAATAATGGGACACATTTAAAGCCTTTCTGCTCCATCTCCCACTGCTCATTAGTGTCATTTATGAGTTATTTGTCTGAAAGTTATTGCTTTTCCCCCAATTTTTTGGATTAAATGCATGTTCTGATAAAGAATGACTATATAATTAATAGTTCAGCCTGTTTTAGAATTTACTCTTAATATTTTTCTACTATTAAAAACTTGAGTGTTGCATGAAAGAGAACCTTGCGATGAGTAATCCCAGTACTGATGTTTGACTTGTAACTAGGTTTTGCTTTTTTCAACAGTATAACAGTTCTTATATCTTAGGCAAGAGCAATTAGCTGGTGATTTTATAACTACTGGTCATCACTTGCTGTGGGAACCAACTGGGTATTTTTCAGTTCTGAAGCATTCAGACTTGCATAGTCTCTCAGGTAGCTGACACAGACTTAATGTCACACATGTTCATGATGATTTTAAGTTACATCCCCAGACTGGGACCTTTAAATCTCAAGGATTTTATGTATAAATTATTAAACTTGAAATAGCTATTGCACATTTATGGCTTAAAACCCAGAACTAAAAATAATTTACTATAAGATAGTAATTATGCAGGTTTTATAAAATAATAAGGAATCTGACAATTTCTTAGTAGCTGTTTACAATGTGAAATATAATTTAGGGATCGACAGGAGCTATACCAATAGGATATTCATGTCAATAAAAAAGTTTTTATGCTAAAAAAAAGTCTATAATTGTGAGAATGAATTATTTGGTTACCCTAAAACAAATACACTTTTTCAGTAACCAACCTTGGATTTTCTGGTTCAATGTAATGAGTTGAGCTTGTTAGAAAGGGGTTTATTTAAATATAAAATGATCGTGTAATACTCTCAGTTTTGTAGCTTTACAAAATGTATTGATGTCTAGGAAAGCAAATAACTTGTCTTTTACACTTCTACCAGTCAGTTCAATGGTGGTAATAGCTTTCTCCCTTTCTCAGTTGGCAATGTAGCAACTAATGTCACAACCTAACTAGAAGTCAGGTTGTGATATGTCAAGAAAGCCAAGGAAGCCTAGGTATCTGTCTTCAGAAGTCCCACTGAATACAGCTATCCATGAATTTATGTGGAGGAGCTACAGGGAAGCAGTTGAGTTGAACTAGCAAGGTGAAACGTTCTTTTGAAAAAGTATCTTTAAGCTAGAGGTCATTTTGAGTGAAAGTCAATTAAGTAACCAAATGAAAGAAAAGACAGGGATGACAAAAAACCATGTAACTAAGGGCTGGCTGTAATGGCTCGGCCTGAGCATAAGCTAGCCCGTCTTAGTTGTGAGATCCTGAGGTCAAAATATTCAGCCAAAAAAAAGTTACCTGTTTCAGGCCTGGATCTGTGGCTTGAAATACAGGCTGTATAATGCTTGTTTGGAGTACCCATTCCTTTCGATTTTATGGTTAAACCATAGAGAAATATCTGCTTTGGATCCCAGAATATGGAGGGAGGATGATGGGAAGAACAGAGTACTCCCTGCTGCAGTCAAAAATCAGGTTCACCTGAATGCATTTTGTGCCTCACAGAGGAGCAGAGAATATGAAACTGGCAACAAAAGTCTGCAAGAGACACATTTCCACACCTGCAAAAATCTTGGATTGGCAGGAGGACAGACTGAATGGCCTTCAGCTTGTAGCTAACCAGTAAGATCAGTAGAGCCAAGAAATTATTTAAGGGGTGACTGAATACAAAGCTTGAATGGTGAAGATGTACCTGGAATTTCTAATTTCTGTCTGTAGCAAAACCAGCCCAGTCAACTGGTACCCCACCCACGTGTTCATTTGTGTGGAGTCCATACAGCTCCTGTGAAAAAGCAGAGGGGCTGAAAGAGAGAGTGCTGGCAAATGGAAGTGGGAAGGGAGGCTGTATTGGGTACTTGTCAGGAATGTGGAATTAGACATTGCATTTTTCAGAAAGAAAAACTATGAATCAAGCTTAATTAGGAGACATGCTTTGGACTGGTAACATTCTTAGTGCAGCTCAAGTAAAAAGAATAATCAAAATACTTATACACCTCAAGTACTACTGTGGTGGCTGGGGCTACCATCAAGGTCGGAAGCACTAGGGACAGATGCCAATGCTCCCAGAGGGAGGCCCAGGGACCCTGGCAATGCAGGAAACTTACCCAGGAGGGAGACTGGGACAGGTAGGGAGCCTCACAAGCTGGCCCTGCACCAACTTTTCAAGTGGCTGTCAATCAAGCTGGATGGTGGCCAGCTTTTGACATCAGCTGTGGCCACCACCACAGGAGATTTAAAAATCCTGGCATAAGATGGGAGCAGGGGGGAAAGTAGGACAAGATGCAAAGCTTGCTGGGGTGCAACCCAGCAGAGCAGTCCCCCCCTCCCATAGTGCTGCCTCACCAGGGGTAAGCAAGGGTAGTCCTAGGGAGCCTAATGAGGCTCCTTGACCCCAAGCTCCACAGGAAGTGGCTTAGGATCAGTCCCCACCCCGAGGGCCTATGCTGGGCATAGCCATTCCTGAGCCAGTGGGGGACCCCACAGATACAGGCCCAATATAGGGATGGAGCGAGGCCAAGGATTAGGAGTGAGGGGCAGATTGCAACCACAATCCTGCACTTCAAGTGGAGGCTGATGAGGCTGAGACCCAGCGCAAGGCTATGAAGGGCTGGAGCCAGGAGTTGGCGCAGTGACATGATGGCCCTCACAGTTGGCCAATGGAGAGGGTGTAGGAGAGGCAGAGCCCCAGGATCAACTGCAACAAGCCAATGAGTATTATTGTCTATGGGCCAGGGGCAAGAACACCCACTGAACCCTTCTTTTCAGTTATAGTTCCATCAAGTCATGGCAGGAGAGTCAGAGCCTGTCCCAAGAAGTGGGAAGATACTCACAGCACCAACTGAGGGCACCCTAACTACTTATAGAAAAATCAGTTCCCCATGAGTAGGGATCTACTCAATTCATCATTTCATGCTTTTTGTGGGAATTGCCAAAACTGGTGGCTTCTGTGATTACCGCAAAAACTGGCCTTCCCTGTGATTCTGCATGGAATCCCTGGGGAAAAAAATATTACTAAAAAGAAAGTGCTGCCTTCTCAGTGGCAGTGAATGGCCACTGCGGCCTGACTTCACAGCCCACCAGAGCAGAGTGGAGCAGCCAAAGTGGAAGCTGCCACTTCTCCCTCCAGCACTGATTGGCCAAAAGGGCTGCCTTTTGTGCAGCCCTGCCTCTCTCTTCCAATCAGCAGTGAGGGGGAAAGGAAGCCCTCTCAGCCAATCAGTGGTGAGGGGTGGGGCTACTGGGGCTCCTCAGCCAATCAGTGGCAGGGGTAGGTTCACCTTTAAAAGACTGAAAATGACATCAGGCACTGCAAATGGTCCATGATTTTTACTTCCCTTCTGTGCACTTTAAGTAAATCCCTAGCCATGAATAATTAAGAAGACCTGCTTAAGAATTTATGTAGGAAGAATATGAATTCTGCACAAAATATTCCTTCATGCTCTTTGGAGGCCAATAGAACCCTCTTTATAAAGTAATAAAGAGAAACCTAGCAAACAGACAAAGAGGGAACATATCAGGGAAAGGACAATGATGTGTCAGAATTTCTTAAAGAAGGACTTATGAAGCAGCAGCAAATGGGAAGTGGGGATACAAGAAGGAGAAAAATAAGAGAAGGAATGATGAAAATATGTCCTTGCAGTATAACTATTCCTTTAATATTTTGCCACCCTCTGCCTGATGGGAGAGTGAGTAGTTAAAATAGTTCATGCCTGGAGGTAAAAGAGAAATGCTTCTGAGGGAAAAAAAACTGAATGAGAACTGTTCTGGAGATCTGGGTGAAATCCTAGCCCCTTTTATCAAGTTGATCAAAGATGTATTGATTACATCATTTGATTTTTAAACTCAAAATAAGTCCTAGCTCCATTGAAGCCAATGGCAAAAAAAATCAATGGCTCTTCAAAAACTCATTTTTGACCATTCTGAAGGCTTAACAAGTATATTCAACTGCAAGCAACTGTAGTACTCTTTTTTTATTTTTACTAGAGAATATGTCAACAATGTGGCCGTGCAAAGGAGTAACAGCTGAATATCCTAAAAACATAGGCAATACTACTGACATGAATTAAATAACCAAGTCCTGATTTTGTTTTTAGAAAACTAATTCCATTGAGGTTAATAAAATTACCATGAAATAAAAGTGATAAAAAGCAGATCATAATCTATAATTATTGTTTGCACACTTTATTGAGTAATTGAAACATTGCAAATAAACCTAGCATCACAATAGGAAGGAGAGACAAATTTAATGCAGACATAATACATTAGAGAAAAGACTGAGGGGGACAAATCATGTTTAAGTGTTGGCAGGATCATCTTTCAATACAGAAGTACCAGTAACAGTATTTGATGTAACAGACAAATTATCTGTTTATGTTTAAGTCTATAAAAGATCAAATGGACAAATTAAATCAGAAGACAAAATACAATAGCCCTGGAGATGCAAACTAGTACTGTGCATCCTATAAAAATGTTTCATGTAGAATTGCTAATGGGTACACTATCTGAATTTCCTAGCTACCTCTGTGATTCCAGGTTGATAACTTGGCAAAATGCTGCTAACAGAAAAAGGACAGGTGATTCTGTAAGGTATG
>NW_017728916.1:19174196-19251676 GCF_001723895.1 Crocodylus porosus
GAGGTGATCCTCCCCCTCTATGTGACACTGGTGAGGCCGCAGCTGGAGTACTGTGTCCAGTTCTGAGCACCGCACTTCAAGAGGGATGTGGACAGCATGGAGAGAGTCCAGAGGAGGGCCACTCATATGATCAGGGGACAGCAGGGCAGGTCCTGTGAGGAGATGCTACGGGACCTGAACCTGTTCAGCCTCCACAAGAGAAGACTGAGGGGAGATCTAGTGGCCTGTTATAAACTAGTCACAGGGAACCAGCAGGCATTGGGAGAGTCACTATTCCCCCGTCCACTGCCAGGAGTGACCAGGAATAATGGTCACAAGCTGGCAGAGGGCAGGTTTAGGCTAGATATCAGGAAGCGCTACTTCACGGTCAAGGCGCCGGGATCTGGAACCAACTTCCAAGAGAAGTGGTGCTGGCTCCTACCCTGGGGGGTTTTAAGAGGAGGTTGGATGAACACCATGTTGGGGTTGTTTGACCCCAGTATTATTTCCTGCCATGGCAGGGGGTCGGACTAGGTGATCTACTCTGGTCCCTTCTGACCCTTGAAACTACTATGAAACTATAATCAATAATAATTACTGAATGCATTGTATACATACAGGGGTTATTGTCCTCTATTAGGTAAAAGCCTAATTTTAATATTTTGAAAAGTAGCCCCTATGTATGCCTATGATGTAAAACTAGATTAGGATTAGGCCTGAGATTTTTGGCTCTGTTCCTCAAGCAGTAAATAGAATAATGTTTCTTCATTTCTATTTAGGCACATATATTCTCTTTGGCTTCAGTGGGAACTTGAGCACGTAAACCCCATTTCTGTATCTGGTCCTTATTTCACATTGCTTTACATATTAATGTGTCTTGAGGAGCATGAGAGGAGCGCACATACAAGCATAATATATACAGACCATACTGAGAGACTACTTACATGTCTAAATATTTCAGGATTGCAATCTTAACAACTTAATTTAAGATTCAGGGATTCTATCTTTTCTTTCTATCAAAAGGTTTCCATACCTTATGGTATAACATAAATCTTTAATTGGAACTAAAAATCAGGTTTTAAAGGAAGAACATTTTTAGAAAAATAGATTAAAAAAAAAGAAGAGGGTGGGGGACAGAACAAGACTTCACTGAAAAGGTGAAAAAGTACAACCTACCTGTAAGAAAAAGAACTAATGGAACTCACAAAAGGAACCATATCAACAAGATGAGGCTTTTAAGAACAGGCAAGAGGAAGCCTTCCCTGGGATAATATAGATGGGGATGATCCTGCTTTGAACAGGGGGTTGGCCTAGAAGACCTCATGAGGTCTCTTCTGGCCCCAGTTTTCTATGATTCTAATATAACTGCAGAAAGAGACAGAAGCTAAATATCCTAATCCTCTTCTCGACTAATATTATATTCCTTTTCCATCTAAAAATTGCATTATTTTTAAAACTTACTTTGCTGTGTTCCCTGGCTGGAACTGGACTTTCTCTTATAATGAAATGTTGTGCTGCGCTGGGGAATCTTAGGTTTAGAAGTTACAAATGATGGGGGAAAAAAGGAAAGGAAAGAAATCCAAGTAATCTGTTATGTCAGGTGCTTTTCACTAACACTCCAATGGTTAGAAGAACTGTGGGAGACTGAACTGAATGAGCCTGTTAGCCCCTGCATTTAGGCAGACAGTTATACTGGCAGAAAAATGCACCCAGCACCTAATATTAAGTAATCTGAATTTTCCATCCATTTGTGTGCATACTAAAAACTTTCATATATGGAATTTTCCATCAGCCTGTTCCTTAAAAAACAATCATTTAATATAAGTTTTGTGTAGCATTTTCATAACTTTCTTTAATCTATATGCATCAGATTTTGGAGGAGAAATCTTGGCTCCATGAAAGTAAATTGCTATTTAACTTCAAGGAGCCAGAATTTCATTCCAAGTCATCTTGCCTTATACAGGTAGCTCAGGCTAGGGACATAAATTACACTTAAACTGGTATAAGTGATCAGAAACTGGTTACAAATCTGAACCACAACAGAAGTTCAGTGCACATAAAATGCTTTCAAAATGGCCAAACCAGTTTAAGATAAACCTGGATGGTTGTAATATTAGATTTAACTGATTTAGGTTAAATTGATTTATTGAACTTCTGTCCCAAATCCCCTCCAGATTCAAGTTAACTCAGTCTCCCAGCATCCCAGGATGCTTTGCACCTTCCTTGCAAGCCCCCCTCACACGGTGGGCAGGCTAGCCTTGGCCCATGCTGTCTACTCAAGCCAAGCAGGGAGGCATGTTTTCGTGCACCTGGGCCACTGCAGACATTTGGCTGCATTTCCGGAATCAAAAGTGAATGCCTGTTCACCTGCTTATTGGTTCAATCTATGCAGCTTAGACTAACCTGCAAAGATTGAATTGACTCAGCCTTAGGCTTTTTGACTGTCTGAAGTTAGCCTCATTGAACTGTTTGTTTTAGTAGAGGGTTAGATTTCATTCACATATTTTAAGTCAGTTCTGCACTATGAAGATATATACAAAGCATACATAGAATGTTTGACTTCCAGGTAAATTTGAATGGTAAAATATAATGCATTCTCACAATAACACTTAAAGGTTTTTTTTTTTTTTAGTTAACACATTGTCATTTACATGTTCTCTCACATTCTTAGATAGGTAGAGGTATATTGCTCTAGATGGTAGGAAAATAACATGTTGAATTTATATTCTTGTACACCGAAAAAAAGCAAAGAAAAGAGGGCCTGACATGATGTTATGCCCCTGGAAAACAATTTTAGATTCATCAAGAAGGAAATATAAGAATTCACTTAAAAGCTTGGTACAGAAGCAAAAGAGAAATGAAGCTGACAATTAATAAAGCCTCAAAGAGCCATATACTACCGCTCGGTGTCAGATATACAGAATTATACATAACAAAATACCAAGGAAGAAAGCAATAAAGAGAGAGTTCTGCAATTCTAATGATTTTATTTATTTTATTCATTTTATATGAAATGGAAAGAGCACTTTAGGATGTAGACTGTGCAGATCAGGAACACACTTCAGAATGAAGGCAAAGCAAAACATTAGGAAAACCCAAGTGCAAAAAAGGCATAAACAACATTTTTAATTTCAAAATGTTATATTATGTATAAACAAAAGCATATGAATGAGACTATAAAAATAGGACAGTATAGTCCGTCAAGAAAATATCTTAAGTGTTCAGCAATGGAAAGTCATTCTGCTCTTGAACCAGAGAAAGTGTTCATGAAAAAAATAGGCAAATTCTGTTCACTTTTCATCAACACAAGCAACTGTATTTAAATTGATTGGAGTACATAGAAGTGAGGTTGATAGCAAATGCCCCAAGTCTTTTTAATGCAGCTATGGGAGAAAAAAATATATATTTGAATACGAAAAGCATTGTTAGTGTTTTTTGTCATTCTAAAATCAACCTTGTTTTACCTTAGAGTGTTCTTTATCTTTACAAAAAAGATCACAAACCAGGCTTTGTTTAATTCTTAAAAAATAAAACTTATCTGCTTCAAGTGTTGTTTTTATTGGGTGCTTTATTCAAGAGTTCTTGCATAGAGTCAAGTTCCAGACTGAACAATGTCACTAAAATGTGTTGTTAAAGGAAGTATCTGACAAGTTATTTCTTGGAGCTATGACAGCATGAGGAGGAATAATTTCAAGCACTTGAACATATGGTAGTTTTCAACACTTAGATAAACTTTGGATGGCAGGAAGTAGCAGAGGAACCAACCAAAATTCCCATGATCCATAGGAATGGTTAAAATGATTCTATAGCAAAGAGAGGCAGACTTAAGAACTCCATGTGAGATTTGCTCTCTCTGCATGTAGTAGATCATGTTTCTGCAAGCAATTTTTATTTTCAGTCACCACAGCAGGAGCAACTGCTCCTTCCAGAAAAGTGGGAACCCACCATTTTCAAATGTTGATGTTGCCTTGAGGTTTGGTAGCCTTTGTGGAGCCCCTATAAGGAAGTATTCCACTTGGTATTTGCTTTGGGTTACTTGGGTCATATGCAAATTTCCCAGATTTAATGTTAAACCATAAACCTAAGAGGGAAAGACTATTCCAGTTAGTGAAAAGGTTCAAGGGGGAGCAAGTGATACATGCCATTAGATGCAGGAACTGAACACAGGAACCATTTATGTGAAACTAGAGACCAATGAATTTTGAGAGCTGTTAGAAGTTGATAGAGAGATGACTTACTAGCTTTTGTGAGACCTACTCATTTCACTTTGCTTTAGGAAAACAGTAATGTTTGTTGACATCATGTGGATATCTTCATTTTGCAGTTGATTCAATTGAGATGTCAGGGTGATGATCTAAATTAAAAACAATTTTTTTGTGATAGAAGCTGAAATCTAATCAATACAGATTAATTTAGAGCAGCTGTTATCCACTAAATAGCCACAGTTTCATCACAGGAGAATTTTACATCCAGCTTATATAGCACAAGCTTTAATACATTTGAATGCATTCTCTTGGTCTCTGCAGTGCTGTAATTTTGTTAAACTCTGTGAAATCTATCTTGTACAAGACAATATGCTGCAGATCTTCACTTGTTTATGTTCTCCAAAGCTGCTGTTTTGTTGAGACAGGTCATGTAAAACCATTAAACCCTCCAGTGCAGGTAAGAAAGATGCAGTGTGGAGAATGCTGAACACTCTGCTCTCAGAATGAATCAGGCTAGGTGCTTCTATATTAATGCTTTACTGGAAAGATTCATGGCATTATACAACCTTCACCCTCACATTTTCACTTAGGACTCATGTATAAAGCATGTACATTGTATTCACATTCACTCAAGGTCTGATGAGAGTTCATTTTCTTTTTTCACTTCAAAGCTTATTTATCTGTTTAACTTTTGAAGTAAGAGTATGTGTAGATTAATGTGTGGATATTGTTAAAACCTATTGGCTCTAGACCAGACTGTATTTAAGAGGTACTTAAGAGCCTAAAGAAGTAGACAAATATCTGCCAAGTCATACAGGAAGTTTCTAGCCCAAAAAAGAATTCAAACACCACTTGCATTAAATGTTTTATTTGTTTAGTTTTTCAAGATAGTTGACCTTGATACCAGTGCACTTGGATCCAATGCAGCTGCTGCTTGACTTTGCCCATTCTAGAAGTCCCTATCTTGCTTGCCCCAAAAGTATAAAATTGTTGCAATCACCTCATTAGCATTTTCCACAAAAGTAGGCACACATATAGAGAGTAGTAGGCTTTTTGAGGAAATAGTTCAAAGCCACATTTGGTCACTTTGTTCACTGTACCTTGGGGGGTGTGGGGTGATGCAACATGTTGAAAGTTTCATGGGCAAGGTTATAACACTCAGGTTGAATAATGGATTCACTGCCATACTCCTAAGACCAAACATCAGAGCATACAGAAGAAGCCTGCTCAAGTTCTTCCTCCCAAGAAAATAAAAAGATGGCATTATGGTCATAAACAGTTATTTGGGGAAGAGAAAATAGTAATTATAACTGACTTCCTCTTAGACAAGACCAGTCAGGAATACTCTGCTACTGAGCAGCTGAGCTTATGAGAAACCATCAAGCACAAGCACAATGCAAAGTCAAGTCAAGAATTCTGCTGCTTCCATCACTGGGACAATATTTCTGTGATTAGTTGTGTTAGCTTCCAGATTCCTTTGCATTAGTTACACATGGAGTACTGCTTTGGAACCAACAAGTTTTTCATACAAATACAAACTATGAATAGCTTTTTGTCCTTGGTAAAGTAGTCCATATTTGTTATAAATGAACTGCTGAATTTGAACCATGGACTTGGAACTGAAATACAAACGCTTAAAGAAATGAGCTGCCTGTCTAACCCTCTTGGTTTCAATATACTGGAATTTTCTGTGAAAATGTTTGTGTCAAATTGATATCATTGAGCCTCATTCTGTTCTGTGTAGCCCTATAACTTCAGTGCCTTTAATTTGAGCACTTCAGCATGGCATTAGTTTTTCCTGTCTGAACTGTCCTTTTATCCCTTGGATAGACCTATCCAAACATTACCTTTACCTTTTTTTGTATTAGAGGGAAATGATCAACATGAGACATTACTACTACTACTACTACTACTACTACTACTACTAATACTACTATGTGAAGTGACTGGTGACTTTTATAATGTATTTTGAAGTAGACTTTTGTGCTTGTGTATGAAGAGTACAAAGCCAAGTCAAAGGTGTTTGCCTTTTTAAAACCTATCACAGCTAGAAGTATCTTAGTGGTTTGGGGGATTTTTTTGCTGAGTTGGTCAGATTCTTTAATAAAGTTGTGTCCTGTATTCTGACAAGGCATTTTGCTTTCATCTTTAGCTGCAAGTCTTGTCAAACAGGCACAGACGTTAATCTCCATCATATATAACATTTTGTTTACCTAGATGATGGATTTTGCACTTGGAGCATTTTCATCTGTAATTGACACTTCTAACACAGATTAATGTTACACATTTTGAAAAAATGCAGGATTTGACAATTACCAGATAGGGTGTTCTCTGGAGATTTATCTTCTCTGTAGACAGAAGAATTCCACTAGTTCCTGATTACAGAATAGGTAGAAATGATCTTGGACTGGTGACTGGTTGCCTACCCATTATATTAAACTAAAGTTCAAAGCACCTACACCCCACATATAAACTGATAGGTTTAATTTATGGTTTCTGTGAGCAAAGAAAGTGTGTGTTCCTTTTAGTCCACCTCATTTGTTCCTGTGGTAATTTTTTAAACAACCAGTGAAAAGTTGTAAGAATGAATATCATACATATTTTTAATGAGGGTTCCTTAAAAATCAGATACCATTAAATGAAGAATGCTTCCACATTTGCAAGCTGTTTACAAAATGATGAGTATTAAGAGCCCTAGCTTCATCATAACTAGATGACTGTAAATTCTGCTTGTTTGGCAGAAGTCCAGTTGATATCTAACTAAACACCCACATTTTTTCCATATTGACAATTTGAATATCAAACTAGCCCTTCAAAGCAGATTAAAAAACAATTCAACTTTGTAGTATTAATAGGCATGAAATTGGATAATTTGGATTTAATTACATTGCTAAGTTTTCTTTCACAATTTTAGAACACACAGAAACCATGCTAGGCTTAAATTCAGTACATTTTTTAGTCTACATTTTTATTAGGATTTATTTTTCCTGGGTTTTAAGGTGCAAAACAAGGACGTAATTTGTCTAAAGTTGCAGTGAGTGTCAGAGCTCTGGAAAATGATTTAGACACAATCTATTTCCTTGTAAATATAGAAATAGTGCACCCACCTGTAGGTAGGGTGGTTGGGTCTCATCAGTGGAAGCAGAAGGTACTCAAAGTAAGTGATGTTTGACATCTGAAAGAAACAAGGACAATCTAAGCAAAATGTTCTATTTAGAATTGAAGCTGGGCATTGAGAATACTGCACTTACTCTTCTGAAAATTGCCATGGAAATTTTTAATGATCAGATAGCTGGTGAATATAGGTATTATAGAATAGTTCTCATTAGGTAAATCAGACATCATTCTTCTACTCCTCTAATAAACCTAACTGTACATTAAATACACAGATGTATTAAAACGTGTTGCTTTTGCCACTGGAATTCTAAAGTCTGTGAGCCAGGGGAGGGGAGACAATGTAGATCAGGCAGCTGAAGTGGTAGGAGCTCCACTTGCAGTCTGAATAGGGTGACCATACATCCCAGTTTGGCTGGGACAAGCCAGGATGCCATAGCCCAGTCCCAGCCAGTTGGTCAGAGGTCCTGAGCCAGAGTCCAGCAGGAAGGCAGAGCAGCATGGTCTGCCACATAGTCACTACTGCTCCTGTGCAGGAGCAAGGCAAGTGGTCTGGAGCATATACTACCTGCTTTGCACATGACACATCCTTGCTTCTGCACAGGAGCAGTGGTGCATGCCTGGTTACCTGCCTGGCACACCATACCACTCCACTTCCCCACCATACTCCAGCCCAGGACTTTTGACCAACCAGCCAGGAACTGGCTACAGAAACCTGGTGGCTCCCAGCTAAACCAGGACATATGTGTGCCCTAGGCCTGAATAACATAGGTATGCTATGAGTGCAGCTGAAGGAAGGAACAGATATTTATTTGGGTTTTTTTCCTGCAAAACTGCAGTTGCTTGGGGTGGGGGTGTGGACAAATCAGCACCTAAAGAAGAGGTACCTTCAGGAGGGATAGATTGCCCCAACCACATCCTGTTTATATCACTGATTTCAACAAAGGCATTGGGAAGGAGGTAGTATCTTAGGAAACTTGATTGTAAGCTATTTTGAGAAGTAAAAAGTACCTAGAATTCTACATGTAAGTTTTCTGCTGGAACATTGGTGTAACATGTTTGTGCTGTGATTTGCAGTAATTTAGCTTCCGGGTTCTGTTTCAGCTTTGATTTCTAAGTGCTATCAAGACATACATCTGTATGAAGCATATGAGTATATTTAAGTCCTAGGGTAATAAAGTAACTAGGCCCACATCCAAAGAAAAGGGTCATATTTGTTACTTTAGAACATAGCTGGAAAAAATGCATTCTTAACTACCATGTTTCTATTTTCATATCTACTAGCAATTTTGTCAGTAATTATATCTTTAAGCTATGAGACTAATTGACAAGTGATAATTCTTCTTAGAGAAGATAATCTATGAATAATCAAAAAATCAAGTCTGTATTAGTCTCGATTTCTTGAACTCTCAAATTTTCTATGTGATCTTGAACATGTTTCGTAGTGTCTCTGTGCTCTGCCTCGCTTTACTCTGTAAATGGTGGCAACAAATAACACCCACACAAGTGTACTGTGAAGTTAAACACTTCAAAGACTTTGAGAATACATCCACACTGTGTGGATGTATTCAGCATTATTCAGCATTATTCAGGCTGAATGCTGAAAGACAGGATAAACTGACCTATACAGAGCTGTACACTGCCATAGCTAGACTGAGTCCAGTACCTGAGTGAGGTATCAATGCACTACAGTGTGGAGTGTGTGAAGACTGTATATCTTTAAGAGGTACTGTTGGACATGAAAGAGCTGGAAAGCCAAAGAGTTTGCCTTTGGTATAGAGAATATGGATGTCATATTTTTGGAGCTGCAACAGCAACCTCTGTAGCTGTTCTAGAGCCTTTACTATGGGCTTCACAAAAATCACTTCCAGCGGGTTGTGATCCAACTGGACCTGTACCTGGGTGCCATATACCTGTTGGTGGAACTTCATTATGACAAAGACAATTGACAGAAGTTCTTTTTCAATCTGCACATAATTTCTCTCAGATTGTATTAGAGCTCTCAAAGCATATGCAATTGGTTGCTTCTGCTGAAACAGACATGCTCCTAGGCCATCTTGGGATGTGTAGGCTTGGATTTCCAATTGCTCTGCTGAGTTAAAGTACTTGAGCACAGGTGTCATTGGGACGGCTTATTTGAGCTTATCCAGTGCTTCCTGATGCTCACGTCCCCATTGCCAGATAACATTGTTCCTGAGAAGCACTCTCAGCAGGGCCATCGGGCTGGACTCATGTGGATTGTACTGAGTCAAGTACTGAATGGTTCTGAGGAGTCTCTGAAGGCTTTTTTTGTTTGTTGGAGGGGGCATCCTGTTGATGGCTTCCACTTCGTCATTGTCTGGTCTGACACCATCTTTTGAGAAGATAAGGTCCATATACATAATGCTGTCAATTGGAAACTGTATTTTATTGGTATTAAACTCTAATCCTTTCAAATGTGCTCTCTCCAGGACTTGTTTCAGGATAGTGTCATGCTCCTCTTTGGTTGCTGCCTCAATGACCATGTCATCTGTGATTATGTGGATTCCCAGAATCATATCACAGCACTCATGATTCTTCTTTTGGAATACTTTGCTAGCCAACTGAATACCAAAGGGAATGCAATTGAAGTGGTACCGTCCCCATGGGATATTAAAGGTACGCAGCTCTGTCGATTCCTTGTCCAATTTGACTTGCCATTAGCCATCCTCTTCATCAAGAATGGCGAACAGTTTTTTAGCAGTCAAGCTGTTTTGCACGTCCTCTACAGTGGGAATAGAAAAGCACTGTCTCAACACTACCTTATTGAGGTCTCATGGATCTAGACAAAGTCATAGCAAACCATCCTTCTTTTTGTGTAATCACAAAGCTATTGACCCAGGGTGGGGGCTGAGTTACCTTTGTAATAACTCCCATAGCTTCCAGTGTTTTGAGGGTGGTCTTCAACTTGCCTAGGGTTGCATAGGGAATTTTTCTACATCCATGCACAACTGGTGATACCACCGGGCTGACATGGATGTGGTGGGTACAAGGAAAGTGACCCAAACCTTTGAAAATGTACAGGTATAGTTTGAGAAGTTCAGCCTTGTCTGTAGGTACTGTCAGGGTCATTCCATAGACTAATCTGATAAGGTCTAAGGTAGTGCATGCCACCCTACCAAGTAGTGGTGGTTCACTATTTTCTGTTATGTAAGAATTTAAATCAGATTTATTAGTACCAGATTTGTCATGTGCAATGATTGTACCTTCTGGTTTGATGTGTGCACCATCAAATACAACCAATATAACAAGAGCTTGGCTCTTGCATACTTTGCCTTGCATGGCCTTCGTTACATCTACTGAAATAGTGTTTGCTTCCACTCCAGTATGTAACTGGTCTATGAGTGCTGCTTTGCTGACATTGTGCCCATATATAGGTTACTGACTTCTAAGACTTCTAAGACATAAGTCGTTTTCAGACTTTGGAGCCTCTCCCTTTGATTTGCACATTTTTGCAAAATGGTTCACTCCAGAACATTTTTAACAAGTTCTCCTGAAAGCTGGGCAGGGTCTAGGCTTGTGCGTGCTTCCACACCTTTTGCAAAATTTCCCTTTTTCAGCTTGTTGTCCCTCTGTGGAGATCATTTCATTGCAGTTTTGTTTTGCTTTTGCAAAGTGCTATGGCAGTTTCACTTTTGCTCAACTCTACCTAGGTTTGGTTCTGCAGACATAACATGAGCCTGGGCACTTCTGAAATCCTTTACCCTGCAGATATCCACAGCCTGTGCTAAGGTGAGCGAGGGGTTTTCCAGAAGCCTTTTCTTGAGCTTGTTATCAGTTATGCTGAAGATAATTTTGTCCCTCAACATAACATGCTCAATACATCCAAATTCACAATGCTGTTCTCTGTTTCTGAGCTCTGTAACAAAATCATCTATGCCTGCAGCCTTGTATCTAAGTTGCCAGAACAGATACCTTTCAAAAACAGGGTTTTTTTCTGGGTTCACAGTAGTTTTTAAATGCTGCTAAGCACCTCTGTAAGGGTTTTGTTATTAGGATCTGCAAACAGCCCTTTCATGTTGTTGTAAATTTCTAGGGCGTTGTCCCCAGTGCAGTGAAGCATGAGTGTAATTTTATAATCCTCTGCCTCATTCTCAGTCTTTGACTGCAAGGTATAATCAAAACTTCTGTTCCCATCTCCTCCAACTCTCCCCAAGGTTTCCAGTAAAGGACAATGCTGTTGGGGGTTTGAAATGATCCATTTTTTATTTTTTTAGTTGAAAGTAAAAGATGTAACCCCCTTAATAAGGCTGTTGGTGACTCTTATCAAGAGACAGGTCATTTCTGACACCATATAGTGTTTTCCTTAGGCCCTTGGGTTCCAGGGATGAGGTACTCACTCAGACCTCCATGCCCCTGGGGTTCTGTCCTCGAGTCAGCATTCAGCAGAGACCTGTGGGATGATAAACAGCTTCATCTTTATTTGGAAAACAGGATTCAGCAACACACATACTCACAGCTTGCAAAGAGAACCACCCATCAACAAACCCCACCCACCCACAGAGCATCCAGGGGAGAACTGGACCGTTCCACCTAAGGCCCCTTAAAGGTACATTCCATATACCACAAAGACAAGGAACAAACATGGTCTGAACTGGAAAAAGACATGGATGACATTCAAGCACAGACAAAAAGAGACAATGTGGATGCTAATGTAATGCCTCACAGATCTGTAAGACTGAAAAGGGTACCAAAAAGACTGATTGAAAAGTGTTCGTTTATTAAAATAATTGAGTTATTGTGTATATATCGTTATTGGTTAAAATGGGTTGTGCTTGTACTTAGAAGGTGCCATATGAGGATTGTATATCTTTGAGAGAGGCATAGTTGTACAGAACTTGGGGAGAAAGAGACTGATGGCTGTGTGTGCTGCTAGGAAGAATAAAGAACTTTCTTTGTAGAAATTGATCCTGCCTCAGTGATCTGCACCCACAACACAACTTTCTGCATTAGTTACTCTTCATTAAATAGTGCATGGTTTGTGGCTGGTGTGATCATATAGGTCTACTGTTTGGCCAAGTAATGACAGTCCCTCAGGTGCACAGATGTTTCTGATTTTTTTCTCACCATACTTATGCATGCATAAGGATAGATTCAAAGTATAAATCTTATCTTGAAAGAATGACTGCATGTACACTGCTGTGAGATTTGACACAAATGCCTTAAGGTCCTACAATTGACATCTATATTAGTTTCTAACCAAATATTCATATCACTTTGTATTATTCCAACAGAGCCGTTGTAGTACTTAAGGCAGAAGGACCCAACAGTATAGCAATTTATGTTGTTATTCAAAGTATTAGGAGAGATTAGAGAAAAATAAAAAAACACAAACTGCAGGGTAGGGAAAAAAAAGATGCTAAGAAAGTAATCAGATTGAGGTTTATTAAATCTTAAATGGTATCTATAAAATCAATGCCAGTTAACACTGTAAGCTCAATGACAATGATAAGGCTGAGGGCATAAAATGAAGTTAAAGAAAAACAATTTCAGAACACATAAGACAAACCCTTTTCACTCAGACTATAATACATGGTTCAAATGGCCTACTGGGCAAAGATGTTGGAACAAGACATTGCAGTCATTCTGGAAGCAATTAGATGCTGTCCTGAGGGATCATGTGTATTATGAAGGCCAATCCTCTTTAGGTTGAATGGCCTTTTCTCATATTCAGAATTTTTTTTTATACTTGCTGTTCTTTCTGGTCTGAACATATTCCATTCTATTCCATTGCATTGTTCTGATATGCAAATAAAAAATAAAAGCAGAATACTGAATGATTGTTTTCCCTTTGAAATACTGTCTTTAATATGTAATACATTCTGTTAAACTATTGGGATTATTATTTGGTATTAAGTTGAACCTGAAGATGCACGAAACATTAATTCAATTCATAAAAGGGCTAAGGGTTAGCATTATATATTTTCACAGGTCTAGTTATAACCTAGTATTTTTTTTTTAATAAAAATGTCCTATTTTCTTTTTTTTCTTTTTACTTTTGTTTGTTCTTGTTTTCTTCTTTTTTCTTAATACATTTTCCTATCTTTTATAAATGGTAGAATCCTACAGCCCTTCTTTGTATCAGTGACTCACTGAAGTGTAGAAGTTTGAGAAAGGGCAGTAAAATGGGGCCCAGCATTTGTAATTTACCCAATCTCTTGTATTTCTGTTTTTAGAAGAGCTCAGAAACAGGTTAAAAAAAGAACTTGTCTCCAGTAAGAATTCCCACTGGAAACATGAGCTAAAATAAAGGGATGATGTATGGGTTAGATTACACATTGCAGTTAGATTATTTTAAAATCACTTAACTTGAATGATCACACGTTAATGCTCATTAAACAAGTGCTGAGTGCCCTCTATGTGTTATAAAGTTATGCTACTTTGGGCAAAGAGTACCATTAAGCTGTGCTACCTAGTTTGAGTTAACTTCTGAGTGTTCAGAAATTAAGATTAAAAAAACAGTTTGTGATCCTCTACTATCCCAGGAAGCATTGTTCCCAGGTGAACTAGCTATCATCCAGGTATCAACATCCCTGGATTAACAGCTGGGAACAGGTGGGGATGGAGTGAATTGGGAGGAAGTGAGCAAGAAGAGGGAAAGGCTAGCTGAAGGGAGAAGGGCATGGGAAAAGGATGGAAATGAGGGTAGAGGGAACAAATGGGTGGGGAGCTGCCAGGCTGCTGCCCCCTCTGTCCCTCAAATTGCCTCCCTGACCCCTGAATCCCACCCTACCTCTATCCCCAGATCACTCCGCTGTCACTCCAATTGCCACCCCTACCTCCCATTATTACTTTTATACCTGGATCACTGCTCTACAGTCCCAATCAGCCCGAGTGGCAGAGGTGATGGGCGGTGGGGGCATCCCTGCCTATACCTAGGGTCCTATGCAATGGCATGTTACTTGTAAAGCACTCTGATAAACAGTTTTATGGACAGTGTGTTTGTAAACATCTTGCAGCTATTCTTAGGTTTCAGGGATCTGAGTGAATGGTCAAACGGAGGGACACAAGGTGCTTAAATTTTTGTCCTGTTGTTGGCTTCTAAAATGATCAACACTCTTCACGTTCTAAAAAGTATTCCTTTCCTTCCTTTTATTCTGAATTTTGTTCCCAGTATCTTGCACTAGGATTTCTTATTTTAATAATTTTATATATTAGTGTGTGTAATACACGCACACGCACATGCGGGCGTGCACACACACACACGCACACACTGATTTATTAATTAATCCCTTATACCTTTCTGATTTCTCTTGATTGTTGGAGGCCCCCTTGAAAAAGTGATACCCATTGGCATTCTTGTGAGAGCTGAAGTAACCTTGTAAAAACACTATACATTGTTCAGATTAATTATCACTGATATTAAACAAACTGTGCCTTAAAATCTCTGCCAAGCTCATTTTAAAAACCCCATCCCCTCCTGAACACTGGTTATTACTGTTTAGTGGGAAAAGGGGTTACATATAGATTAAGCTGATGCATTAAAAGCTAGAATACAGTTAACACTCCAGAGACTTATCCTAAAAATTTAATCTGCATTAGATGTAGTGAGTACAGTTCATCATACATTATAGATAGAAATGTGCCAAAACCCTCCAGTTCATTTTTATACCTGTCTTATGTAGCAAAATACTTGATTTGCAAGTAATCTCATTACTTCATTGTGGCAGAATTGTTCAGATCAAACACTAACTGACTTCAGAAAACAGTTCTTCATTAAAAGTTATGTTTTTTTCTGATTGGTTGTTTTTTGGTTTTGTGTTTGTTTGTTTTTTTTCCTTTCTCTTTTAACATTTCACAATAACTTTACATGCTCCAAAGGTCTATAACATACCACATGGTGCTATATGTTACATTAGGACACAAAATATTAGGTGTCATTTCAGCTAGGAAGCAGGAAAAGCACTGGCTTTGCAATGGTTGTTCAGCAGGCCAGCAGTGGAGGTAGTCCCCCCATCCCCCAGTGGTCTTAGTTTAAAGCCCAGTGGAGCAGGTCATCCAGTGGGGCTGAGAAGAGCCTCCTCACCTTCAGAGAGAGGTGGAGGCCATCTCTTCCCAGCAGCTCGCTGCCTCTCTCACCAAAGAGCAGGCTGTGGTCATGGAAGCCAAAGCCTTCCCAATGACACCAGCACCACAGTCTTTGGTTAACTACCTGGATCCTCTTCTCCCTCCTCAGCCCATACCCTGAGACTGGGAGGATCAAAGAGAACACCACCTGTGTCCCCAGACCCTTTAGCCCCGCTCCCAAATCCCTGTACCACCTCATGACCTGGCTGGGAGCACTCCGAGCCATGTCATTGGTGCCCACATGAATAAGGAGCATGGGATAGTGGTCTGTGGGCTGGAGGAGCTTAGGAATCCTCTCCACAATGTCTCAGACAGGGGGGCCCCAGGAAGCAGCGGACTTCCCCGGCTAAGGGGTTGAGGAGGCAGATTACCCTGTCAGTCCCCCTCAGGATGGAGTCTCCCACAACAAACACTTTACGTTTTGTCTTGGGGAGAGCAGGGATGGTAGCTGCAGTTGGGCCTGTGTTGCCTGCGGGAGCTGGCAACTCAGCAGTCTCTGCTGGAGCAGCAAGAGGTGCAAACCTGTTGCTATGATCCGGCAGAACAGGGGCCTTGGTGCGGCAGGCCTTAGGGCTCTTGACCACATTAGTCCATCCCCCTGACTGGACAGAATGAGAGGTCCTGGAGTCCTCGTTTGTCCTGGAGGAAGACCATGGTCTACCCTCTGGCTCCCAGGGGAGAAGGGCCTGGCAGTAGGAGTCTATCTCCTGCTCACAGTCCCTGAAGGCATGCAGTCTCTGGACTGTGGCCTGGAGCTCCTCCAGCCAGCATGCCAGAGACCCCAAAAGGGAGCAGACCCCACAAGGGGAGGTGGCCATGCTCCCAGGCCCCAGAGCCTGAAAAAGGGACAGGCAGCCCCTGCAGCCAAGAGCCAGAGGGTCCGTCTGCATGGAGCCTGGAACCAAGGGCTCCATCTGGGTGGCCGTCTCTGAGGTGCCAAAGGGTGGGGGGGGCTGCAGACCTCAAGGGGAGCCTCGGGGTGCAGCATGTGCCCATCTGCATCATGCCACTGGTAGACTGGCTATGGCTGGGATTGCCTAGCCTGGGGGACTTGCAGGCAGGGCCTCGGGCCCTCCCACACACCCTCCTGTGCGAACTCTGTGCTAACTCACGCACCGGCAGACAAGCACGCCTGTTTGCACAGCCTGTTCACGCGGCTCTGGTCGCATGGCTCCCTGGGGAGCTGGACAAAGTAGGGGCCTGGGTGGGGCAAGACCCAGCCTGGCTCCCACTCAGCCATCTCCTCCCACTCTCTAGGGGTTAAACCCCTCCCACCATGGGCCCTGCTTACCTCCGGCTGTGCTGGGGATCAGTGGGGGGCTCCACAGTTGCTGGGGGATCTCTGGAGACCTTCAGGGGAGCAGGGGTGCAGTGGGCCTTCACTCATGTGTCTCTTGCTGATACTAGAGCCTAACTAAAGTTTTTTTGTTGTTGGCGGACAAAGTCACTGGTGAGTCTATAGATGATCAAGGAGGCTGATCCACAAATCCATGGGTGCCTATGCACATGCTCCAGGGTGCAGTAGGGGGACATTTTAATTAGGTCAACTCTTCGGATGTGCTCTAATTAAAACACCACAGCATCTTGAATTCAGTGTTCCACGTTTCAAGATGGTGTGAAGGACACTTTAACTAATGCTAATTTAATGAGTTTTAGTTAAGCACCCCTGCTGCCATTTTGAAATGTAGGGCATTGAATACACAAGACACTCCAGCATGCTAGAGCATTCTAATTAGTTAATTAATTGGGTCTGTGCTCCCACGCAGTCTAATCAGAATGCATCAGAGCACATGTATGGATATATCACATGCTTGACTGCAAACATGGCAAATACCTCTGGGAGGAGAGAGTAGATTCTGATGCTGCCAGATCACAGCTCTTCCCTTTGTCGCTCTTACTTATCTGCTTTCATAGTGAGATGACTTTGCTCAAAATGATCAATGTCTTGTTTTATATCATGATGCCTCTGAGGGTGATTTAGGGCTTGAGTCTCCTAGGTATTGACATTAATATTGCATTTTTTCAATTGGCTTTCAAGATGCCCTTGAATCCCTTCTTTTGACCACTTCCAGTGCAGCAATTATTGGTGAGTTGGGAAGGTCAGATTGTTTAGGGAGCCAGTTGTCAGGTATCCTTATGGCATGTCCAACAGAGTTAATACCATGTAAACATGGATTCAATGCTGGTGGTGGTTGCTTGAGCTGGAACACTGGCACTGTTTCTTCTGTCATTCCAACTGATACAAAGAATTTTTCTAAAGGCATCACTGATGTTAACATTCCAAAGCTTTCAGGTGTTTCCACTATGTCATCCAAGCTTAAAACCCATGCAGTAGGGTAGGGTTGACAACATCTTGGTAGACGGGAAGTTTGGTTTGGGTCCTGATGTCATGATCATAAGACATTATTTCAGAGATGTCCAAAGGCAACACTGGCATATTTTATTTGGTGTTGAATATTGTTGTCTGTGTTTACATTTTGGGAAAGGTGGCTACCCAGGTAGGTTTAACATTTTCCAAAGAAACAGCTAGTTGTTTGGGGTGGGTTGATACAGGATCTTGGTTTTTGTGTTGATAATGGACACATCTACATGAGATGCTACATCACCATAACAACACTCTATGGTGACATAGTGTTGGTGGGCACAAACCGTGACACTTTAGCTATGTCACCATAGGAAGTCCTAAATGACGGTGAAGTAACAACGGTGCCATAGGGGCTTATGTAGATACACCCAATGACTCCAAGCATTTCATAAGCTTCACAAAAGCAATCAAGGGTGATCTGGAGCTCTTCAATTGAGTGAGCATACACAGTACAATTGTCAGTGTATTGAAGCTTACTAATGGGGTGTTGATTATCTTGGCTTTGGAACATACCCAGTTAACATTAGAGATTCCCATCCATGTGAATGCTGACTCCAGACACAAGTTTATACACAATGAGATGCAGAATAGCTACAATATAGATGGAAAACGTTGGTACAATCATCCATCCTTGCTTAACTCCAGTTCTAATATTGAAGGGGTCCCTTTCTGAGCCTTGCTTAGGATTGTTGCTGTCATGTCATCATGAAGAAGTCTGATAATGGTAATACTTTTTGGCAGGCATCCAAATCTCAACCATATCTTCTGTAGGACTTTTCTGTTGATTGAATCAAAGGCATTAGATCAGTAAAGTCATATAAAAAAAAAGATTCCTGCATGTATCATCTTCTAAAATGAAGATGCTGCTAAGAGTTAGCAACCACACAGTACTTGCTGGGAAGAACACCTTAATCTGATGGCAAGAAAAACCTACATGACCAGAGGTTTCTATTTCATTACAGCCTTTCTTTGCCTTTGCAGTTATTGTGAAGTATTGTTTCTTCATCAGCCTGCCCCACAATTGAGAACTTTTTATGTTTATATCACTATTAGTTATTAGCCTGGAAACTTCTTTGCCACCATAGTTGACACATCAGGAATACAAAACCCCAGATGGCGTTGCTCTTTAAATCATTGGTTGCACACAAGCCTCTCTACCACATCAAGATTGCAATCCTGCTGCTTGAAGAAGGCGTAGGCACCTTAAATGGAAAGTTAGTGGATTATGTGTCCTCTGTTGTCCCTCTTCACAAGCAATAATGTTACAAGTGTATGCCTGTGCATGTCTGTGTGTGTGAGACAGACAGAGGAAATGTCTACAATAAAGGAAAGAAAATAAACAGGAGAAAAAAAATAACACTGAATATTTGAACAAGTATATAAAGGGGGAATGTGGTGGTATATTTCCCCCATAGAGAAAACAGTAATGAAGCACACAACTTAGTAAAAGTTCATTTAAAGAATTATGTGGATTATAAATAAAGCTATGTTATGTTATATTGAAAATATACGTTGGGTAAAATTATCGTATTTACTTGAATCTAAGATGAGTATTTTTCCCCCCATTCATCACAGGGAAAAGAAACCCTCATTCTAAATTTGTGTACAAGCCAAGAAAGCAGCTGTTTCTGCAGATCTGAAGTGTGGCTAATGTAGCCAGGTAGAGGTGGAGTATGGCAGAAGGGTGATACATAGTAAGTGGGAAAACAGGGAGCATGGGGGAAGGGTTTCATGGTGTAGGGGGAGTATGGAGGAAGGGGCATGCTGTGCAAAGGGAGCACAGGGAAGGGGATGCATAGAGTGGCTGGGGGTAGTGTGGAGCCAAGGTGAGCATGGGGAAGGAGCATGCAGAACTGTGGAGTGAGCTGCTGTGGCTTTGGCCCTGACCCAGGCTATGGCTGGAGCTAGAGCTGCTACCTTTGCCTGACCAGGGCAGGTGCTCTGTATTTTTGGAGCAGGTATAGCCAGAGCACCCACATAGGTGGTGGGGGCAAGCAGCACTGGGTGGGGAGTAAGGGTGGCAGGAGGACAGGCATGGAGAAGGGCATGTGGCAAGGGGCATGGAGCAGGCTCCTTTCCCTCTAGATGCGGCTTTCCCTGCCACTACTTCCCATGCAGTAGTGATTGGCAGGGTATGAATGTAAGAAGACCCTCTGATAACTAGATTCTAGATATGAAAAATTTAAACAAAGTTATAAGTTTCCATATCTAAAATCCAATAACTGGAGGGGTTGTCTCAAAATAAATTAGTTTTTGATTCAGGTAAATATGGTAAGGCCAACTAATTTTAATTGTATTGTCCTGAAACAGTAATAAACTTCTGGTTTATCCTTTCAAGTAATTCTGTTTGATATTTCACACAGGAGTTAATAATATACACACCCCCATATTAGCGTCAAAGTGATCGATGTAACGTTTAGTGTAAATACATCCATTGTCATTAATTTTCCTGATATTACAGGGAAACAAATGCTTGTTTCATATTTGGCATGGATTGGTGACATGTAAGTTGACAGTGTTATTTCCATTTGGGTTAAACAATCACTATTTATTTTCAGACTTCATAGTACTATTTACAAGAAAGGAGTGAACCTCCCAAGTTTATGAGTGCATGTCCCTTTTGGAAAAAATGTAGAAACGATTGAACAATTATGTAAAACTGAAGGAAGGGGGGGGGGGTTGGTTGGTTTGCTTGTTTGTTTTTGACCTTATCATGATTAATTATTTTCATAACTATAATCACCCAAGATGGCAGATTCTTTTATGGGCTTTTCTTTGGATGAAGGGATACTACTATTTCTAGAGAATAGACTTTGTCCTCAGACACCTTTCTTTTACTTAGCCTTAGATTTTTTTTGTTTTGACTGGTGAGGCTCACCTTCTAAACCAAAAAAATATATTAACCCTTGGATGAAAATACAAGGCCCTCTTATCTGCTGAAGTCCATTTCTCTTTTCATGCAGAAAGAGGATTGTTCATGGAGAATGGAATGTCATTTTTTTCCCTCCATGACTAAATACCTTGTCTCCTCGTACAGCTATTTGAACCCCCTAACTCCCAGGGAAGATTATTGGACAGTTCGTGCATACTAGTGTATCAGTGATGGATCAGGGGCTTCAATGTCTCTCAAACCTTCAGAAGGTTTCCTGAGCTAAATCATTTGTAGTCTCACCTCTTTCTGTTTAGTTGTTTTGGATCAGTTCACTGGGTTTTAGCAAAAATACTGACAAACTTCTACTGTGTGTGTGTGTGTGTGTGTGTGTGTGTGTGTGTGGACAGTGTACACACACACCTGTATAATATATGTGTGTTTATTTGTGTATGTGTTTGTTTATTAGCTATTGCATTATATTGACAAATTAAAGTGGCTTTTCTATCTAGTAATTACAAGAAATGGAGCTAACAAGAAACAAACGTTTCTTCAATAAATTTCAGTAAAAATGCCATATGGGAGAAGACGGATATTGAACCTCAATTTTCCACATTGTAGCCAAACATATTAAGTACAAGTCACAGGTGTACACTGTAGAGGCTGGTGAAAAAAGTGACTAGGTAAGAGAGATCTGTCTCTGAAATGTTATCTTCCCAATATTCACATGTGCATTTGTCAGATATTTGTGTACTGGTACAGGTAGTTTGAGAGTTGTTCAAGTTGTAAAGCAGTACACTCTAAAAGGTAGTAAAAGAGGAACAATTAAAACTAGATGCAAATCAGTGATCTTTGTTTTAGATGTGAATAGAAGATCATCATTTAAGAAAGGGTGAGCTGGTTTAGGATCATAGAATCATAGAAGTAGGGTCGGAAGGGATCTTGTAGATCTTCAAGTCCGACCCCCTGCCAGGGCAAGAGAAAAAACTGGGCTCAAATGACTCCAGCCAGGTAGGCATCAAGCCTCCTCTTAAAGACCCCCAGGGTAGGAGCCAGCACCACTTCCCTTGGAAGTTGGTTCCAGATCCTAGCCGCCTTAACTGTGAAGTAGTTCTTACAGATGTCTAATCTAAACCTACTCTCCAACAACTTGTGGCTGTTATTCCTTGTTATGCCAGGGGGCGCTAGAGGAAACAAGGTCTCTCCCAAACCCTTCTGGTCCCCCCTAGTAAGTTTATAGACTGTCACCAGGTCCCCCCTCAGCCTTCTCTTGTGAAGGCTGAACAGGTTCAGGTCCCGCAGTCTCTCGTTGTAGGGTCTGCCCTGTAGTCCCCGGATCATGCAGGTGGCCCTCCTCTGGACCCTCTCAATGTTGTCCGCATTTCTCCTGAAGTAGGGCGCACAGAACTGGACACAGTACTCCAGCTGCAGCCTGACCAGCGTTGCATAGAGGGCGAGGATCACCTCCTTGTCCCTGCTAGAGATGCACCTGTGGATGCATGACAAGTTCCGTTTAGCCTTTCCAACCGTGACCTCGCATTGTCGGCCCATGTTCATCTTGGAGTCAATAATGACTCCAAGATCCCTTTCTGCCTCTGTGCTCTCAAGAAGGGAGTTTCCCATCTTATAACTGTGCTTCTGGTTACTACTGCCCAAGTGCAGCATCCTGCACTTGTCATTGTTGAAGCGTATCCTGTTTTTGCTAGCCCACCCCGTAACCTATACAAGTCTTGCTGCAGTCTTTCCCTCACTACTAGCATGCTCACCTCACCCCAAATTTTGGTATCGTCAGCGAATTTAAACAGGGTGCTTTTCACCCCATCATCCAAATCGCTGATAAAGAGATTGAACAGCATGGGCCCAGGGACTGAGACCTGAAAATAAAAATAATAAAAATTAAATGTAATAAAAATTAAATTTGCTTTGGGCAGCAGCCCAAAGACTTACTAGATCAGAAGACTATTTTAATAATTTTTGTTTTGGATAAATGCTGTCTTACTCATCCTAGGTTCTGTTCTACTGCAGAGAGACTGCTCTGATCGATTTGAAAGACACTGGCACACCATAAGTTACAAAAAACAAAGGCATTCATGATAATGCACAGGAGCTCTGCATATCATAGACTGCAACTTGCCATAGCTTTAGTTTTGGAGCCAAAAAAATAGGTGGCCCAGTCCAGAGTATAACAGATCTTGGATCAGTTATTCCCTTACTATGTTCTATGGTGCAGCAGTGATACAGGTGGAAACTGCATCACTGCTGAATATGGGTGGATATTGGTTATTTTGTTTCTGGTATTTGGATCTTCCTTTCTTATATATGGCTATTTTTGTTGTAAGCAATTGCACAAATATAAACAAAAATAGATGAGGGGTGCTGCTTTATATTCATGAATTTTAATTCATTTAGTTCTTTCCTAGCAGGGAAGTCTCAGAGAGTGGTGATGAGTCAGTGCTTGTCATGCCCATGCAACCTTTCCTGTAGAGTCCTCCAGGATTTGATCTTATCTCCCTTCATGTTCAATGTGTATCTGAGGTTACTGAGTGAGAATGTCTAGAGATTTGGAGTTAGTTGTCAGTATGCTGATAACACTGAGCCCTATCTCTCTTGTCAGGTCTTGGTTTTAACCTAGTGCCCAGCTACAGCTGGGGATTTAGGTGTGGGTGAAACAACCAAAGCTGAATCTAAACAAAATAAAGTGCTGGCAATAAGTACACTTCATGATTTTGGGGATAGGGAGTTTAGGCTTGGAAGACAGGCACGTTTAACAACAGCAGGGTTTAACTCCTTCTTGTCACTTAGGTTTTCAGTAGTGTGGTGTTCTGGCATCCATTGCTGCACCTGGATTTTTGTACCTAGGAGTTATTTTCACCAGATTCACTCAATCTGATGATGATAAGGCTCTTTCTTTCAGATTTACATCTAGTCACCATCATCCATGCTTATGTAACCTTAAGGTCAAACTATGGCAATGCACTCTTTTTGGGAATGTCATTAAGAACTCTGGAAGTTGCAAATTGTACAGAACATAGTGGCCAACATTCTGATGAAGCTGGCTCATGAGGAGCACATAACTTCAGCAGTCTAGAGTGCATACTGGCTTCCAGTATCTTCCTGGGTCCAATTCAAAATGCTGGTCTTGGCTTATAATGCTCTAAATGGTCTGGATAGTACCTACATTGGTGGCTAGAAAATGATGTTTAGAGATTTCCTTTTAGGAATTGGCTTGTAGGTAAAGTAGATATTGCATTAGAATAATAGTGAAGGGGAATGGCAAGATGTAATTCGTTTCTAAAAGCCTGTTTGTGGCAAAGTTTCAACCTTCAAGGCAGACACCATGCCTGAGGCCAAAGGGTATACACAGGCTGGGAAATTAAAGATATGTACCACACCATTACCTGAAAATCCACAACATGAGATAGGCTTGCCATATTGGCTAGGTCACAGTGACCAGCTGCAGAGCCCTTGAGATTTCTGGTTTTGGTGGATAGACCAAACTAGGAGGCTGGGGTATGCCCAAATTAAGACACCAGCAAATGACCAAATCAAGATGTGTGCATGTGGTGGGTTAATTGAAAGAAAGGAATATACTGACAGGACAGAACATGGAGAGGATGACACCCACAGGGAAACCAATCAACAGTACCTGGAGATGAAGAGTCATCAGAAGAAGGAAGCAATACAAAATGAGGGATTTCAGAGCAGCACAGGGTCCTTGAGGGGGTAACCTAAGGGCACCAGGGACAGAGGGCACACCACTGCCATCCCACCCACCCCACTGATAATTTAATGGAAGAAGTCATGGTTGATCTGAAGGTTTGGGTCTGCCCAGAAAAAGGTATCTGGGTCGCAAATCCAGTGCCAACATAGATAAAGTACCACCTTTTCTTTTCCATGATGAACCCTAAACTTAGCCAAGAGAAAACTACTGCAAATACCATACATGTACCAAATCTGTTTGGTGAAAATAAATAGGAAGTTATTTTTGGTAATCACTTTTTAGTTCTGGAACTAGCTCCTCCATCCTCTCCCTCCCACCACCACCTTATATTCTGTTAGAGTCTCATGCTTGTATATATGTCAAGATTGTTAATATACAGCCAAGACATTAGTTGCAACATTTGGGGACATTGTTTATAAAGATGATGAACAAGTTAGCCACATAGAAAAGAATGATAAATCACTATGAATTCAAGCAGCAAGGGAAAGGAATTTAAAAGTTAAATGTTAACCACCAGCATAACTGTAGGTGGTACTCCTTCAGACTTTGTCAGGTAACCTGTTGGAAATGGCTTCATATTTTACCATCAAATCCCAATCCTTTTTTTAAAGACATATGTGTATAAAGCCATCATAATGATTTGTATAGTATCATGCTTTGTGGAGAAAAAAAAAAAGATTCAGCAGCAGTACTTCTAACTGCAGTCATACTGCTTTTTCACTGACTTCTATCAAAGATCCTTCTGTAATATAATACAAATCTTGTGCCCCCCTACCCTCTCACCACTGTCTAGGTATAGTACATTATAGAATGCCAGGGTGTATTCTTTTAAGGTAGAGAGGGATAAGAATATAGAAACATAGGCTTTGAAGGAACCTTCTGGGTCACTGAGTTCACTCACCTCTCAATACAAGCAACCACATCAGATAATCCATTTAAAAAACTGATCAAGCTTTTGCAGTGGATGAGGTGAAGAAGTGAAATTGGAAAAAAATGGAAGGAATAAAGAGTGGGAAATAGCATATCCAGACCAGGGCACATGAGCCATAGAGGCAATTGTATCCAAAAGAAAGCAAAGCAAGGGAGCAGATCTAAAGATGAGGTCAGAGAGCTGCTTTGTTGAAAATAATGTATTTGTGACTGTAGGGGAGAGGGAAGGAAAATAAAGCTAAAATAGTGAAGGGAGAGAGAGAGAGTCTCAAACTTTAGTAATATTAGTAATATTTGAATGTATTTCCAAAATACTTCACAGCTTATCTATTGTATTTACTCAAATCCAAGATAAGGTTCTTTCCCCAGTCAACATGGGGGAAGGAAACCTCATTTTGGATTGGAGAACCAGCCCAGGGCAAGTAGTGTTTTGCCTCTAGCTTTGGCCCTAGGATCAATTGGTTGGGGAGGGAGCACAGGGTGAGTGTAGGGGAGATGGCAGGAGGAAGGGAAAACCTGAAGCCTGCTCCCCAATGCCTGTGCCTGCCCCTCATCTTTTGCTCCTCCCACCTTGGACTCCTCCCTGCAACCTATGCCCACCCATAGCTATCCTCCCTTACCTTCTGCTCTGGCTCTGGTCCCTCCAGTCCTGACCTGGCCTGGTCCGGAGCTGCTGCAGCTTCTCCCAGGAGTGCATGGGTACAAAAAAAGTGTAAGTTTTGTCACAGTAAGAAGCAGGGGGAAACAGTATTTCTCCCTTTTTTCCCCTGAAATAGGAGTTCCATTACTATGTGTATGCTATTTTTAGAGTCAAAATTATCCCTTCTAATTTCTGGTTATCACTCCTGGAAAGTGAGCATGCTTGTATGATACATGATATTTTAAGAGTTAATAATTTTATGGAATTGTAATCTTAAATGCCATTCTCTCTCTCTCTCTCTCTCTCTCTCTCTCTCTCTCTCTCTCTCTCTCTCAGGCAAATTATTTGCTGTAAAGCTAATCACAAAGAAACATTTCCATAGTTGAGCTCTGTGAAACCTGAGGATGAGGATGTTTCTCATCTGAGTAGTCACACTGGTGTTAATTACATGCAGATTTCCAAGTCTGAGCCCACAGTTCTTCCAGTATTGAAATCATCTTTGGTATGTGAAGTACAGCATCCTTTATACTGTGTTTTGACCTGTGGTACAGTCAGCATTCCATTTCAAACTCCCTTGACAACAAGAGAGCAATGGCTCTTCAGAGACAGTGATTTTATGGCCATTACTATTTTTCATGCTGTTCAGTGCTTCTAAGTGTTAAGGTTTAGGATGACCCTGTGATGCACCGTTTTTCCTCTCAGTCTGTGAGTTAGTCAGGCAGCTACAAGGTCTCTATGTACCCAGTGGTCTCTACACATGATTTTGCTTTGTTTCTGATGCTTAAATTATTTCTCTTGTCTATAATCAGTGATATTATTCTACCTATTCAGAAATCCATTGGTAGCTGCATCTAGAAAAAGATAAGGATACTATCTTTAAAAAAGCAAACAAACTTCTAAACTCATTGTGACTAATGCTAGGAAATCATAGCAATCTGAAATTCAAATAAACTTTCTGAGAGAGAAGCAATATACCGAATAAGTACAAGGTCATATTTATATTAAAAGATAATAGAATTTTTGTATTTTTTTTAAGCTTGCATACATGAAATGCCATGATTTGAAATGGAAATGGAAAGTGCCATTAATATTTTTAAACGATCAGTTTTCTCTAACTATAGTTACATATTTTAATTATTAACATGGAATTCAAATTATCTTAATTATAATCAGAGATCTGGAGCCATAATGTTGAAAATTATGGAGAAACTAAAAGGGTTTATTTGGGACAGGCTACCAGCTTTTTATCTTTCTGTATATGAGGCCTTTGACTGAATCCATATTCAGGATATTGAGGTCAATGAGAATTCTTCCCGACTGGAGATTTTTAGATCAGACCCAGGACTGTAAACATTTAACATCCTCATTGTCTTTCAGCAACCTTGAAATTCTCCCTTCATTCATCCTAACAATCCAGTTGGATTTATGAAAAGTAAAATAACACCTGATAATATCAATAGGGCTCTCTATTAATACACCAAACTAAACAGTTCCCGCACAACACTTTTTCCTATTGATTTTCACCTTGGGAAGATAAGAATACTCTGATCTTTGCCTTTATTTAGCTTTAGAAACTTGGTTATGGAAATAAACTTTACATCCTGCATTTATTTGAAGTGTTTCTTCTGATTCTGTTTTCATTTTTGTGTTGACAACAACTTTGTTATTCTCATCTTTACAAGTTGCAGTTCCCAGGATTCAACAGGCAATTGCATCTTCCAGCTGTTTTCCAAGCAATGAGTTACATTATGAAAAAATCTGAATGTCTGGTCCCTTTAGACTTGCCTCAACATTCATTCTAGCACTACACTACTTGGCATTTGAAATAACCAAGCAACTTAACTTTTGGGTCTTAGTAATTATATTCCATTTTTTCAAGAAACTTTAACACCTTCACTTTGACACATTCAGTTTTTAACAAACTGATGCAGATGTGAAAACAGGAAACAAGCACTACTTTTCATAGAATGAGTCGAAATTTTGAATATGGAAGTTGATCACAGAAGATTAAGGTCTGAATTGATTCGAAGCTCTCCAAATTGATTTGGGAAAGATTCTGAGAGCTTCAGAGATTTGGGCAATCCTCATCCACTGCAGTGGGGAGTTGGACCTGGAATACATTGGTTACTCCTCCTTCCTGCATTATACTACACTACATGGTGTGGGGCAGTGGGGGTAGCAGAAATCACCCCCAAAACCTTACTATACCCAGTGAATGGGTGCTTTTTTTTTTCTTTTAAGGAGCTGGGAGCTGAGGCAGATGGGGCAGCCATTGAGAGTGGGCAGGGGATGGGGCCTGTGCGATTCAGAGATTCAGCTGATTTAGCAGCAGATGAATTTCCAAATCAAATTTAGCCACATTGATTTGGGACGTGATTCAAATCACCTAATCAAATCACTGTCCCCCAAATTGGTCAAATCTGAGTCTGAAGCAAATACTAGCCACTTTGCACAGGCCTAAAGAACAGGTCCAAAATACTAGTGTACTGCTGCTGACAACACTGTTGATGGATGAATCGGGGAAACAGGAAATGGGAACTGAGACTTAAGGAAGACAGTTCACTATTATTGGAAATAATGTGTACTGAATCAGGAAAATGTGTACTAAAATATCAAAGACACGGAAACTTACATCCAGGCATCATGGCATGATGTTTTCAGTTAATAAAAAAAACTTGTAACTTAAATTTTAGAAAAATACAAACTACAACAAGACTAGCCTGTTGTATGGAACATAGCCTGAGGATGTGGATAACCTCCTCCTAACCAAATGTATTACTACTTTTCATTATGTTCTGAGAAAATACAATGGTAGATAGTTCATAGTTGTCTAGCAAATTACTTGGCTTTTTCAGTTTCTTATTACCTGAACTTTTATGCCCTTTGCTTATAGCCCTGCCAGAGCAACATCTGTGATGAGATTGTGTTGTCTTTTTCAGATAGCACACAGAGAAAATAAGGGGTAAAGTTCTTCTGAATTACTTTTGTGCCCTTCTTGGCTGTGAGTATAATGCAGGAAGGAGGAGTCACCAATGTAATTTAAACAGCTTTATGCTGCTTAGAATTACTTAGAATCTGTAGTGCTTCATGCTGCAACTGCTCTATTAGCATGTCCCTCCTACTCCTGCTTCTATCCTAGCAAACTCCTGGGGTTTCAAGCAGATGAGGAGGAGGTAGTCTTGTAGGGTGTGTGTACATGTCATGGCATTTGTTCCTCATTAATTTACGGCACCTTAAAATTTTTAACCTGGGTTATTTCGGTGCATTGCATTTGTGTTTGCACACCAGAAACTTTCGAGCGACTTAAGTCCCATGTGTAATTCCCCGCGGATTCCAGCAGGTGGAGACAAATACCTATCTATGCCTAGTAATTTATTTTCTAATGAGTTATAGCAGGAGTCTCCTGTATGCCGGTAAACCAGCCTCCCTGCACAGTCCCCACCCACTACCCCCACCACTGGGAGTCTCACACCAAGTCCCACCTCCCACTCCAGGAAATGATCACCTCAAAACCCTACCATGTGTACCTATCCAGGCTCTGGCTGGTCTCCTAGTAGATGACCCCATGGTGATCCCAATGACAAGCCATGTGAATCACTCCTTTCCTCCCTTTCCCCTGCCCCCATGTTACAAAATAATGAGAAATTATATATATGAACATTTTTGGGTTTTAAGACATAACTGATATGATATCAGAAATGCGTGGTGTTGAGAGTGGGAGGGTGGTGCCATCCCGAGTGGTTGGTGATTGTGGCTGATGGTGGTGGTGGTGGTGGTGGTGAGGTGGATCTTGTTTTGTGTTGTGTTGCTGAGGCAAACGTGTGCCATGGATGCTAATTAGTGAAAATTAACATGAGTGTACTAATAGTATAGTGGGGTGTGTGGGGGAAGAGGGGTGGTGGCAAATCCAACAGCTCTTAATTTTCTGGCTTTTTAGGACTACATTTCCCAGCATTTCCAATCTGCCAAGGCTTAGAACAGTTTCCATAGGGATGCATCAATGCAGCTGCTTCCCCCACTCCCCTTCGCTGTCCACGTTCCACCATTAATTTGTTTGGTGCAGCATACGGCTTGTGAAATGTTGTTGAACTGCTGGGTTGTTAGTGGGCTTGGGGTGGAATATGCCCTCCCCTGCCCCAAACTGACCAATGAGAGGTATAATTAACCTTTCCACAGGACATGATTCAGGCTGGCTAGGTGTCAGTGCGTGTAATAAACCTCTTCCCCTATCACCCCAGACCACTGCCAGCCTCCAAGCAACAGCCCACTACCCCAGTCTACTTCCCCACCTCATGCCCGCCTGCTACCTTCCCCTGCATACCCCTGAAGACAGATACAGATGTTTATGATGAAAATAGTAAAAGAATGTATTGTAATTGTAGCAGGGCACTAAGGTGCCTGCTACTTGGAGAGCCGGAGTAGTGGCTCAGGTACTGGTTGCTAGGGGCAACCGGAGGGAGCTAAGGACACACACCTGTCTGGTCAGCTGAACGAAAGGGGCAGGGCCTGGCTCTGACATAAATCACAGGCCAAAGGCCAGAGGGGGAGGCTGACAGCCAAGGAGGAAGGAGCCTGGCTCTGAATGAGTGAGAAGGAAAAGGCTTCGATGTGCAAGCAGCTAGTGACATGGGTGAGAGATGGAACACCTGTCGTGTGGTTCAGAGGACATTTTATGCATGAGGCGTAGATTTGTGTTATAGTCCAGGGTCTTGCGTTTGGTTCTTGTTAACTGGAGGTTCGGGCGAGGCTATAAGGGGATGGAGGAGGCCTCATAGGGGAACCACATTAGAGTGTGGACCCCATCCCCAGAGAGTGGGAAGCACTGGTGAGAAGCCCCAGAGAGAGGGGCAGCAACCGTTAAGCCAAAAGGGGTGCAGCAGAGGGAATGTGCCTCCCAGACTGCCAGAAAGGAAAGCAAGGGTGCAGCTGAGGGGGGTGCCATCCCCAAGCACCAGGAAAAGGCATAGTATTGGGACAGAGCTGACCCTGAGTACCCCAGAAGGCAGAACAAACAAGGTCATGGAGAATCTGAGCGCCAGTGAGGCTCGGAGTGACCAAGAAGCCCCAGACAGTGGGCAGCGAGAAGCCCCAGAGAGAGAGGGGCAGCGACTGACATTGAGCACCATAAGGTGCAGCATGAGGCGGGGCTCCAGAGATCCTGAGTGAGACAAGACTGTTAAGAGACATAGTGTCAACAGGGCACGAAGCGAGGCAGGGCTGTAAAGTGCTCAAATGCCAGGGTGACCAAGGCAGGTCCGGCACATAGCAGGAAAACCATACCCAAGGGAACATAGGGCAGCCTCCCTACAAAAAAATAAATAAGATCAAGACGTGGTGGGTGAGATTCTGAGCATGCTCAGAGAATGCTCAGCACAGTACAGTGGGCACCTTAGGGGAGAGCACGGTGACCCTAGGACGCCATCCTGCTACAGTAATCAAAAGAACAACCACTGCTAGTTGTTGTCAGTGTCCGTATCCATAATATGTGCTGCCAGGCAATCCCACAGAAGGGCTGCCCAACTAGTTTCTACTTGTGGATATCTTCTTGGTCCCTGTTCTGCTGCCCAGTCATGTCTCTGTCTGGCTGCTGCCTGTTGTGCTTCTTCATCCCATGACTCACTGAAAACCTGTCTGTGGGACTCACAGATGTTGTGGAGCATGCAGGCTGCCACTACAAAGGTTATGGTATTTTCTGGCTCCAGCTAGAGCCAGCAGTTAAGTGTCCTCCACTGAGTTTTCAACAAATAACCCTGTGGCACTGGGTGTTTGCGCAGCCTTTGTTTGGTCCTGAGATAAGAAGCACACAAGCATTTTGCAAAGCCAGAAACTTTGCAAGGACACTTTCCCCGTATTCTTTTTGCACTCTTTTTCAGTCAGGTGCCAGACTGTCTCATTTCTTTTTTTTACCCCAAAATGAGGCTGGGGGTGGGTTCTGCCCTGCTCAGGGCCTATAAATTGGGGGAGCAGTGGTCAGGGTGCACGTTCACTGTATTGATGAGATAGGTTTGAGGCATATGAGAGACTGCAGAACACCAGAGGCAGAAGGACTCAGCCCATGGGGAGAGTTGCCCCTGGGAGGCACTGGAATGTGAATCTAGTATTTGAGAAGACTGCAGGCTGCTGAAGTGGGGTGCAGTTAATCTTCGAGTACTGGATGAGCACAGTTTTGCAATGTGACATTTGAAAGAGGACATTGTGATATGCTTCACAAGTGGCACCTTTATACTTTGGTAAGCATAGGTGTCTGGTGCCCTAAGTTGCAGGGGGACACTTGCCTCCCCAGCGGACAGTGGCCAGGGGTCCCCCTGTGGCCAGTCCTGCAGACCAGCCAATCCTGCCATCCCACAAGTGGCAGCAGCATGCCGCTGGCACTTCCAGACATGCTGCTGGCACTTCCAGGTGCGCCACTGGCACTTTCGTGTGTGTGCAATCAGCCGCAGGGGGACCACTTCTCCTGGTGCCCACACTCCCTGGCCAGTGCTTTTGGCAGGGCACCAGTGTTTTCACCTGCCCGCCCTTCCCAGGAATGCTGGCTCTCAAGGGGTGCATTTGCACCCCCTACGTGTCACCACTCTTGGTAAGTTACACCTGACACTTTTCTGTGCCCTGAGGATTTCGGGATTCATTGTTCACTTCAAATTTCTTGTAAATCAGGTTGGCAGGATTTTTTTGCTGTGAAGGAAGGTATACAACGTGCACAAGAAGCATTGTATGTTAGTTTTCCAGTAAAAATTCCTATGCTCTTTTTATGTTCCCTCCCTCTGATTTTTAGCTCCCATTGCTAACTGCATGCTGCTCCCAGTGGTGGTGACAACAGGCAGAAGAGAATAGGAAGAGCCTGACACCACTTTCTTCATCATTATCTCAACTATTATACTATTATGTATTTTAATATGTATTATACTTATAGTAGACTTTATACATAGACTTGTGAATATTATTTTTTGTTTCTGTCCTGCATGGGCATGTGGGTGGTTTCTCAGTGAATGCTTCATACAAATGTAACTCAGTCATGGTTTTAGTATTGAAAAGAAAAAAAAGGGGGTAGATAAAAATCATTATAGGATTGTTAAAAAAGAGCGATTCATGTGACTCTTCTCTTTTGTGAAACTATCTTGTATAGTGCACTCAGCTGATCCACTGTGTTCAAGCATTAGGGTTGGAAGAGTTGCTAATTGCCCTCTTTCAGATGTTAAGGAAGGCTTTCCCATGCCTGCCCCAGTACTGCAGCTTGCTTGTCAGGCTTGGGGTGGGGTGCACTGTGTGGAGGTGGGGGATGGGTGGAGTCTTTCTGAAAAGAAGGTGCTGCACCCTCAGCTTGCCAGGGTCACTGTGCTTTGGGATTGAGGATAAAATAAGCATTTTGGACAAGCATTCAACCTCCCATAACAGTTCACCTTGCAACTCTTTCCAGTAATGCCATCACATGGATAAATCCACCCAAGCAAAGGATCCCCATGCTGAGACAGGCAGGTGCAGTCATCACCTCTCCCAACCCACCCCACCCCACCTCCTAAATCACATGGACTACCAACCTGCCTGTGAAAGAAAACATGCCACACAATAGACACAATTTCAAATCTTTATTTAAAAAATGAGGTGCAATTACAATATCTTTCTATCAAAAAAGGCATCATTAAAAAACTATAGATTAAAGAAAATTTAAAAGTTGTTAAATTGATACAAAAAGAGAAAAAGGTGCATAAACAAAATCAGATTTAATGAAAACAATTTGCTTCTAATGGGTGGGTGTTGATTCATGCTTTCCTTAATGCTGAAGTTTCGATTTCGGATCTCCAAAGAAGAATGTGGTTTTGAACCAACAAAATTGAAACACCACCTGCAGATCCCCCTCCCCACAAGGTCAGTAGGACATTTCTGATATTACATTTCTGACATTTTTGATATTATATAGCCAGGGATGCTGCATATCCTGCAGGGTGGGTCTGGCAGGCAGCATCCACCTGGACTTTTTGTCATGGTTCTGGAATGGGAATGTCAATTATAAGAAATAGGAAGGTTTGAAATAGTGAAGTGTTAAGGGGTACCACACTCCAACCATAGTTTCAGACTTACCATTCTGGTGATGCCACTGTGCTCAGCACCAGTGAACACCATGGTGGGCACAGTGGGTGTGGGGGGAAATGGGCAGGTGGGTAGGGGGAAGCACATACGCTACCCCTGTTGGAGGTAGGGGCAAAACTGCTAGGGGTTAGTAAACAGTCACAAAACTTTGCAATATGGGTTGCTCCTCCAGGTCTCTGTATTAATTATTCTGTGCCCCCCCACACCATACCCTGCCTGCCTACGGTCAGCTGTGGGAGCAGAGGGAGGGAGGGATGGGAAGAAAAAATAGAAAAAAATAGCACATCTATTGGCCACTACAGAAATAGCATAGTGCCACCTGGTGGTGAAGAAACTCAATTACAAGTCTTTGAGTGGCTTAGTGTTTGCACTCCATAAATCCATAGGGTGGTGTAAGGGGTTCTGCCACGAAATAAAACATGTCCAAGCAATTTTACTTGAATGTGCTGAAAAGACTTTTAAAGTGGTGGAAAATCCTGCTTGTGTGAGCACAAATGCAGTTGTTGTGGTGTAAGCGGGAAATCTTGTGGTATGTACAAATGTCTGCAGACACCATCAACAATAAATACAGCAAGGAATCCTCCCCTGATTAGATATGAGACGATTAGGAACATGGGCCTCTTGATGTTGTCTTCACTCAGCAGAGTACAGGTAAGAATGTCCACAGTATACTTGAGGGTAAGATATTCTTGTACATTCGTGGGTTGGGGGGGGCGGGAAATCCCTTATTTTAAAATATCTTTAATCCCTTCCTCTTACTGAAGCACTAAAATAAAACTGTGAGAGCAGGTTCAACTAGCACTCAGTATTCCATCAACAGGTAAAATGGGTTGTGATTCCAAGTTAATGGAACTTTATAAAATAAGTTTTAAAAAATTGGTCATTATAGACTCTGAGGCCTCCTTTTAGCTATGAATCAAGTACTCTCCTAAACCTGCCCAGACTACAATATTTTGTAGTACTTCTATGCCAAGAGATGATGCTTTCAAGTGGAGGTGAGGGGTGGGGGGCAACCAGACCTTACTGGCCAGTGTTTTCACTGGATATACTCTAGTCTTGCAATATCATCTCCCCCTACACCATCCAAGTACAGCAGAATTATAAAATTTAATATAACATATATGCTTTAGCAAATTAAGTTCCTCATCTATTACTGTCTACTTAATAGTACATAATGTGGGATGCAAAAGGGCTTTAAAATATCAAATAAGAAATTTAGATGCCCTGTCAGACTTGACAGATTGCTAAAGGGGGTGGGGGGGCGTGTAATCAGTAGCATAACTAGAGCAGATCAAATGAGGCACCAGCCCTGGCATTCACCATGAGTGGTTACCAGAACTGACCCCCAGGAATTTTTGTCATGACAGAGGCAGCCTTGTGCTGTCCTGCCAACCACAGTACAGCAGTATTACATTAAACAGTGCATCTGGGGGGGCTGAAAGGGACTGGACTGAGCAAAACAGTACTTCCACCTTCTGGAGCCTTTGCCATAGCAGGCATTGCTCTGCACGCTATATATATGTATGGGAGGAGACAGGGAAGGGAGCAAATCAGGGCCAGGGTTGACTTCCAGGGAAACTGGCCACAAGGTTGTTACTGCTGAGCAGTAACAACAGGTGATGTTATATATGACAGCAGCAGTGGTAGCAATAGCTCAAGAGGGGTAAGTTTTCCCTTCCCTCACCCATACCCCTTCCTCTTCCCCATGTCTACAGCGGTCAGCATATCCCCCTTCTCCTCCCCCATGAGCTCACTATGCCTTTGTAATTTTTTTCCTATGAGAGAGTCATTTCCTCCTAACACCAGTTTAAAAAGCCCTGCATGCCCTGATCATAACCACCTGCTAAACTTGTCTGTTAGGCCTGGCTTCTAAAACCTTTGCATCATCTTACTTTAGGGCACTTTTTCTAATAACCATTACTCTTTTCCAGAGAGTACTTTTATGGCATTAGAAGTATCTTAATCCTTCTTCAATAACAGAATGGAAGAGAGAAATTGCCACAGCTATCATTATGGTGGAAAAATAACTTTATATAGTAAGGATAAAATAGACTTACTCTGCCTAATCTGAGAACCACTTACAGGATATATTTACAGAGCATAATTGCCTTCATTGGCTTGACCAGATAGCTGAAGTACAGTATATAACTTACTTCTACTTCTCTTTTTGTTTCCTTTTCTCAATTTGATTTCCTCTATAACTTGAAATAAATTATGTTTATATAATAACTCTTAAAAGTGAAGAAATGTGGGGAGAATTTGAAGTTTTGCAAACTTCATTGCATCTATATGATAACGTAGCAGGCTTATATAGCTTAGCAGAGTGAAAGTTTATTTAAAGCAGTGGTACTCAATCTTTTCAGTCATGGTGCCCCTCCACCACTTTTTTGAATGCAGTGATGCTGCTTCAATTTACCTTCAAGTTCTCTTGTATCCAGATAAAACTGTCCTTCACTTGCTGCATAGCCTGCCTGGGAAGGGCTGTAGTACATATGCATGCTCGACCTGTATTAGGGCTGTGATTGGCCTAAAGCAGACACCAGCTGCCTCGTGCTGTGTAGCTCTCCCAGCCTGGTCACTTCTATGATCCTCCCAGAAACGGAGGTGCACAGATGGAACTGTCCTGAACACCTCTATTTCCAGAAGGAACATGGAAGGGGCTGGACTAGGAAGGACTACAGCCAAGCCAGCTTCTGCCTAGTTTAGGATGATTACAGCCCTAATGCATCAGGAGTGCACACAGGGCAGTTTTACCTAGCCACTGCTGACAGTGCAGCAACACCTGCATCATGGCATCCCAGTGGAGAACCACTGGTTTTAAAATCTCATTTATCTGCAATTCAAGAAATAATGGATTTCTATTCTGTCCTTCACTTCATTGCTGGTTTTTTGTGGGGTTGGGGAGGAAGAGGAAAGGGGAGTATGAAATCTTTCTTCTTTCAAAAATTGCTCTACAAACATGGTAATAACATAATTAACATGTTTTAAAGATTTTAGATTTTCCATGGAATAATCTGTAAATGACTAGTGAAACCTGAACTTTCTCTGTATATTGTCATCCCTAATAATATTCAGAAATTCAAAGTGGACCAGATTCTAGTATCTGATATTTTACTTTAATGTTGTAGTTTGCTCTATTTCAAGCTCAACCATATTTTTTGTGAAACCAATAAGGTCAGGCTTCGGTCCATGATCTGTAGTTCAATCAACATGGGTCTCAATCCTGCAATGGTTGTGAAAAATTGTATTAATAGGATCAAACCCTTAAAGTGAAATGCATTTTCTGTCCACACAACAGATTTGAAAATACAAAGTCATTAAAAAATAGTATGAGGAATATTTCTGCTAATTTAAAAAGGCTACATGTGGTGTTAATTCACTTGAGGAGGTGAACTAACTTAGATTGGGTCCATTTTTTGCCCACTTTAACCTCCCTGAACACCTGTACGAATGGGCATTTAGATCAGCCTAAGCATAGTTGACTGATCTAAATGTAATCGACCATAGTTAGGTTGATCTAAATGTAATGTCTGTATGTACCCTCAGGTGTTCTGTAGGTTTTAAATAGATGTACTTTGCCTCTACACAGGTATGAAATATTATTCATGGAAGAGAGGCTGCTTCATGTATTATTTACTTTTCAGCACAGTAGCAGTCTGTTTTTAATCGGATGCTAAATCTTGCATGAGTATTGATCATAACTTAATATCATCAATTATAAATAACCATTTTATTCATTCAGAACAACAGCTTATTAAAATAGTATGGAAAAAATGGGCATTTAATTTCCTAGGGTGATCTTTTATGCTAGTTTTAAAGGGATATGGAATGACAAAAAATTGTGCTTGGCTACCAAGTATCTCTTTAAATAGTGGAATATTATATCAGATTTACCATTTTCCAAGCCTGTACCTCAGATACAAGGATTGTAGTCCTTTACAGAAAGCCATTATTTTACATTTATAGCAATCCATAAGAAAGGAAGTTTGTTCCTACTGGAAGCTAAAGGTGCTGAATTATTGATGTTAGCTATCTATTTGTTTAGTTTTATAAACTGTATTTTGTTATGTCCTTGTTAGCTAATATTAGTTCAAACACATTACAGTTCATTATGTTCACTTTGCTAGTATAACTGATATAGGAATAACAAATATATCAAAATAACCTATGTGTAATGCTTCTAGAAGGCCTAAGGTTGTTTTCCTTGTCTCTGAGTTTGAGCGGGGGGAGGGGGGAGGGGAGGAACTTTATTTTGAATTAGTAACTAGATTTGATAAGCTAATCCTTTTGTAGATCATGTCTAACAAAACCAGTTTTCACAAAACACTGAAATCCTTTTATCATATTAGACAGCTATTTTCTAACTCCTGCAGAAATACAAAGACAATAAGACAGTAAAATATCTCCTTGTGCAACAATAACTTTATGGAGAAAATCACAACAGTTGGGTTCAGTTAGGTTAATAAATAAATAAATACATCTAGGATGATTCTACACCAAGGCCCTCATAACACTTAGGGTATGCCATTATTTTTTAAAATAAATCAAATATACAAAGAAGCTAGTTCTTATTTAATTACAATTTATACAAACTCATAAAAAATAAAGTAAGAATGCTATTATTTTCTAGTATAGTATGATAGCAAAAAATCAGATTTGAGTCCCCACCTACGTTAGCAAAAACTATATAGGAAAAAGAAAACTCTTGTCTTGTGGACTTTATAGGGTGGGGACTGTTTTAGCTTGTCTGTTAGGTATGCAGTGTCCTCAGTCTGGTACAATGCTAGATAAAGCCCACAGAAATGACTGTTTCCTCTCTCCTGTGGAGGAAATTATGAAGTTGTGTTTTAGTCTTCATATATCTCAGAAGTTACATGGGGTGCCAGATTTATTTGCTCACAACTTAAGTATCTTTGCCTTTCTCTTTTTTTTCCCTTAGTAAAGCCTAGTATATATTTTCTCATTCTGCTTCAATCTTGTCTAACACCCTTATCAACACTTCCAGTGTTTCAATGTTATTCCTAGCAAATATCTCTGTATTTCTCCCCCTCCACTACACACCCCCATGAGACGGTCATGAACTCCACTATGATACTGGGGTTGATGGCATGTCATGAAAGGTTTTTTGTGTTTATTTCACAGCATGTGTGGTTTTATTGAAAAGTCCAGCATACATGGACTTTTCAACAAGTCCACACTTAGTGTATTTATTTATGCTGGTGTTTTGTTGTGGAATTACTGGATGTTATGCTGTCTGTATATATTTTATGATTTTGGACATGGTTTAGCCAAGGAACTAAGGAATGCATATATAAGGAAAGGAGAGTGGGAAGCACTGTTAAATATCTCCTGCAATTGTCACTAGTACAAGAGGAATTGCCACTCCCAGACACGTTATTGGGTTGGGTTCTCAAAGCATTATTGGCCTATAATGAGGAAATCAACACCTCTCTAGCAAAGGCATGGGAGATAAATGCCCTTTCATCCACAGGAGTGTCAGTTGTCCCAGGTAGAGACTGGAGGATCTGGAGGATTCTGAAACTCAGGAGGAATTGGGACAATGCTGATGGGGGGTATGGGGACTGGCTTGGAAATATTTTAAAGTCTGGTTGCAAAGGGACTGGGGCTTTTGGATTTTTCCCAAGCTAAATCATAAGTTAGTAGGGCTGAAAGGGACCTCACAAGGTCATTTAGTTCATCCCCCTCCTCAAGTCATCCCAGCAGTTTGAGGTCATGCTCCTAGTCCTGCTTCCTTACAGTCAGAGAGAAAAGGCTACTTCCAGTCTCCTTAGAGTTGCCCTTCAGATATCTGAAGGCTGTTATCAAATCCCTCTTCTCAATTTTCCCTTTCTCCAGAATGAAGAATCCTATTTCTTTCAGACTTTCCTTAGAAGCCGTGTTTCCCAGACCTATAGTCATCTTTGTTTCTTTCATAGATTCATAGAAGTTTGGGTCAGAAGGGACCTCAGCATATCATCGAGTCTGACCCCCTGCCTTGAGCAGGAAAGAGTGCTGGGGCCAGAAGACCCCAGCCAGGTGCATGTCTAGACTCCTCTTGAAGACCCCCAAGGTAGGGGAGAGCACCACCTCCCTTGGAAGCCCATTCCAGATTCTGACAACCCTTACCATGAAGAAGTTCTTCCTGATGTCTAAATTAAACCTGTTCTCCGTCAATTTGTGGCCATTGTTCCTAGTTACTCCAAGGGGTGCCCTGGTAAGCAGAGCATCTCCTCTTCCTTGCTGTCTATCCCCTCCCCCCCAACCAATGAATTTGTAGGCAGCCACAAGCTCTGCCAGACCTTTTCTAATCTACTTGCATCCTCCTTGAAATTCTAAGTGCATGCCTACAAAATAAGGTGCCTAGAGAGTTTTACAGGTGAAACTTTTGACACATGGGAGTTAAGTGACAGTTGATTGGGCTTTGAGGACTGTGGTTGTAAACTTAGGGTCCTAAAATTGACCTAACTCCCATTTCAAGTGGCTACATTAAGTTTCTTTGTGGATTTGACTTTCCCAACATTATACCGTGAGCCTGTGGAGGAGCCAGGAACTGCACATTGGTATTATGTAACCATTTATAGGTGAGCCTGCATTTTGAAAATCTAAGCATACACTAAAGAGAATTTGCAGACAGTTTTGTTGAATAATTTTGACTAATGATGAATATATTTCAGACAATCATGATCTCTATGGATATTTCCCAAACTGAAAGAAATGTGTTGACTAAATTACCCGTTACAAATTATTTGCTCTGCTCTAATTTTGCATTAGGTCCCTGAGGCATCTGAATAAGTTTGATTCAGGGTTTTGTTGCCTTTGTTGCATAGTATGTATCTTACTCGATTAAAGTGATTTTATATATTTGCTCCTTCAAGCCTTCCTGAATGGAAGCTATAATGGGTGATATAGCAGTTGGGGATTTACATACACAGAACTGTGCTGCATCCTTCATTTTCTATGTTCCCCCTTGCTTTAATTGAAAACTGCATTTTTTTATAGCTTTATCAAAAAAAAAAAATGCATTTCCAGTGGCTTACAATGAAGCTGTGCCCTTGGCCTTGTTTAAATACAATTTAATGGAAGAGAAATCCAGTCCTGAGGAATATGAAATAGCTGCTTTTACTGTCCAAAAGAAAAATCTCCATGTTTGCTAATGGTTTTTCCTATACATCTAAGCACAGATATACCAACATAAATGTAATGAGAAAATCAACCTAATTTATGCCAGTAATTATGTGTACCTGTCTGCAAATAACATGCAGTCCAACTCTAAATCCTCCAATGGATTAGATAGCATTAAATAGAAACTAATTAACGCAAAGGTGAGATGAGGTGATTCCCTTTTTCAGTTGCTAGTGCCATCTCTGTGCACAGTTGTGCTCTGTTTTACAGATGTCTGATTATCAAGTGCTCTGATGTGCTACACCTAATTTTAGCAGCAGTATATTATTCTAATTAAAATATTTTACAAGTTATTTTTATTACATTTTTAATAATGCCAGAATACCAAAAAGCAATGTTGTTGTCATGCAGATAGGTATACTGTATCAGTAGACAGCAATATGTTGGCATGGAAATGTAGCTTTCATATTTGAGTGATTTTTTTTCTTGACAAGACTAGAGGAGATATTGGAGTTCCTTTGTACAGTAAGAATAGAATGCAGCAAAAAGGAAAAGGGTAAGTAATTTCAAGGTAAACATGTAATATTTTTAGATTAAGCTTTCTTCTGTTGAACCTTATCTGACTGTAAGCTAGTGTGTCCTTGTGCATTTTTTCAAAAGCAACCAAATTGGTTATAACCTACACTGCAAGATATTCCTTTTAGTAACATTAACATTTCTGATGCATTCCAAGGACAGAATTTGGACCTACTATTTAAAGTAAGTCCAAGTACCAGTTAATGCAGGTAAGGCAGTTTTAAAATGATGGTGAATTGTTTACAAGAAATAATGGACCGTTGCATCCCTCTTTGAAGTTACTGTATAAGCCTTTATGTTAGATTATACTGTGCCCATTAAAACTGTAAACATAAATAATATTAACATGGTGCACTGTTTCATGGAGCTTAGCACATTGTTGACATGATATACAAAATAAATTATCATTAATATTTGGTCATGTTTTACCTTGATTGATCTAAGTTATTTGAGGCCCTAGGAAGAACTAATGGTTGCTAGGAGTTTTAGTGGAGAGTATCAAGCAGTCAATCAGCTGGAAAGATAGCTTGGGACATTCGATTAGGGAAGGAAGGCTAACAGATGAGTAAATGAACCTGGGAGACTATTAGAATGCAACCCCAAAGGCCAGAGGTCCAGCAGGGCAGTAACTCCATGCGCCATACTTCTCATTCCTGAATCTCCAGTGGCAGTAGTGTGGCCAGCTACCAGCTGAAGCAACAGCAGTTTTTGTGCTTTCCCCCTGCTCTCCCCACCTGTTTTGCAAAATTCAACTCCTAGGGCTGCTGTCCTAGTCACCCCAATGCACCTACGTTGCTGGCAAAGGCTACAAACAAGGCCCAGCAGCTGAGATTTTATTGTACCTTGATAAATAAATTGTACATCTGCTCTGCCTTGTTTTTGGGATCCCAGAGATCTGATTTGCTTGCAGAATACTCATCACAAAGTTTATCTTTTGCCTAACAGGATAGAAATGTTTCTGGCTTCCAAAGCCCAAGTATAAGCTGAGGACACCAAAATAACTTTTTCAGACTAACAGGAGAGCCAAAGCATCAGTAGGTGTTTCCTTGTTAACAAGGTGTTTTCTTGTTATCAAGGTGTTTCCTTGTTATCTGTAAATTAATAATTCATTTCTTTTCCATGAATGTTTATTTAGACTGCTTTTCTAGTGGTTAGTAATTTTTAGTTTTGTTGAGAGAATTGCTTGGATATACTGAGTCCATTCTGTGCAGTGACTTGATTTGAATCTTTGGTTTATGCAAAATATAGCATTTCACAACTATTTTAAGTGGCTATAAATTCACGTTCAAATCCATTGCTTCAAAAATCTACTTACTAAAAGTACATAAATGTATATGAGGTAAGAAGTGTGACAATTCTTTAAAAGAAGCAATTTCTGTATTTATTCACTGCATCTTATCTTTGTCTCATCTTCTGTTGCCAATCCAGAAGAAGGAATACAATTAACTATTGGAATTCTATAGGTAAAAGTACACTGTTTGGTTTTATTAGTTAAACTTTAGAATATCCCCTCCATAATTTCAGTTGTATGAGGTTTTTCTTATTTGCCGTTCTAAATTGTTTTCAGGTCTTGTTGCAGCTGTATTCCACCTAAGAATTAGCTGTATTTCAGTGGAGGGCAAAATGATTACATGCAAATTTTCAATTTGTAAATTATTTTGAGACCCACTGAATAAGTGTTGCACAATTAAGAGTTAGATTGTTCACTTGGAGATGATACCCACATACTTATATGTCCCAGGATCTACTATGTTAACACATTAGTCCAGGGATATTTTTTTTTTGCCAGAAATTCTGGAAAGTAAGACTAGTAAGAGAACAGCATCTATATTCTGAGCAAAGTAGGTTTTCCAGAGTTTGTGACTTCTATAACATCGGCAATTGGGCATAGTTCAGTAAAAGGAACCTCTAGGAAATAGAAAAGAGAAACTTCTTGGGATAAAAAAAGAGACAAAATCAAACAAATACACAAAGCAAACCCTATAGGTGAACAGACTTTTTGAGGGCTTCATAAAATGTAGCATTGCTCTCAAAATAATCATACAAATAAACTATTGGATTATTTTGCAGCCAGTAGTTTTTTTATTTTAAACCCAGGGGGAAAAAAAACAAACATAGGCAATGAAATAAGAATGTTATATAGAGGCTTCTAAACAAAACTTTGCTTCAGTGGGCCTCCACATTTCTGAACATGTACAGAAAGCCAGGGTTAGAAAATCCACAATTCAAATGGAGCTGAGACAATTGTTAGAAAAAAAAAAATCTTGCTACAGAAGTAATAGTTTAGATGCTCAAGGTTGTCAGGCGTAATCTTACAAAGGAAACAGAATTTTAATTATATCTCAGGCTGATACTATCAAAAATCAAGCACCTATCAAGCCGAAGACAGAATTATTTTTTACAATAAGGAACATCAGAGAACACACCACAGCTGCACTATGTGATAAACAGGAAAACTTAAAATGTTGCTACGTACAGTCATAATAGCTTGGTTTCTGGTTTTAATAACCAGTATAATATTAAACTAGCTAAAAGGTGCATCAGTGATATGGACCCTTGTGTTTGCTAAACTATTGTTCATATTTATATTTAGATAAACTTTGCAGTTGTTGGCTGAGTTTTATTGTTAAGCTGTCACTTAAACGATCAAATATTTTTAATTCCCACGTAATCTCAACTCACTCTGAAGAATTATTTTTATTCAGATGTCTTGAGGGTTAAATTTTGCAAACAGATGACCCTGAACACATCTACAAGACGCAACAAAATAGACAGGAGTGTGTAATGATGGTACAACACCTTCCCTCCCCCACCACAAATGCTGACATTGTTCCATCAGTGCATCATCAGTAGTACTAGGCAGAAGAAGGAAGTGCCAATTCTGGTTGCTTTTAGTCCATGGCTGCCTTTGCCTTATATTCATGCCCTTCTGATACCTCTGAAAGCACCATTGCCATTAATAATTTTATACACGTAAAACTGAATGGTTCTGTCTGTGATATTTAATAAGTGATTTTGCTGGTGCATTAGAAAGACCAGATCCAGATCAGTCTTTTAATGTTGGCTCTGCAGGACTGACAGGAGGGGCATGTACTACTTGTGCCAGTGACACCAGGAGAAATGGCTTTGAATAAAAAATAGAGAGCAGAATAGTTAAGTAAAAGATGTCATTTTTCCTTTTTTAGTATAGAACCACACTTTTTAAAAAGTAGGCTTTCTAGTTCTAAAACATTCATAAGGTACTTTAGGTTCTCACTTTCAAGGATGCTTTATTTTTGCTGTTTCAGGTACTGTGATCAGTACAGTCAGTGTGCTTCATATGTCTTCCTTTACTGTAGTAGCTGCCACTTGTCACCTTCAGGTCTATGGGTAACTATGTTCTGTCTCTCCAGCACAGCACATTACTAGTTTTCTCACTCTGCCAAAACAGGAAAGTTTGTCAAACTCACCTAATGTAGCATACTATTAACAGGGTCATAGGCAAATACCTACAGATCAATTACTATATAATACCTCCGGCAATTTATTTGCACAAGTAGCAATTTTTTTTTTTTTGCTGAAATCCATAGCTTCCAAAAAATTAAGAAGTAGTGATATTATTACCCAGGATAGCAGTAGATCAAAAGAACTGGAATAGGAAGCTTAAAAACACCCATCTACCTGGGCATTTTAGTTTAATAGGTGCTATTTATAGCTCACCTTCAAACCTCACCTAGTCTTGTTTTTCTTTAAGAAATAAAAATATACATTTGCATAGCTGTTTATTGTATTTTCATGTTATCTCTTTGTATCAAATTGACTTTCTTTCCATATCTTCAAAACATCATTTATTTAACAAAAGAAGCTTGCATAATAATTTTGATTTAATCTTTGAAGTTGACATGTCTCCTTACTATCTAATGTAACATAAAATTCTCTTTATCGCTTATTCTCTTTATTAAGTTTCACCATCAAGCTCACTGCAGTTTTGTCTTATGAAAAAATCAGACAGCAACATGAATTGCAGTGCACTTTGAAAAACTTTTACAGTGATCATAACAAAAAGAAAGAGATAAATGAGCAGTCCCACAGACTGTTGCTTTATTGCCTCAAAGGAAAAAAGGATGTATAAACCAAGTCTTCAGAAACTGAACTTTCCCAAACCCCAGGGGTGAATAGTAAACAAAATTAATAATTTCCTCTAGAATTTGGTGCTGATTAACATAAATATCTGCCATTAGTGAGGCCTTCCGTACAGAAAGCCTTTTATGAAGTCATCTTTGTTGGACTACATACAGATCTTGGTGTTATTGCTTATAACTGAAACAAAGCATCTCTCAGAAAGAGCTGAAATGGGATAGCAAAGCAGTTTGGTTTCAGGTTTTGATTAGATCACTCTCTTCTTTGGAGTTGTATGTTAGTTTTTGGCTCTGGCTTGTTTCACAAAATAAATAATGCATTTTCTAACACTCAATAGATGCATTTCTGATGACAGGCAAAATCACCTGCCTCAAATGACAAATAAGGGCTCTCTAATGGAGGAATAGAAGAACCAGAAAGAGACACAGAAATGTTATGCAATGGGACATGATAGACTTTCTATGCCTTCTTGTATTCTGCATAGGGTAGGTTCAATAGGGTAGCTACAATTTTGGTCAGCTCTCGTTATTTGGTAGAAATATAGGAATAACTATGAGAGAGTAGATGACCTAAATATATATTTGTCTTTTATGTGTTGTCAGCCTATCTTCTTACTTATCATCTTTCTGCCTGGAATTATTAAATTGTTTGATTAACTATTTAATTAACTATGCCTCTGGAGAACTGGTGGGCATACCATTCAGCAGGTATGCAACAACATAGTCATTCCAATTACTCTTCTAATGACTTTATTTTTTTAATAAACTTTTCCTTTGGTTTCTTTTCTATTATAGTCTCTATTTCTTTTAATTTGGCTCAGACATTAACTTCTGAGTAGGTTAAGTTGCATTACTTTACCATGTATATTCACTGACAACCAACATGCCAGTACATTCATGGAAAACTCTCCACATCATTTGCATCTTTAGTGCATTTGGGCAAATACTTGAAAAAAAAAGTTTAATTTTACAGTAAATATGACTAAAGCAGGAATACTAGAAGCATTCTAATTCAAAAGAACTGTTCCAAACTGTAATTATCTACAATTCTCCAAGATCTCCTAAAATGCAGCAGCATATGGTGATTCACTCATGATTGTTTCTGTTAAAATGAGTTTAATTTAATAAGTCAATGAAATGTTAGCAGCTGGTCCTACCACAATTCAAGGTCAATGCACAGTGTTGACATAATTGGACAACCTCTCAGTGCATGCTCTACAGGTGTTGGTCATGTTGACAAGAAGCACAGTAATTATGTCTTTTTTAATATTCAGCAAAAGTATATACTTTTAAAAAAGGCCGCAAGAAATCAGAGATAAAACACAACCATTGCCACATGAGACAGAAGAGTAGCCCACCAGCTGTGTCTATTTTAAGTACTTTTCCTTATTTTTAACTGTACCTGATATTGCACTAGCCTTTTCTTTCTATTGGTCCTTGTTTACAGTTTTACAGAGTAGAGAACAATTTTAATTACTGCTAAGGATCATTTAAGCAATATTCAGTAAGGATTCTTTGAAGTATCTTGTATAAGAATGAATGGATCATAATCAGCTCAATAATTTAGTGATCAGAGGTAGAGGGTGGAGAATATAATGTATAATGAATGTGTAAAATATAATTGAAGGAAATGGTACACCTGAACTGGTTTTATTGATTTGACCATGCTTCAATTTCTCTAAACAAAGTTTCCAGTATGTACTTCTACGTAGCTTTCGGTCTTCCTCATTTCAAAATATCCTGAATCTAAATGTAATATATATTTGCAGCATCCTCTGTATGATGGGGTGCTCTGTGTGAGATGGTTTGCAGATTTGTCACCCTATAGCATCACTTCTAAACACTCCTAGTCACTTTATTACCTAAAAATAACTTTCCATCCTTTTTAGGGCATAGAGCATTAAATTAAATTCCTGCTTTGTTGAAGTCATTGGCAACATTTTCATTAACTTTAGTGAAGTCTGAATTTTGCTGTCCTTGGATATGTACAGAAGTTACCTATTTCACACGATGAGGCCCCCAAAAGCACTTTGTAGCTGTAAAATAACAAACGTTCATGGCTGCAGGGTGTTTTTAAAATGGCTGATTGCACAAAAATATAACCCTTATCTGATGTACTATCAGCTAGGGGTGGTCTAGGGCAGAGTGCCTAAGCAAACCTATGTATAGTGTATTTTCAGGTGATTCTACCCATATCCCATGCATCTTTGTGGGGCTGGCCTGGTAATCATCTGGGTGAACACCAGCCCTGCCCTGCCCTGCCCTGCCCTGGCCTGGCCTGCCCTGCCCCTGGGGCTGTCACAGAGGGGAAACCAAAAACCTCTGTCTCCCCCCTATAAAGCAGGGAGAAGAGGAGGAAGGGAGCTCCCCCTGCTGTATGTGTTCCCCACCCAGCTACCCTTTCTAAGGTTTGGGGGGGAGCCAAACCAGGCCCACATGGCATGGGGGCTTCTGCCCCCCCCCATCCCTTGCACAAGTGTCTCGACAGCGGCAGAAGGTACTTTGTCTGGAGAAGGGCAGGGAAACTGATCCCCCCACAGTCTTGTGAGCCCATCCTGGCCTGGCTACCCCCAAAATCCCAGCAGAGGCAACTAGTCGGGGCCCATGAGGCAGGGGGGCTCCATTTCCCTCCCCACTCCCCTTCTCCCCAGCTCCCGATGTGGCAGCCTCTACCATCATCCAGATGCTTGTCAGGAGGAAAGGGTTCAATAAGAAATGCTGGGAGGTGGCTGAATTGTCCCTGCCTCTGAGCCCTCCCTCCTTCCCCACTGCAGGAGGTAAATGCCTGTTGGGTTCAATAAGAAATGCAAAACTCTTGGTTCAGAGAGTATACCTTTTATTAGGCCAACTACAAAATTATAACCAAAAAAAATCTTTCTTTGCAAGCTTTCATGCTCATGTGCCCTTCCTCTGGCCTAGGGAAAATTAACGATTGTACCATAGATAGAAAAATAAACTTCATTTTGCACAGAGGAAGCTGAAGATGGATGTCTATTCCTCTGGATCCATGAGAGTTACTTTGTGTGAGGTGCTCTTTGATGTTCAGATAAGTCAGGATTTCTTCCCTGCTGGTGTCAGGTGGCAGAAAGGCAGGGAGGTAAAGAAATCTTTCTTTGTTGTTTAGCAATGAAGCTTATAATTCCCATATTGGATAAAAATCAGCATCTTCCATGTTGGGTTCAGTGGTACTGTAACTTATGATCAGGGATCCTGGTTTTCTCTGATTAAAAATTGCAAATTCTCTGGTTAAAAACCCCAAATCCATGATAAAAATTAAAGGCCTCCCACAGCCCCTCCCAGTGCTGCTGGTGCCCCACACTCCCCCCCCCCACACACACACACACTCAACAGCACTCCTGATGCTGCTCATAACAACCCCCGAGACCCACAGACATGCAGACACAGACACTGATACCCACCCCAGCATTTAAGTGTGTTGGGGGGAAGGGGCAGGGCAGGGGAAAGGGAAGGTGCTGTGGGGGTACATCAAGAAGAGGGGAGTTTGCCCCTGTGCCCACTCCCAGGAGCAGGGTAAGTGGGGCTTGGGGGCTGTGGGGCAGGGCTGGGTAAGATGGTTGGGGGCTGAGGGAGCGGGGGGTGCTGCCAGCCCCAGGTGGCACATCACAGCTGGGAGCAGGGGTGCCCTTCTGTGGGGGGATTTTCAGGCAAGTGATACAGGGTGCAGTGTGGTGGTGCCTGCCATGTGCAGACCACACACATGCTGCTTGGCCATCTGCCCGGAGAAGGAGGAGAGGGAGGCTGGCATTTGGCTGGAGCACCGCTCTGTGGCCGATGCTGCAGCCATGGCAAGGGATGAGAGTGTGGGGGGGAGGGAGCAGGGGCTTGCACGCAGCAGCTGCTGCCACTTACCTGGAAGCCTATTATGGCGGTGACTGCCACTGCCTCCAAAACCTCCTGCTGCCACCGCGAAGCTCTGCCATCCCTACCACCACCCCATGCCATGCCACTGGCTGCACAGCTCCAAGCATGGCTCTGTGGCAACAGCAGGAGGTTGTGGAGGTAGTGGCAGTCACCACTGGCACAGGCAGCCACTGCCACTTGCCTGTGGTCCTGCCCATGCCAGTGATTATGGCCTCTGTGTAGAAAACCTCTTGCTGCTGCTGTGGAGCCATGCTCGGAGCTCTGTGGCCAGCGGCAGTGGCGCAGCATGGTGATGGGGATGGGAATGGCTGCATGCCTCCTGGCCACCACCACCCCATGCTGTGCCACTGCCACTGGCCACATAGCTCTTAGCATGGCTCCATGATGGCAGGAGGTTTTGTACACAGTGGCTGTCACCACTGGCATGGGCAGCCTCACAAGCAAGTGGCAGTGGCTGCCCATGCCAGCAATGACTGCCACTGCCTCCAAAAGCTCCTGCTGCTGCCACAGAGCCATGCTCAGAGCTGTGAGGTCTGCAGCAGGAACATGGCACTGTGTGGGGTGGTGGCGGCCAGGCAGCATGCAGCCATTCCCAGCCCCACCACCGTACCACACCACAGCTGCCACCACAGAGCTCCAAGCATGGCTCCATGACAGCAGTGGGAGGTTTTGGAGGCAGCGGCCATCACCACCATAACAGGCCTCCAGGTAAGTGGCAGTGCCATGTGCAAACTCAAGCCTCCCCCTCCCCCACACCCGCATCCCTCACCCTGGCTGCAGAGCTGGCCACAGAGCTGTGCTCTGGCTGCAAGGCAGCCTCCCCCTCCCCCAGGCAGGCAGCTGGTCATCATGTGTGTGGCCCGCACATGGCAGGCACCACATTGCACTTGGCATCACTTTCCCACAAAGCCCCCACAAAGGCGCACCCCTGCCTTCACCCCCTGGCCTTGCTCCCAGCTTTGATGTGCTGCCTGGGGCCAGCAGCACCCATGCTCCCTTAGTCCCCAAACCATCTTCCCCAACCCTGCCCCACAGCTGCATGTACCTCCATGGTCCAGGGGCGAAGGGCAAGTCTGAGCCTGAGCCCAGCCTTGGCTGCCTCAGTGGCTCAGGCCCCACCCTTCCCCCTCTCCCTACCCCTCTGGCCAGGGCTAGGGGTTTCCCACCCTTTTTCCAATCAGCTCCTGCAGGCTGAAGCTGTGCCAGCCTGCAAGAGCTCTCTGCAAAAACAAAGAATCCACAGATTTCTCTGCTAAAAAAGAAATCCACGTGTTCGCTGAGAAAACCAGGGAACCCATAGTTTTCTCCGTTTTTCCATGGGAAGTGGAAAACCCGGATCCCTTCTTATGATGCTTTAGGTAAAATGTCTTGTGGGCTCCCCCTGCACTGGCAATAAGGTGTGATGAGATCTAATGTGTAATCCCACAATCATTCCTCCTGCTCTGCTCATGTGACATGGCAGGAGGTCCAACACTGTGGATCATGCATTAGATTCCACTGCATGTTTACCTGCACATGCAGACGGGGGCTATTTTCTTATAGACTAATTCCAGGATGATTATCTTGATCATTTTCCTTTCCTCTAATAATCTTAAGGGAAAAAATAATTAAGAAAGCACAAAAACAATATGTAAACTAGTTATTTTATGTATTTAGATTTATTTATTAAAATTCTAACTACAGAGCTGAAAATAAGTTTTACCAGTAAAACTATTCCTAATTCATACCATGGTTAAAAGAAATCAGAACTGGAGCTATATAGGGGTTTTTGTGATATGTCATGCTAAGTACAATAAGCTATTATTAAACATATTTATTGATAACATTTCTCTATGAACTTTCCTGAAGTTCCATTTGACCAGTGAAGAATGACCAGAGAATAGATGTTAGTTTTAGAGTAGTGCTAAATGTAGGCTTCTTGAATTTGGCTTCTGTTTCAGCATTCTCATTTTTTTGAATGAGTATTACATTGGAAATGTTTGAAACACAGATGGGTATTTTATTTGTATACCTATTATTGTGTAATTAGGCATTTTGACAAAACATTACCCTTCATAATGTTTTATATCTGTTTTGATAACTGATAAAAAAAATCTGAGAATGATTCCTATGAGAACCAAGGATGCTGTTGTGTGGTCCTTTGCCTATTTGCAGGAAAATACAATGATATAAATTATGAAAGTATGAAAATCTAAGAAAAACTGAAAAAAAACTGAACTAGATCTTTAAAGGCATGTAGGCATCAAAGTGCCACTGATTTAAATGTGAATTAGGTACATAAGTACATTGAAGTATCAGTGCCTGTGTATACTTACGTTGGAACCAGCAGCCCATCAGTAGCCAGAACTGTCATTGCATTTTTTGGATGTTCAATAAATTGTGAGACATCAGAAATGATATTTAGGTTCATGATAAATATTCTTTTTGAAAATTTCATCATTCCTGAAGAGATTAAACAGTGAAGGACATTCTCTTCTGTCAACAGAAAGAAGAGATATTAAATATCTCCCACTGGCCTGAAAAATACATTAGCAATTAGCACAGTTCCAAAGTCAATTTTTGAATCAGTATGAGCCCCTCACTCTATTTCTACCTGAAATCTAATTTTTAAAGCAGATGATTTTTTTTTTTAAGATTTTCTCTGAATCAAGGAAAATCCCATACTTCCTTTAATAAACATGAACCCTTTATTTGTAGACAGGGAATTAGACCTCTCAAACTTGACTCTGTACTTCATTGACTTTCGTTTCCACTGAGCTATACAACTGGAATAAGTTAAAGTAGAGCCATTTGTATTATAAATATAGCAAAGTGGTCTTCATGTATTCCCTAATCTAGTGCTATATTGACAGTTTTCCAGCAGAAATAAAGAAAAGACAAACTCTGAAACTATAAGTAATATGGGTATTAACTTCCACAACACTATGGACCAACCCCCACTGGATTTCCTAAACCCTGCTAGAGTTTCAGACCATTAAAACTTGCAAAGTCTTTCTAAATGGCTAGAGAACATAATTTATAATCTAGCACCTTAGAAGTTGCTTGGAGAGAGTCTGTGTGAAAAAGGGTATATTGTAGATGTTCAGAGACATTATTTCTTTGGTGGATGAAGGGGCAGTCACATAGTGGTTTCTCACCCTCCACACCATGTGAAGGGAGTAAAAGCATGAGCCTGCATTTACTTGATCCTACTGAGACATTCTAGTGCCATTATCTTGGCACTACACTGGGAAAGACTGTATTCTCTACTAGGATTATGGCAATCCTCTACTGAACTCCCTCCCTTTACTCATCTGTGCAGGTCTAGCTACCGTCTGATTCCTAAGGAGAATATATGTTTGTCCCCTTAATGATGATCCTCTGTGCCAGTTTTTCAATTCACTTATCTATATTTCATTCATAGTTTACCTTATTCATTAAAAATCCAACTGATTACTATAGCATTCATACTCTAGGATGTGTGTGTGTGCACATGCATGCCCATGTGCTTGTGTGGGAGGATGGATATACACATATATAATATGCATGCATATAGAAGGAGAGCATGACTGGGTGTTCTATGCTAGTTTTGGGGGAGGGGTCACTGAATATGATATTTTTTTTGTGTCTAAAGTTATCTAATAAGCCAAAAAAACTTACAGCCAAAGTACTGATTCCTTGTTTTTCTCTAGCATTATCAGAGAGCCCTCAGTGCATAGATTATGTGCAATAAAACTGACATCTGAGAAAAGAGCAAAAAACCTACAGCATTTTTAATCCCTTGGAGGCTGATGAAATTGCTCTCTCAAAACTATAATGAGAATGGAATAATTTGTGACATTTTCCTTTGTCGTTAGAAGGTATTGATTTTTATGACATTTTTTTCTTATTTTGTGTTATGAGCACGAGGCATCAGAATGTTAATATTTGATGCACAAACTAAACACAGGTAGTGTTCAGGTACCATTTTATTTATTTCAATTATTTTTCAGTTTTATGCACTAGCCATTCTACCAAATCCCCGGAGGCTATTAAGACAGTTAGTTCACAGATAACAATCATTCGGTAAACTCTGAAAAGTCAGAATTAAGATGACAGTCAACACACAAACTAATTTCTTCTGTGAAGCTTTTAATCCCAGTGCAGTAACTGTTGTTTTCACCACGGTGAATTTTTTCATCTTTGCTTGATCATCTAGTGCATTATGTCTCAACTGCATTGTCTGTGTGAGTCTTTCAGTGTCTTCTAAGCCAGAGGTGCGCAAACCTTTTGCCTGGGGGGCTGGATGGACAGTGCTTAGTCCACCTGCAGGCTAGATCTGGCTGGTAGTTCCAATCCAGCACCTGAGGCAGGCACACCAGGGCCCCACCTGGCTACACAGATGGAGGTGGGAGACAGCTAAGCCCTAACCTGGCCCCATGGAGGGGAGTAGGGGGATTATGGTCTGGCTCTGATCCAGCTGTGTGGGAGAAAGGGGCATGTTGGCCCTGCAAGGAGGGAAGGGGGGTTGACATATCCACCAACCCACACCCATGGGAGTAGGATTCTTAACTCAGCAGTCCCCACAGTGGGGGAAAGGGGCTTTATATGGCCCAGACTTGGCCCTGTGGTGGGGAAGTGGTCATGACCCAGTCCTATGGCTTCTGCCCAGTTGCACAGAGGGAACGAAGGTGTGGCCCAGCTCTGACCTGCCCCATGGGGCTTGGGGTTTGGGAATTTGGCAGTAGGGGAGGGTGACTGCATTAATTGCCACTGCTCTGCTGCTGCTGCCAAATTTCCTGACCCATAGGGATCTCCATGGGACAGATGCCATGGATGCAGCTTGCAAGCTAGAGGTTGATCCCACCCTGTTCTAAGTAGTGATCCTTTTCCTTGTGATTTTGGCTCTGCTGAAAATAGTGATGATGCTTATGGAGGTCCTCTTTGTGCCATCCTTGTTCCTTCTGGGTGTGTCCACACGTGTGCTTTAATGCACAGTAGCCTACTTTACTGTGTTGTACAACATTGTGAAAAAAAACATGCTAATATACTAATGCACAGTAAAAATAGGCTACTGTGCATTAAGCATCCATTAAAAAATGTGTTTTTACTACTGCGCAGTAGGGCAGTCTAATGCATGTTTATTTAGTACCTCACATTAGAGGTACTAAATTTAATGTGCATTAGGAAAAGTGCATTAATGAACATATAGATGTGCCTGCTTCGGAGCACTTTGCTCTGCAAGCATTTGCCTAAATGAGATAACTTCTCTCTGCAGTAGGTCCAGCAAAAGAAAGTTTGCAGGGAAGAAATCTCCCTGAAGATTCTGTTATAGGTTTACTCATTTATTGGTCTGTTCAATAGTGTTAACTTTCCATCTGCAATATAGTATCTCCTTCAGCCATGTCAGGGCTATGGAACAGGTATTCTGTAAGAGATTCTACTCACCGTCTGAGAGATTCAGCTAATGATTTTCATATCTGCCTATGCAAACTGAGGAAAAAATGAGAAAATGTATTCTTGGCTAACTGACAGTGGTTACATTTCATTAGGTATTATCATCTTTATAGCCACCGAGTCCAGAAAACTACATGATTTGAGCTTTTCTTTGAAGGAGAGAATTGCAAGATTGAATGGCATTAGATTTGGTTGGTCTGTATCTCTCTCTCTTTCTGGATTTCAAAAACAACACAGTTTGCCAAGCTGGGAGTGAGAAAGTAGATAAGAAAGTAGACAATTAATAGACAGCATAGAAGTGATTATATTATGACCTTATATGAAACTGAATTTCAAATACCTTGTTTTCTCTAACATATTTATTGTTTTTCACTCTGAGAAGCTAACTTTAAGCATAAAACTTCTCATGAAAGAAAATAGTTGTTTCTGAAGAATTAGTAGGAAAGTTATTCATTTATTCATATAATATACTGTAGTTTGTGTTAGTTTATACTTTTCTCAAAATATTAGGGGTATTTTTTAGTAATTTTTGGTGTAATTCAAGATTTAATTCCCCATCTAAAATAGAAGTTTCTGCAGTGTAATGAAAGGCTTAGTTTTCTTTTTCTTCAATTTACATTTGGGATACATATGAAACTATACTAGAGTTGTCTGTGGCAGGGATGTGCTGCTGAGGCCAATGGATGAAACAGATGAGTTAAACAGCAGGTAGGATAGTTAAGAGATGACTTAATGAACCATAAATCAGGTGTGGCCCTGATTCTCTTTAGTTTGAATTACACGAATGCCTACATGAATTCCATGATATAAAGTTGTGGTGTTACAGGGGAATTAGACTCCGTGTAACTGAAATAGTACACAATTGAGTCTACATATTGGAGATGGAAAATATTTGAAAAAATGTTGAAAAATCAGAATAAAATCAAAAAGGAAAAAAATCTTTGAAAGATGTATGTTTTTGATGTATGACATATATGGGGGAGAGAGGGCAAAATGGTTTATGAAGAATTATGAGACTATGCTTTCCCTACATATAACCAGAAATAATATCTATAGGTAGAACTGTTTTTTTCCTCATTAAAATTGTAGCTGAAATGAGATTTCCTGGCATGGGTGCCAGACATGTTACCTTGGGTATAATCTTGTCAGATTTCATACAATAAGCAAGATTGGGTCAGGTCAATACTTGCATATAAGACCTCCTGGGAAAACCCTGGTGTTGTGGAAAGCGGCAGTGGTGATTCATTTAGATGTCACTCTTTCCCCTGAATCAGTGTTTGAACCAATGAACTGGACTGGCATTAGGGAAATGTGTACTATTGCAAAGTGCCATTTCTCAGATGAAATCTAAAACTAAAGTTCTGACAATTTGGCATCAAAATTGCAATGATACTTCTCATATGAGTAGGTATGTTAACCCTGATATGCTGGCCCAATACCAGTCTAAATACATCCTGCCTACCTAATACTTTTCCTTCCATGTCAGATGAAGAAAGCCATCTTCCCTTTCTATTCCAAACTACATTACAGCATGTGTGTTTTATTACAGAGGTAGCTCTGTTTTCTTGACTAAAGGACTGACCTCTAAATGTAAAGTGTAGCTCTTGAAGTGCTTTGGATTAAGATATATATATAAATGATGTGAGGTCTGTGTACTACTGTTATAATGTCAAGAATCACAAATTCATTGTGGGTGCATCTACACAATACAAATTACACAGTGGGTGCATCTATACAAGACACTGACTTTGCAGTAGCCAAAAAATACTGCACAGCAGCACATCCCAGCACTGGCAGTGCTAACACTCTTCTGTGCAGTGGTAATAGGATACTTGTTGGCACTACTACACAGTAAGTCCGGTTACTGTGCATTTACTTAGTACTTGCTAATACAAAAATCATAGAATCATAGAAAATTACGGTTGGAAGGGACCTTAGGAGGTCATCTAGTCCAAGCCCCTGTTCAAAGCAGGATCATCCCAGCCAAAGCTTTGTCTAGCTGGGTCTTAAAAAACTCCAAGTTTGGAAATTCCACCACCTCTCTGAGTAACTCATTTGAGTGTTTTATTACCCTTCTAGTGAGAAAATGTTTCCTAATATCTAACCTAAACTTTCTTTCCTGCAACTTGAAACCATTGCTCCTTGTTCTATCATCTGCCACTGCTGATAACAGTTTAGCTCCATCCTCTTTCCACCCCTCTTCAGGTAGTTGAAGACTTTTATTAAATCCCCTCTGTCTCCTCTTCTCTACACTAAATATCTTCTCTAGACTAAATAAGCCCAGTTCCCTCAGCCTCTCCTCATAAGTCATGTCCACCAGCTCCTCACCATTTTTGTTACTCTGCTGGACTCTCTCCAATTGGTCCACACCCTTTCTGTGGTGCAGGGATCAAAACTGAACACAGTACTCTGGATGTGGCCTCACCAGTACTGAATAGAGGGGAATAATCACTTGCCTTGACCTACTGGCAACACACCTACTAATACAACCTAGTATGCCATTAGCCTTCTTGGCAACAAGAGCACTTCAGATGATTATCCACTGTACCCAGGTCCTTTTCTGAAGAGCTGTTGCCCAGCTAGTCAGCCTCCAGCCTATACTGATGCATGGTATTATTCCATCCCGAATGCAGGACTCTGCATTTGTCTTTGTTGAACCTCATGGGCATGTCCAGATGAGCACGCATGTGCCTCTTGCCCTGCCTCAAACCCCTTTTAGCACGTGGTGGAATGAAAAAATGTTCCCTACACTGAAAGTTTGCAGTGCAAGGAAAAAATTATACCCCTGGATATACTGTTTTGCCCAGAGCATCTCTTTGGTGCTTCTGCTGCCCCTGGTGCTGTCCAAGGTAAGTGTGAGGGGGAGTGGCAGGGGGAATGTTCTCAGGGCTGTGGGGGGGTGAGGACCTGGATAAGATCACTGTGGCTCACTAGTCCAGCTTTGCACTGGAGCGGGTCACATGGCTCTGGGAGGCACACACAGGAGCCATGCCTCCCAGAGCTGTGAGACCCACTCCAGTGCAAAGACAGACTAGAGAGTCACATGGGGCTGGGTCAGGTCCTCACCCCCCAGCAGGCACAGTGGGGCAGAGGCAGGATGTGAGATGTGACCAGCCCTGGGGCCTGTCTGCTGCCCAGCTGGGCCAGGCTTGCCGCATTGTGACAGGACCTGGCACGGCATGCAGTTCCTAAGTGCTGCACCCAGCCGGGTCCTGCCACCCTTGGGGCCACTATGTTGCCCAGCTGGGCTGTTCCTATTGTGGCAGGGACCACATGAAGCTAAATACCAGGGTTGGTAGGACCTGGCCTGGCTCCGTGCAGTCCCCACCTGCCAGGCTGGACAGCACAAGCAGCCCCAGGGCTGGCAGGATACGGCTCAGCTCAACTGATTGCTCTTTCTCTCTCTCATACACACATACACACATGCACACACACACGTGTATAGAGTGTTCTGAGTGTGTGGGGCCAATGGGTGAAAGATACAGAATTCTTGGTACAAAAAAGGCAAAAAAAAGGATAGGAGTGTTGTGTGGGTCAAAGGATCAAAGCATGAAAATAAGTGCACCTGATGGGGACACCAAGCAGAGGCCCCCTGGGCCACAGCCACCAGTCCTCAGAGACATTCAAGGAGTCAGTGGACACTGCTCACTGGTGCACTGCCTGGAGATGTGCATAGACAAATTAAAGTAAAATTGTCCCCAGTCTCCAGGCACCTTCCCAGTCAGAGCCTCCTTCCTGGTTAAATACAGGGTCTACTTAGCCAGGGTAAGGAGGAGGTTGACCAGGAGGTCCCAGGACTTGGTGGGGCCACGGATGGGATGACCAAAAACAAAAGCGGGGGGTGAAATTCAACCAGAACCTCAAGAGGAGGTTAGGGAGGTGGAGAGGCTTCAGCCTGGAGCACTCATGGGTAATGTTCACCAGCGTTTCCCTCTGCCCATAGAAGGGGCAGGAAACTGGGTGTCTGTGAAGCTTAACATACACACGCCCATGGCAACAGCTCCATGGAGGAGCAGCCAGCTGAGGTCCCCAGTGGCTCATGGGATGAGAGTGGAGTACAGATGCAGCCACTGGGGTGCCCCAGCCATGCACTCTCCAAGCAGGTCACGCCATTTGGTGTCTGGGTGGGATGTGAGGGCGGTATGATGGACAATGTGGTGCATGAGCATGTAGAGGTGATAGCAATGAATGGTGGAAAAGCGAACTGGTCTGGTGTCCTCCAGCCAGCTCAGATAGTGAAGTGGGGAACACTGTGAAGCTGGGCAAAGCACTGGCCCCACGACAAATTCTGGTGGGCTGGAGGACACAGGGGGGTGAGGGCCGCCACTGTGCAGGACCTCATCACCAAAGGCAAGGGCCTAGGGAGGTAGGGCAGATTTCACCTCCTGGACCAGATGGCAGGTTGCATGTGTTTTGGGTAGACCCATGCTCTGGGCCAGGACAGAGGGGTCCACCCACTTCTGCCTATCATAGTTCAGGAGGTCTCCAGTACTAGGACACCAGCCAGGGTAAACCTCTGTCACAACTGGGGCACCTCTGCTATCAGCTTCTCCAGCTGGGGGTTCCACAGGAGTGGCTTGACAAGCAGATTGTCACCCTGGGTGACTTTTGCAGGGGATCTGGAGGTGAAAAACAGACTCCAGACCTGGGGGAGGTCCTGGTAGAAATCACAGGTACTTCAGGGAAAAGCCCCACAAACTGAGGAGCTGCCAGTTGTATCAGAGCCCCCAGAAGTGGCGGAGGAAAACGTGCCCCAGGTGACCCCATGCCGTGCAGCTCCCATCATGGTATAGCAGTCACTGCAGGGGCTGAAGGCAAAATGCCAAGACCTGGCTGTGCAGGCAAACCAGGCCCTGCCCACTCTCCCACAAGGGGAGGCTCAGGACCTCTGCAGCGACCCAGTGCTGTTCTGGCCAGAAAAACTCCAGCACCCATCTCTGGAGTCCCACCAGGACCTCAGCAGGCACAGGCAGGGTGTGCAAGTGGTGCCAGAGCATGGACAGGACCAGCTGGTTTAGCACCAGCACTCTCCCATGCAGGTAGAGACACTGCAGGAGCCCTGCCCATGCCCGGAGCTGCTCCACCACCCTTGCCTCCAGCTGGTACCAGTTCTCTGGCAAGGAGAGGTCTGTGGGGGACAGATAGATGCCCAAGTAGAGCAGCCAGCCCACACCCCAACAGATCTCATTGAGCACAGGTGGGTGTGAACCCACCTGCTGCCCATCACCCACTGCCAGGCCAAAGCTCTTGACCCAGTTGACGTAGGCAGAGGAGCCCGTGAAATACAGTGCCTGGCAGGCATCCACCCATGCCAGGTTGCCTGAGTCCTGGACCATGAGGAGTACATTGTCAGCATATGCTAACAGAACTGTCTGCACCACCAGCTCTCAGAGCATCAACCCTGCCACTCGCTTCTGCAGGAGAACAAGGAAGGGCTCCAGGGCCAAGGCATACAGCTGGTCTAATAGTGGGCAGCCTTGATGCACCCCTCTCCTGAATGGGATGGGTTCTATCAGGGTCCAGTTGAGCTTGACCAAACACTCTGAAGAGGTGTACAGCACCTGGAGAGCTTGCATGAAGCAGGGCCCAAAGCCAAAGGCCCACAGCATGCCTGTGAGGTACCCATGATCCACTCTGTAAAATGCCTTCTCCTGGTCCAGGGATAGGAGGACAAAAGACAGGCCCTCCCAGTGCACTAGCTCCAGGAGGTCCTGAACCAGGTACAGGTTGTCCAAGATGGAATGTCTGGGCACCATGTATGTGTGGTCGGGATGGATCATGTCCATCAGCACGGACTTCAGGCATAGTAAGATGACATTTGCTACCACCTTGTACTCCATGCAGAGGAGGGAAAAGGGACACCAAATCTTTAAGTCGTGAGGATCTCCCTTCTTCAGCAGGAGGGTCAGGACAGCACTCCAGCATGACAGGGGGAGCTCCCCTCTTCCCTCAGACTCAGCCCAGACCGCAGCAAGGTCTAGACTGAGGATGTCCCAGAAAGTCTGGTAGAACGCTGAGGTCAGCCCATCAATGCCCGGAGCCTTGTTATCAGGCGGAAGGCGGCCAAAAACTCAGCCAGACTGAGAGGAGCTTCCAGCCAGTCCCAGTCACCCATGCTGACCTGCAGGAGTCCCTCCCACAGGGTCTGACAGGCCTCAGCATCAGTTGGGTCCAGAGAAAAGAGCTCTTCATAGAAGGTGCATGCACACTGGCTGATCTTGTCTAGATCCATGAGCAGGGTGCCGTCACCCACCAGAAGACAGGTGATGTACTTCTTGGCTCCCTGCTTCCTCTCCATGGCATAGAAGAAGTGGGAGCCATGGTCCATCTCCCAAAGGAGCTGGATGCATGAGCAGACAAGTGCACCGCAGGTGCAGTGGTCATCCAGAACACAAAACTCTGCTCACTTCTCCCAATACTGTCTGCAGAGGGACAGGTTGGTTTGGTTGGTGGCCAGGTGCTTTTCCAGCTGGCAGGACCACTTCCCTCTCCAGCTGCTCCCTGGCTGCTTTCCTCTGTTGGGTGTGCCCCCAAGTGTAGCCATGGCAAAAATGCTGGATGCACACTTTTCCCAAATCCTACCATCTCTGAGGCAAGAGGAAAGCTGCTTATTGCTACCCTCACACTGGCCAGAACTCCCAGAAAGCCTCCCTGAAGCCCACATTGAAATGCCAGTAGGCTGACCCCAGATGCTGACAAGGTGGTGGTCGCTAAAAGGGGTCAGCCGGATGCCCAGGGAAATTGTGACAAAGAGATATAAACCAGGTCTAACTGGGAGTGGCATGTCTACTCCTCCACCCTCACATAAGTGAAGGCAGGTGGTTCAGTAGGGTGACAGGCACACCAGACGTCCACCAGGGAGTAGTTCATCAGGATCTCCCCGAGGATGCCCATGGTGTCCTGGTTCTGCTCCTTGCCAGACCAGTCTTGTGCATCTAGGGTGATATTAAAGTCTGCAGCAAGGACCAGAGACTCGTGAGGGTTGAGGATGCCAATATATGTGGTCTCCTGGCAGAAGAAATCCACCAACTCTGGGTCCTTAGCAGAGGCAGACACATTCAGAAGGTTCAGGACCAGCCCCTGCACCTGGACCTGGAGATGCAGCAGGTGGCCCAGCACCACCTCACCATCCTGGAGAACCTCCAGCTGTAGGCCTGGGGAGAACAGGGTAGCCACCACAGATGAAATGGCAGAGAGGTGACTAAAAAAGACCCTGCCTCCCCATTCCAGCCACCAGGTTCATTGGCTGGAGTCATCAGGGTCTCCTGCAAGAATACCATGAGGCACACCCCCTCCTGAAGAAAGGAGAGCACCCAGCACCTCCAGGGACCCTTTCTGCAGCTGTGGATGTTGAGGGTCATGATCTTAAATGACCTCATGGCTGGCGGGCGGGGGTGGATTAGACAGTTCAGCAGGGGCCTTGTGCATCTCAACACCTGGTTGAGGGGCCCACTGGTTTATGTGGTACCCTCCCATATGTATAGAGGGCATCTATGAGGGTATAGAGGGCAGGCCTGCCTATAGATCCAGGAATTGCAGCTTTTGGGCCTCTTGCCTTCCCCCACCAGTGCCCTTGCAGTGCTAAGGACACTGTCAAAATCTCCCTAGTGGTCCAGGGCTAGCTGTACCTTGCTGGCAGACCAGTGGGTGCAGTCACAATCAAGAAATGCAAGTGGCTCATCTCTGGGGAGTACTGGGACCGAGAGGTCTGCAGGCTTCATGGAGCCTGCTGGTAATTGGGTGTCCTCATCCTGGTCCTGGGATCAGAGGGCTCCTTAGGTAACATTTGAACCCCGCCCCCCAGTCTGCTAAACCTCCTCTGTGGGGATCACTCATTTTATCTTTAACAGGGGTGGGGTGTTAGGCACAGCTGGGGAGGCCCCTGGAGGCTGAGCTGCTCCTTTCCTCCCTGTGTTGGTCTTGGGATGGGGAGAAAAGTCCTCCACATCAGAGGGCTCCAGCTGTGCCCTGGCCTTCCTCTTGCTTTTATGCCCAGAGGGGACCTGCACCCACTCAGCCATGGGGTGGTCCTCAGGTGGACAGTCTCCAGCAAGAGAGGGTGAGGCTTGGGAGGGTGGGGCAGCCACAACAGTGGTATGACAAGGGGCTGGGGGGGGCCCTGCTCTCTCTCCCCACCCAGTTGCTGGTGACCCCCCGGGACTCCACTAGACTTGGTTGGGGGGCAGAGTCCCTTGAGCTCATAGGTGGGCTCGTAGTTGTGGCTGGGGTGCCAGGGGGACCTGAAGGGGGTGAGGCACCGGTGGTAGGAGCACTTCTTTTTCCACTGGAACCCATAGATGCCCTCCCCACCTGGCCCATGGGGCACTCATGATGCAAGTGCCCCAGGGCATGGCACCAGAACCACCACAGTGTATAGAAAATCCTCACCAGGACCCCCTCATAAGGAATTACCAGGTACCCCTCAGCCACCAGCTGTGCTTATGTTGCCAGCTGGATTATGACCTGGTGATGGAAAGACCACATGTGGCAGAGGCCAGGGTCTCAGCACCCTAGTTAGAGGGCCACTACCAGAGACATAATTCTCCCCAGGGTTTGGAGCTGGGGGAGCAGGGTCCAACTGGGGATTTAGTGGGGGATGGAGCTGAGGACCACCCTGGTCCCCAACTCTTCTAGAGGCTCGAGGGGGACGTACTCACCCTCTACCATGAGCCCCCTCTCCACTGCCTTTTGCACAGCAGCCTCCAAGTCAAGGAAAAAGACCCCCTTGCCATTAAGGCGGGAGGCCGCCCTGATCCTGGGGGCCCCCAATACCAAAGCCAGGGCCTGCACCCAGGTCTCAAAGTGTAGGTTCTCCTGCTTGGGCAGTGGCACTTCACCCCATGCCTGCGGTGAATGCTGGAAATGGGTCCCCACTGCCCGAACTGATAGGGCCAGCAGTGAAGGGTCAAAGGCCCATGACTTCAGGTCTCTCCACAGCTGCCTGTGAATAGCTCATTTCCCCCCTGGGGGGCCATGTTGGTGGGGCCTGGAATAGGGCCAGGGACAGGCTGAGTGCGTGTGCTGGCTGTTGTAGTGCACCTGATCCCCTCAGGTGCTGGTGGTCTAGACTTTGGGACAGGGCCCTTGCCCTTCTGACTCCCAGCTGTGAAGGAGGCTGACAAGAAGCCCTTCCCACTGCCCTTGCCTTTGGTCCCCGACCATGGCTTGGCAGCAGGGGTGAAGAAGCTGGGGTGCGGTACTGGGTTATGGTGCAGTGCAGTAGGCCCCTCCCTGGAGGGGGTAGCAGCATTCAGCAGAGGACCCCACTCTGGGGCGGGCAGCAGCAGTCCAAGGCAGGAAGGGGTTTGGCCAACTTACTCTAAAAGCTCTGAGACCAAGCCAGCAGCTAATAGTAACCAGAGGCAGGAAAGGGTCTGGCCATCTTCTCCCCAGAAGGTCCTGAGACCAAGCTTGCAGCAACCAGCCACAGCAGCAGCAACCTGGAACAGAAAGGGGTGTGATCAACTTCCTCCCAGAGGCTCCTCCTCCAGAAGCTCCTGTACAGTGAATATCCCTAAGCTGCTTGCCAGGGCAGCTTTTTTATGGATGGAACCAGGGCAGGGCAGCTGCTGGGGACAGCACAGCTGCTGGCCCCAGGCTCTAGCTTCCCCTGGCTGTAGATCTGGGAGGAGCCAGGCAGGGTTATTTTGCCCCAAGTGGCACAATTTGCTCTACAACAAAGTGCATGTCTGAGCATGTGCACCGAGGCAAAAAGCCCTGGCTCAAATTTGCACCGCTTTTATTTGAGCTGCTGCAAGCTCACACGCTTGCATGTGTGGATGTGTCCTATGAGATTAAACCTGGGTAGATGCACCCAGTTATACAAAAGTTACTTCTCTCCTCTGAAAAAAATCTAATTATCTAAAAAAGATAGAATATGGAAGGCTGGAAAAAACAAACAAAACAAAACTTCATCTTGTCTTTACCATATGTAATTTTTTATATGTGCCATAGCTGATACAACAGGATTCATGTAACCTCTTAACTTTTCTTATTTTCCAGTATTTTAATTCATCCTACATCACCATCTAGGTGAGCCTTTTCTATAGAGGCACCATAATCTACTGTTTTCTGGTGACTTGTACCAAATCATATTAAATAAAGGAGAAAAATTAATAAACTAGACTCAATTGAAAGAAAATTTTTAATAATAAAAATTACATAAAATGATAGTATACTGAGCAATGATGAGTATTGTTAACTAAAACTAGAAAATAAAATGAAGTAACTAATGAACACAACTCAGAAAATTAGAGTTGGTGTTGTGCAAACAACCAATACCTAGTTTGGCTGTATACCATTAAAAATAGCCATATTGTCTTCCAGGGAAAATAGAATGGTCTTTTAAAATATATATCTATACTATTCTGTTAATTCCCAAGAAGGTGAGTATTTTCTTTTTAACCTTTCTTCATTCTCACATATTCCATATCACATAACTGTGAAGGGAAATAAATTTACACCCAGGGTGCTCTCATTCATTCAGCTATGAATAATATTCTAACTTCAGCCAGTGGATCTTAAGGTGTTATATTCTCCTTTTACTATGATGTCAAACACAACAGATTTCCCAACCTTTGTGAATTCCACATTAAGCTTCCATAGTTTACCAGCTTACTTCTTTAAACATGGCTCTATAAGCCCTAGCCAACAAAATCTTTCATTTTTTTCAGCTGTGGACTCCTAAATCATGCTGTCTCTGTAGTCTACCATTTTTGTTTTATAACACTGACTGGATATATTTGGAAAAGTTTCAATTAATAAGTCTTACAAATTGGCAATCCACTGACACTGTTGAATGAGTTCCTACTGTTGAAGATACATTATGCCATAATTGAAAGGCTTAGATGAAAGATTCTTAAACTATTCTTAAAATAATTTATATTCCAAATTCTGACACACAACAGAGCATTATTGTCTGTACTCTTCTTCATGCTGAGTTTTGGTATTACAAAAGAGAGCCCATTTTTCAAAGAATAGGAGACTTGTCAGCCCAAATATTGAATGCCTCTAGAAAAAAAATGCCCTTTCAATTTCTTAATCAATGTATTCAGTATATGACAAAAAGTTAGGAATTTGTCTTGAACTGAAGGATATATTAGTCTGCAAGAGATGCAAGGAAGTAAATGAAGGATTTTTTTAATAGCTCTCTTGCCTAGTAAATTTATATTATTAAGTGTTTTAGCATATAATGCTCCAGATATCTCTAAAAAGGACTAGTTTTTCTGCTATGCCAGTTATCAGCAGGAAAAGGTAACAGAGGGATTTATCACAGGAGGGCTTTCCTCATGGAAAGGTCCCGGATAGGTCTCATGCAAACCCTGCTGAGGAGGCTGATGAAGTGTAGTTCATAGGCTCATCTATGAAAAGCAGTTTGTAAATACAAACAAGCACTGAACCTCACTAAGCACATCACCAGAAGCCATCTTCCCAGAGCTCAAAGCACACTGAATGGATCCAGGCCATGCCATGACAAGACATGCAAAACCTCCTAACAATATCTCCAATATGGAGATATCTTCAAACACAATACATATCTCCATCAAGGCAGCAAGTGCTCTGATGAAAAATATGTGGAGACACCAAGCAACAACTGCACACCAGAATGAATGCACACCAAAAATCTATCAAAGACAAAAACAGGACACCACCGGTCTCCAATCTCTCAGGCTTGATCCTCAAGGGAATTTACAAACCACTTTTCACAGACAAGTCTATGAACTTGCACTTGTAAGGATGTTCAAAATGGTAACATTCTGTTTCGATCAGTGTTTCAACATTTTGATGGAACAGCATTTCATTTCAAATTTTGTTTCAATTTGAAACAGCTGTTCCATTTTGTTTCATCAAAACAGGGTCGAAATGGCAAAACTGTTTAGACGTTTTGCCCATAGGATATAATGGGGAAGGGAAAAACAGCCTATAACTTCGGCATTTCTGACTTGATTTGGAGGAAACATGTAGGAATGCTAGCCCCTTCTAAGAGCATGAAGCCTGCCAAGTTTTAGGTGCAGGGATTTGGGAGAAACTGCACCCCAAACTCTTGAAAGCAAAACTCATATCATGTGCAAGTGTTAAGCCAAGTGGGGTGAAATCTGGAGGTATGCTGGCCCCTGCACAAAGCCTGCCAAGTTTCAAGGATATAGGTGTAGGGGGTTGGGGGAAACTGCAGCTCAAGCTGCAGACAAGCAAAACTCGTGGTATGGGTGACACTGTGTGTGTTAAGGTGCAGCAGGGTAAAAGCTGCAGGCCTACTAGCCCCTCCTGAGGCCACAAAGCCTGCCAGATTTCAAAGAGATAGGTACAGGGCATCTGGGTTCTGGGGCCCTGCACCTCTAGCTGCTGACAGGCAAAGCTTGTGTCATAGGTGCTTGTGCAACTGTGTCTGTCTTAGGGTGGGGGTGGAGAGTACTGCATGCCTGACTGCTAGGCCCTGCTGTGGCCAGAAATCCTGCAAGCTGTTAAGGAGATATGTGCAGAGGGGTTCTGGGGCCCTGCACTCCTAGCTGGTGATGGGCCAAACTCGTGACATGGGTGCTTGTGCAACTGACTATCTCTGTCTCGGGGCAGAAGCAGTTTCCGGCTCTGTATTGATTCTTTCCTCTCCTTAGCCTGTAGCTTTGTAGGTGTTAATCCTTGCTCATTAAACTTGTTATTTTAGGTAGCTAGTGTTATGCAATCAATCATGATTCACTCAGGGACCAGCTCAATAAATTGTAGTTAATGAGCAAGAAAGTGAGCTTGCTGGTGGTGCTGGCACATCACCGGCAGCCCTGTCACCCTTCAAGGTGTCCCTGACAATGAGGTGGAACTTGTGTGCCACACAGAGGATGCCAACAAAGTTGGCATCACAGATCACCTTGACCATATTGGCCCCATTTTCAGTGAGGGGATGCAGACTCAGGCACAGACAGTGGCACTGACACTGATCACTCTCCTTGCTGCCTGTACAACCAGTAGAAGCCTCATGCCTGCTTATTGTAGCAAAGAAGATGCGTCTCAGTTTGGGAAGGGGAGGTGGGAAGGGATGGGACTTACAGCTCTCCCTCTACCTCCTCTTCCGCACCCCCCTGAGGGCTTGTCAGATGCCTTTCCAGCATGCTTCATGGGGTGTTTCTTGTTTTTGCCTCGGTGTGCTTCAAAATCTGTCTCTTCTTCTGGAATGCTATCTAATATATGTAGATAAGATAATTGTATGCATATGTATTTATATAATGTATGTATGTTGGTATGAATGTATTTATGTAATAAGTAAACTAAAAATATATAAATGTATGTGTGCATTTTCCTATATAAATTCTATATTATAATATGCAATATAATTATGCTATGCTTCCCTGCACAGCAAATGGAATGCACACTGTGAAAAAAAGCACAGATTTGAAAAGAATCAAAATAGACTAAACTGAATAGGAGGAATAAATTGAAAGGAATCAATCAATGAATATAATAAAATAAGAAGGATATAGGAACTAAAGCAAAAGGCATTGCTGAATCCCACTTGCTACACTAGTAAGCAGGAAACGAATGGTAGCTTTTGTTGTCTAACACTGCTGAGCTTCTGGAACACAGCTCAGTAACTGACCCCAAGGCAGAAAGCAGCTCAGTTTAAACAATGCTGCTTTTTATGCTCTTTTTCATTCCTCCCCAGAGCACTGGGATTGGAAGGGACCTCAGAGAAGGATCACAGTCACTGGCCAGCTACACAGTCAATGTCAGAGCAGTCCTTCTCCCCTTTTCCCCCTCCCTCTCCTTACTTTCTGTTTCCTGGCAGGCAAGCCCAGCTTCAGCTTTGAAACTTGAAATGTTTTGAAACTTTCAAAACATTTCAACTGCTATCATTTTGTTTCAAGGTTGTTTTGAAGCCCTTCATTATGCTTCATTAAGATTTTGCTGTTTCAAGCTCAAAATGAGTGAAAACAGCATTGAAACAAAACGGTAGGTGAAATTTTGCACAGCCCCATTGAATACTTCCTCACACCAGGGATGTAGTAATTTACTCCTAGCCTAAACTCACCTTGCACTGCTCTTGTTAGCAAGGGGGAAGAGGTGGAGAAAAGTTTCTGCTCAGCCCAAATAGACCTAATGGGTATCTTTTATACATGTGCTCTGAGGGTGGGGTTACTTTAATTAGAGCAGTGCTCTAATTAAAATGCTTGGTGCATCTCATTTATCAGTGTTCCCACATTTCAAAATGGCAGAAGGGATACTTTATCTGAAGCTTATTCAATGAGCTTTAGATAAATTGCACCTGCTACCATTTTGAAGTGTGGACATGCTGATACACAAGACACAGAGTCTGGCCAGAGCTCAGTAATCACCACACTCTAGTAGAATCGATTAATCAAGTCTGCTCTGATGCACTGTAATTACAGGACATTGGAGCAGCCTCCGTGCTTGTCTACAGGCACCCAATTATTCTTATTCCCTTTGCCAAATAGATGTACCTATTCTTACCCGTTTATGTTCAAGATCCAGGTAACTTATGTAAGAGTGTAAGGTTGTTCTTTTTCTCTTGTTTTTTCACATGATGCTGCAGTCCAAGCCTCAATGTAGGTAGTGTAATACAGTAAGTAACTCACCCAAATCTAACCGATTCTTTTCACTACATATTGTTTCATTTGCCTGTTAGCTATCTGCAAACTTACTATGCTGTTATCCTTTCCTCTGTCATACTGTAAGTCGTATGAAATCTTTATAACTTCTGATTTTAGAGTGAGCATAGTATGAAAAGAAATGGATTGCATATCTGAAAACATTCATATTTACCGTACCAATAAGAGCCGTAAATTACAATGTCTTAATCATCCCATTTTCACCTTACACTATATGTATAGTGAACCATGTAGCAAGAAGACATTTTCTTTGTCCTAGCCATCTGCATTTAAATTGATACATTATGAAAGAAAATACAAACGCAACAGGGGATATAATATTTTGTCCGATCATTGATATTGATATAATGGGTTTTAATTTCTTTTAGTTCACTATAGGGGAATCTATAGTGCATGAATATTTGGAAGTAATATTGTACAAAAATAAGAACTCCAAGGTGATTGAAATATAAAAATAAAATGAATCAGGTTTTGGATGTTTTGTGAAGTTAAGTTGGCTAAAATACTGTACATGAACTAGATTTGTATCATTGTTGTATATGGAGTTTTCTTATTGAACAACACAAGTGAATAAAAGCAATAGCAGTATCATAATAAGGTCAGAAGATCAGAAAGTAACTGAGTTGTCCAAAAAATAAAACCATATTGGGATCTCATAAACTGAGATATCATCCCTTCAGGTAATCAGAAACATTCAAAATATCATTCAAAATGTATCAGTCCCAAGTGGGGACTTTAAATGAGCTAAGCTTACTTTGTTTGACATAATGCTTTTATAAAGAAAATATTACAGCAGTGGAAAAAGCTTTTCACGTATCCCCTAACAATAAAGTCAGAAAATATAATATTATTGAAATACTTTTGATGTATAGCTCAGAAACAAAATAGTTTAAGAATTTTTCCAAAAAACAAAATGGGTAGGTTTTATCCAATTTATACAGTGTAATCATGTTTGTATCATAATTTTTATGGGTTCTTACAATAGACGTATAAATATTTCATACTGTTCTTTTCTAGCAGAAATACTTCCATTTCTCAGGGTCACAATTTGATCTGAGTGCATATAGTTTTCAACAGCAGGAGTCCATATAAAATATATACAGATTTTGAACCCAGCTACTAGAAGTAGGATATTTAAATCCTCATGTACAGTACTCATGCTGCTATTCAGCTGAGGGCAAGAAGTGATCAAAGCTAAGCAGATTCTGCACCTTATACATAGTTTTTCTTTTCTATTTTCTTTATTCTTTTCTGTTCTTTAAAGTGCATTTGCCAGTCTGAATTGATCTTTAATAGAGTTCTGCCAGTACCTGCTTTTCATAACACTCTCACTGATAAAACTTCATGCTTCTTGTTCCCTACAGGGACTGCCACAAGATTTGGCAGGATGTGCTCTAGCTAGCCAAAATCATCAACCATTCTTTTTTTTTCAAAAGTTGTCAGTTTCCCATGGATCAATGAGAAAAAAAAAATTATTTATGAGCACAATTTCTCAGCATCATAAAAAAGACTCAGAAATTAGATTTGAAGGACTGGATTCTCATCTGCTCTGGGGAAGGACTGCACAGTTGTAAGGGCACAAAATTAGCTGTTTTTTTACACAGCATTTCCCCAGTCTTGGAATCCATCATATATGGAAGAGACTCCTCTTTGCCAAAAGAACCCAAAAGCAGCAAGCATTTGTTGACATGCTCACACCCTGCCCTAGGGTCTGGGAAGTGGGATACAGAGGAGAAAGTGTGACAGATCCCATATTCAAGGGAGCATGATTGTGGGTGAGATCTACTAGTTTTAGGGAAACTTTGTTCTGAGACTAGTTTCCTGATAAGCGGACCCAGGCTGCTGTTCTCTTGCTACAGTGCTAATTGAGCAGATTAATGTTCCCTAGCTCTAGTAGATCTACCATATGGAATTCAAAACTTTTAATTTTAGATTTCATTTATAAAGAGTCATTTCTCTCACAAAGTCAGCAAAAAATTAATGAAAAGATAAGAAAGGGCTCTCCTAAATATTAGCATGAATTAAAGTGAACACTTTAAAATATTAATCAAAGATGAAAGATCAGCAGTGTTTGTTTCTTATGACATGAATGCTTAAAATTTTTGAACAAACAGTATTACCATTTAAGTTTTAATTAATAACAGGTTTTTATAAAGTTCATTTGTAACATGAAAAGAGACCTGTGATGAAAAACAAACTGAAGACTTTTTTTCTGCATGCTATATTTTTGTAGCAGAAATGCAGTATGTTCATCCATTCAGCAAAAGCACCCGAGTAAGGTTATAGCTCAATCGGTTTGACATGAATCATAAAAGAAATCTTAGCAACCATTTTAAGACTTTGAGGAACCCTTGGAAAAACACAGCTTGAGCAACAGCCAATATGTGCTTTTAGAAGTAGAGATCATACTTTATACACATTGATGTTTTTTGAAGATACTATTGCAATTGCAGGCATATTAAATATTGTATAAAGTGATTGGATATTTTTTTTAAAAAAAGAGGGTACTTATCTGTGTTTTGTATCAGAAGTTAACTTCAAAGGTGTGGAATCAGGAGATGAGAAGAAAATTAAAAGGTTGAACTGAAAGGTTGTTAAACTGGGAAAGCAATAACTGGGAATGCCGTGCTGTAGGCAGCTTTTCTTTTCACATTGGAGGAACTGGGGAGAAAGAGAGAGAGATCCTAAGCTCGTAATTTTGCACAATTTACTAATATAGCTATCCAGTCCATAACATCTATCAAACCCAATGAAAGAGTTTTGACTCCTTTAAGAATTTCCTCCAAAAAGGGACCCCTTCGGTCAATGCATCCATCCATGTTAAGTTCTTCTTATTATGTATGTTTTATCCATATAACCCTCAATACAGTAAGGACAGACAAAGAAGAAAATAGTATGGCAATATGTTCAGTACTGAGTTCTGTGTAGAAAATTCAATGGATTTTTGTGTTTGTTTAAATCACTCTCTGCACTGATGATCAGGCTGTACACAATACATCTGGGTTACCTTGTAGAAATGATCTTTCTGAACAGTGGTTTCCTTTCTATATTTGACTGAAGGATGCTTTCTTTGTTTACTCTTGACACAGTAACATCAGAAAATCTTTTTGTAAAGAAATAATAGTGCCAATGGAAAGAGAAGTACAAATGAATAAGTAAAACATCTGCCAAGTAATGCAACCACAAAGAAAAAGCAAGCAAAGAAAGAAAAGCAATGGAAATGCCTGGTACTAAAATTTTGGTGCCCATAGAAGGATACTTTTGATAGAGATTATGAAACGCTATTTCTAGTATTCCTTATTACTAATAAAATCAAGCAGCCAATTAAGTGTAATTATTATACTGGCTTGGCACTGAATGAGTATTGCTCCTTTGAAGGTTCCACAATTTTTTTCAAGCCCTTGATTTTGTGTCCCTAGTGTTGTTAATGATTGATCACAGCAGGTATATGCAGTTAGGCTGGACATTTGAAAAAAAATGGTTCTAACCATCAAGGGAGTGAGATTTTTGGAAGAGCCTACCAGCAGGAGTTCTGGGAGTAAAAACACTGATATTGAGAGGTGCTTGAAAGTTTATGAAAGATATTATATGTTTGTCTACAAACTGGGCAATTGCATTGGATGATCCCAAAGGTCCTTCCCATTCCCATATTTCTGTGACCTTCAGACATTCATATAAGTAATGCATTGTGTACGAAGAGGTAGTTGGCTTCCTCTAACATATCATGTATTGTTCATTGCAGAAGGTTGGATACTGGACTTGGTGGATCAGCTGATGGATGTCCACACAAATCAGACATTCCTATGCTGAACTATAATTATAAGTGTGTATACCTATATGAGTGTGTATATATATATGTGTGTGTGTGTGTGTATGTATATATATAATTTGATTGAGCTTACAGTATATGTATGTATATGTATATGTATATATACATACATATACATGCATACATACATATACAGTTGCTGGTACCAAACTTGGTGAGATTTAAGTATTTTCATCTTCTCACGTGTCACCTACAAATACAGGATCCAATTCATATAAATATGTAAGTGCACACATAAAGTATCTTTTTATTATTAAGTCCTATCAATCCCCAGAGATTTAAAAACATGTTTAAAGTTAGGCATATGTATAAGTGCTGGTGTGAATTGGGATGCTGTCCTGAATCAGACACATATTTTCTTGCATACAACATGCTCCTGTTCCTATTCAGTTGCTAGACATTGGGGTGCACAATGTAAGTATGGACACATGGTAGTAGCAATTTCTGACTGCTGGCAGAAAGCAAAAGTAATGCACAGTACTGCATGCGGGGCTCCCTAGCTGCTTGCTGTTAATACTTCATCTTTTCCCCACCTCAGTTCCCCTTAGAAGAGGCTCCTGCTGCAGAAGCTACCACTACTTACAGATTTTTCAAATTCAGATTTTTAAAATTTAATCTGCATTTCAAAAGCAATGTATGCATTTATTTGCAAATGGGGCACTATTCAAAAACATATGGTAATTGGTTGAAGAATTATCCCATGCATTGTAATGGTATATTTCATCTCATTTTTTTCTTCTGTTTTCTCTCCCTCATTCTTTATATTATTAACATTTAAAAATATTTTCTCTGTTCACCACTATTTTAATCCAAACACTTTAAAAATACATTTACAGGTAATTAACAACAAACATGTTTGCCAAAATAAAACTTTTGCTTTATAAATAAAGACAAACATGTCCTTGAAAACAAAGCCCATTAAGACTATCAGTACTTTCAAGAAGGAATAGAGCTGTTTTTTTTTTCCACCAAGCCAAAAGAGAAAAAGTGTTGTCTGAGAAAACTAAGACAGGAAAGAGCAATGGGAAAGAAAAGTGATGACCTAGAGAATATTCATCTTTTCAGAAAGCTTTAGTAAACCAGTCTGTTAGTTCTATTGTGATTATTTGAGACTAAATGCTTTGTGCAGAAGATGAAAATAGGTTGATTAAGCATATTCTTATTCTCATTCCATGCATCCTGTACACAGTTAAGACAGTCTGTGATATAGGATTGCTAGAGTGCAGAGGTAATAGATAGGAAATTGTTTCAGGCCCCGGTGGTTCTGGTATATGATTATGTTACAGGCTAGCAATCATAGAAATTGCCTCTGAAAGTCATATACAATTCATCCATTCAGTAAGCTGTTCCTGGAAGCCAGAGGATTTGTGTGGTATGGTTAGGTATATCTTATAAAGGAGTTATATTTAATGAGTCTTGCAGATGAGTCTTATTTCTATAACTCCTTCATGTGGATTATAGTTTGTGAAGACAAAAAAGGAGAGTTATATTTAACTGTTCTGTAAGTCGTTATCTCTCCTTGACATACAGTGCATTTTCCTGTTGGGAGCAGATGTTGTCATTGCAGCAACCTATCCCAGATAAAGACTGTGTCAGTTGTATGGTTCTGTTACAGTGAGTGTATAATTAGTAGTTTTACATCTACTTTTACTCTATTTTGACAATACAGAAGTTTAATGAGAAGGCTGTCAAGGAATCTTGCGCAATCAACTATTTTATTCCAGTTATAAGGCATAGTTGAGAATTAAGCAATATATAATTCATGCTTTTTCTGAGTTTCATTTAAATAGACCTCAGATTCAGTTAACAGGTCAGCTACAGTTTTTCAAGGGAGACAGGTATATGTACTTAAATTTATACTCTAAGTGGAGACATGCTAAATGGATTAGAAATAATGTGGGTACTCCTGAACTATTGCCTCTAAGTAGCTACATTCTTCTTACAACCCTTTTTTTCATTTTGAGTAAGTCAAGTAGCTGGAAATGCCACTTTCATCTTCTAATAGATCTGGTACCATATAATCTAATACTTAGCTGAACTAAAAGAAAGCTGGAAATAGAAAACTATATATTATGGAAATTGGTTTGAATTAGAGATGTCACCATTATTTCTGCTATTATATGAATATTTATGAAAAATAAGGTAGAAAGACTCATCCACTGGGCCACTCTTTCAACAGGAATTAGGAGCCTTTACAAAGATGCTAAGTAAATTCCTGATGTAATGGCAGTTTGCTAACTTCAACTGGTTTTAAGGGAGTGCATTCTGACTTTCACTGAAGTTACTGGAAACACTCCGAGACCTGGCCACATGGTATGTATGAGGGCAAAAATAGGGATGCACTGTAAGAAAGTCTAAACATTGCTCATGCTCAGGAAAAAAAATATAATCTGTTCTTTTATTATTTATGTTACTAGTAATGCCAGACTTTGTAAAAGAGAATAATTCAAATTTAGATGAGATGGTCTCTGTTTAGATGAGCATTAACAGCACTTAGATTTTTACCTGGTTCTTTCTCCTGCCTTGAAGGTAGAAAGGCCATGTCAGAGGAACTAAACTACAGCAATGAAGCACAGGTTTTGTAGGGTATCAGGTGGGGGGGGGGGTAGTAACAAGATTTCAGTATTTCCATAGCTGCACATTTAATAATTTTAGGACTGCTTGTCTGCTTAAATATATGCTTTCAATATTCTGTACCATAATCCTGACATGTTGCTTTGTATCCGTAAAAGAAACAGAAATCCAACAGGTTTTAAAAACAACAGTGTCATTTACCATATATTTCAAATTATTAATAGCCATTGTTAACTTTCAGATAGGCTAGGTCACTTTTACTCCTGTCCATCCAAGGTAATTGCAGCTAAATGGCCATTTCCTCTTACACTTGCGTTACTTAATGCCACCTGTTCTGCCAGCTTGTCTTTGAAGAAATAGATGAAGTTGTGTTAAATAAGAGAAATAACTGTTATAAGTTTAAGCTCAGCATCTATAACTAAAAGCATAACTTTAGGAAGTTATAAGAAAGTATGTGGGTAGGGGTGTGATATATATGATAGTGAGGGTGTAGTTACACCTTCTGATTAGCATGTGCTAACTTTAAGGCATGTTAGTTAGTGTTACAGTTAGCATGTGCTTTGAACAGGTGCACATTGCAACGCCTCTGTAATGTGTACTGATCTGACTTGCCCTCAGAGGGCTGATGAGCAGGGACATGACTCAGAACAAAGTTGGCTCTGTGCCTCCTTATCTCATTCGATTTCAAGGGCAGGATAGGTGGCCCCGATAGAGACCCCACCACCCTACATCAGGCCTGCCAGCCCTGCCTGCCCTGGTTGAGTTCCCACTGGTTTCTACTGCCCAGATTTAACAAACAGCCCCCAGTCTAGCCTGGTTGGGCCTGCTGCCTGTCCTCCACCAGCCTGGATTGGGCTTGCCATCCCTGATCATCCTCCCTCAACAGCCCAAATTGGGCATGACATCTGCTCCTCTTCTCCCCGCCCCCCCTGCTACCCCAGATTGAGTCCACTGTCCCCAACCATTGTCTTTCACTAGCCCATTGTCCCCTGCCAGCAGCCTTATCCAGCCTCCATTGGCCTAGATTGGGCCCGCTATCCCCCTCTGTCATCCTTCATCAGAGTGCTATCCCTTGTTACCATCCCTACTTTCCCTACTGATTTGGATTGGGTTCACTGTCCCCTGCCACTGTCCCCTAACAGCTCACCACAGCCTGCCACTATCCCTCCCTTACCCCACCAGCTTGGTTCATGCTTCCTGTCCCCTAAGCCCCCACCAGCCCAGATCATATCTCCTGCCATTCCCCCTGCCAGTCTGGAATGGCCCCACCACCTGCTGCCCCTCAGCCTGGATCAGGCTTACCCCTCCTTTCTACCATCCCCCACTATTCCCATACACACCTGAATCTGGGATCCC
>NW_017728916.1:19251776-19254495 GCF_001723895.1 Crocodylus porosus
CACTGTCTTTCTCCCTCCCCATACCCCACTCCCCCCCATGGCTCCTGGCTCACCTGTGGCTTCCAGCACTGTTCCAGAGAAGCAAGCAGGGAAGGAAACCCACCCACTTCCACTGCTCTCTGGACTGGCCTTAGGCCAGGGAGCAGAGATGGCAGCCAGCCAGGCAAGTTCCCATTTCCTCCCTGCTCCTCTAGGGTAGCACTGACAGCCACACAGGTAGGGTGTGGGCTGTGAGGGCTGGGGAAAAGCCGGACATCCCAAAAGGATGGGGGAAGCTCCAGACACTGGTGGGGAGGCAGAGGAGAGTCCCCAGTGATGGGGATGAGCCCAAAATGGGATAGGAAGGGAGGTAACTCTTGGGGATACTGAATTGCCACTCCCATCTGGTCTTGGATCTGTGGAGCATTCATACATAATCTCCCAAAGAGGATTATCTCTAAAATGCTCAGAGAACACCTAGCTTGTGTTTTCCTGCACTAATGTGTGAACACTACTCTTTTAAGAGTCCTTAACACATATTTAAGGTAGCATGTTAAACACCCTGAGAGAAGATTAGAACATTTCATGCAGTCAGTGATGATTTTTTATTTCTTTATTTGACAATATTGGTCAAATTCTTTGATCTGTGATGAGGAAAATATAGTTGTCCTTTGAAGAATTATTGTGATAAATGTTAACCTCAATGCAACTTTAAATTATGTGTTTGCTTAGATACTTTTTAATCAAAGAGCTGAATTCAAAGAGTCTTCTTTTTTTGATTTTTACTCAGTTTCCAAGTTGGGCAAACTCAGGTTTGTTTAAGTAGAGTTTGCAGGCACTCACCGGCACCTTTAGCAATTACTCTGTTTTCTTTTAACAAACTAGTGTACTCTTTTCAGTACCCAAGTGTTCTATGGGGTTGCGCACTGACCATGTTTCCTTGGAACTCCCCTTAGCTCTAAAAAATCAACTTAAGAACAAGGAATCAGCTTTGGAATATGAACAAAACACATTACTTAGCTTATGTAAAATGTATCTGCATAAGGACATGTGAACCTTTTATCTTAGACCAGAGAATGAATATTAAGTATTGTGGAAAGTATAGTGGAAAATAAGGAAGATAATGACAGAATTTTTGCTATAGCTCTGTGTATATAACTTATCTTACTAAGGTCCATTTCCATATGTATAAAATGAAAAATGTTTTAAATATCTAGAAAGAAAAAAAAGAAAGAGCTGAAAATCATTTCACTCAGATTACTTTCCTAAAAGCAGCCTATAATTAAACTAAACCAAATTAGTCCACTTCACATTAATTTTTGTTGTACATTACAGGCTTTTAATAGCAGAACCCAGACTTCAGATCTCCACTCATAGCTCTTTATGCAATTAAAATATAGTACTCCAAAAATTGCAAATTATATAGACATTTCTACCAAGTGTTGTGTCTCAAGTTGTCTGCTTCCCTATAGTCTTCCCTGCAGCAGTCTGATTTTATGCACCCCATCTGGAATGAACTCCTGAGAGCATAATAACTCTGAAATCCAATTTTAGTTTGGGTCTCCAGATGGCCCAGCTCTTACAGAGTTTTACTAGTCAAATCACAAATACAGTTATTTATGCAAAAATAATGATTAACAATGATAAGAGCATGTATTTAGCAGGAAGAAAATACAGACATTGCCACCTACAATGCAAAGATTTCAATCTAAAGCATATACATGACAATCTTTGGTCAATATAAAAGCAGAATAAATTTCATTAGGTCACCCTCTTAAGAGTTTCCTAAAATCTTAAAATGCATAGTTGGGTTGTTGGTTTTTTTATTGTGGTGGGGGGTAGCTTTTTGGGGGATTTTTTTTTTTTTTTTACTTAAAGCTTTGATAATGTGCTTAGTGTTGTATGACAACTGAAGTATCGGGCTCCTAATAATTCTGATATGTTTAAATTCATGGTAAATGCAATTCACCAGGAACTATTGCTTCTATGACTAATCTTCATAAAATCATAGTAAAATAAGACTGGGAAAGACTTCAGGGGCGTGTCCACACATGCAAACACGTGAGCTTGCAGCATGTCAAATAGAAGCGGTGCAAATTTGAGCCAGGTCTTCAACATACACTTTGTTGAGAGGTAAATTGTGCTACTTGGGGCAAAATAACCCTGCCTGGCCACTCCTGAATCTGCAGCCAGGGGGAGCTAGAGCCCCAGGCCAGCACCTATGTTGTCCCCAGCAGTATAAAAAGCCACCCTGGTGAGTAGCTCAGGGCTACTAGCTCTCAGGAGCTTCTGGAGCCCAGCCCATTGGAACCTGGGGGCACTACCCCTTGTAGCAGCTGGACTGCTGAAGCAGCCCTGATTGTTCCCTGTACCCTTTACTGACTGCAGCAGTCTGGCAGTGGGGGCTGCTGCCTGGCTGTGAACTGCTGTGCATCTGCCAGACCCAGATGGGGGACTGCACAGCCAGTAGAGGCATCTGCACCTCTGGGCCAGCTGCCAGTGGGCTATGGTTGCAGAGTCGGCCTCTGTGCAGCACTACTGTCACATGTGCCCCCTGCCCGGCCATCCTGGCAGCTGTCACCCAGAAGATGTTCTGGGTGTGGTGGCCTGTTTTGAACTTCAATGCATGTCCTTCTGGCTCGATTTGGACAGGAGGTCAGCCATAGCCAGCTGGGTCCAAGGTGGAATTCTGGTGTTCCATATTGGAAAACTGAAAAATACCTGATAAAAAAAATCCCAA
>NW_017728916.1:19254675-19266859 GCF_001723895.1 Crocodylus porosus
TCCCCCCCGCATCCAGCCCCTTGACCCCTTATTTACTGGCACTGGAGCCCTGGTTCTGAACATGTATTCAGGCAGGGCATGCATTTCAGCATCAGGGTGAGGCACCAACCACAAAGATGCTCTGGCAGCCAGAGCATCTCTATGGAGGACCCAGTCTCTGGTTGCCTCAGGGCATGGTCCAGGACCAGGCCCTTTTCCACTTTTTTTAACTCCGGGGTTTTTTTGACCCTTGAATATTCAGGTGTCTAATTTTCTCTCCACGATGAAAACTTGCAGTGCAGGGAACATTTTTTTCACTCCCACACATGTCTCTTGCTCTATTTGAAAGGGGTTTCAGATGGGGCAAAAGGCCCACGCACTCTCCTCTGGATGCGTCCCAGGAGGTCATTTAGTTCAACACCCTGCTTAACACAGGATTATCCCAGTCTAAATCATGTCATCTGTGTTTTTTGATTTAACATGCTCTTTAAAACTTAAAGGATGGTGCTTTTCAAAGCCTCTTTAGGTAATCTATTCTAATGCTTAATGATATTTATGGTTAAGAAGTTCTTCCTATCTAATGTAAAACCTCTGTTGTTAATTTGTCCTGTTCTACTACTACTTGTCCTGTCCACAAAGAACAAGTGATTTCTACCCTCTTTATGATCAAAGCGGACAAGCCTCTACCGTCTTTAGGTCCAATGGGCGCAAGCTAGTTGAGGGAAAATTTAGGCTGGACATAAGGAGAAGCTTATTTTCTGTAAGGGTATCTAGAATCTGGAACACACTCCCAGCAGAGGTGGTGCAGTCAGCATCCCTGGAGGTGTTCAAAAGGAGATTGGACAAGCACCTCATTGAACTTGTTTGAGCACAACTGCCTCCTGCCCATAACAGGGGACTGGACTTAATGATCTTCTAGACCCCTTCTGGTCCTACTATTCTATGATTCTACAATCACCCATCATGTATTTGAAGACTGGTATCAAAGTTTCTCCCAGTCTTCTCTTTCCCAAACTAAATAAGTCCAGTTCTTCTAAGATTTTCTTGTAAGTCACACAACCATAGAATCATAGAAATTAAGGGCTGGAAGGGACCTCAAAAGATCATTGAGTCCAACCCCCCTGCTCTGGGGAGGAATACAGCTGAGATCAAATGATCCCAGTCAGGTGTCTGTCCAGTCTCCTCTTGAAGACTTCCAAGGGTGGGGACAACACCACCTCCTTGGGAAGTCTATTCCAGATTCTGGTCACCCTTACCATAAAGAAGTTCTTCCTTACATCCAACCTGAAACCACATTTTAACAGTTTATGACCATTGTTCCTTCTCCTCCCTTGGGGCACCCTAGTGAACAGTTTTTCTTCCAGTTCCCAATATTCACCCCTTAAGTACTTATTGATGGTCATCAAGCTTTCCTATCAGTCTTGTCTTTCCCAGGCTGAACAGTCCCAGACCCCTTAGTCTTTCCTCATAAGGTTAGTCCTCCAAGCCCTTAATCATTCTTGTGGCCCTTCTCTGGTCCCTTTCAAGATGTCATGTTTCCTAGATGTAATTTTTGTTGCTCTCAGCTTGACTCTACTTTTTGTCTATGTCTGTGGCCTTGACCAAGCTGAGAAATTTCCATCACTAGAAATCTTTCCACCAGAGTTGAAAATATAGGTGTTCACCCCCCTCTCCCCTGCTCTCTGTTCCTTTCTCAGACTGAGGTAATCCCAGTGTGGGAAAAATATGGGGAACAGTGGTTCCTCCACTTGTCCTGGCCCTATGTGGACTGGAGCAATGGACAAAGCCCCCTCCCACTTCTCACACCAGAGACCCTTTGTCTAGGGAGCAGGTAAGGAGCATTCTTATGCCTTCAGCTCCATATTGTTGTCTTTACCTTCCAGCTGGGTGGTGGAATTGCCAATCTCAAAGCAGGTAGGGCTAGAATCAGGCTTGGGGAGAGCCTCCCTAAGTCCAGTTCCTAGCCCACCACCATGACTCCTGCTAGCAACTTGGCAATTCCTGGTTTAGTAAGAAGTACAGCAGACTAGACAAGTGTTTCCCAAGCAGCATGTCATGGCACATAAGTGTGCTGTCAGAAATGAACAGGTGTACTGTGGAATTTTGCCATGGCAGTGAGCTACAATAGGTATGAGGATGGGTAATGCCTTAACAAGTGTGCTGCGGAAAAATGTTATTTATGTAAGTGTGTCTTGGGCTGGAAAAGGTTGGGAAATACTGGACTAGACAGTCATTCCCCAATTAGCGTTTGTGATTAAATTGTTCTGTCTGAAACACAGGACTTTATACTTGTTCTTATTCAATTTTATTTGATTAATTTTGGATCATTTTACCAACTTGTCATGGTCATTCTGAATCCTAGCTGTGTCCTCTAAAGTATGTGCATCTCCAACCAACATGGTGTCAGCTGCAGATATGCTAACTGTGTAATCAGCCCCATACTCCAAATCATTTAAGGTAAAGTATGTCATAGGTGTTGTTGCAGTGGAAATTACACATGCATGAGTCAGTGTGACTTGAAGCCAGGCTGGAATCAAGGTTGCTGAACATGAAAAGTTGTTTATCTTGTAAAGCACAACATGATGATTATTTCTGGTGTCCAAACAGCACTTGCATTTTCAGCATAACATCATCTTGCCATGTCACTCAAACTCAAAGGAGCTACTATATAATGTACTTTCACATGAAGTTTTAGCACCCTTTATACCCTACTTGTTTCTTCACATTGGATACATTCTTTAATTGTAATTTCTTCCCTCTAATAAGAAAATAAAACTATAAATCTATAACTTACCCCAAATGGTATTGGTTGGTGAACTTGTTTTTGAAATTTGGATCTTTTTTATTTACTTTCACCCCCACCTCCCTTCTCTTCAATGTGTTGCTTTTTATTCAGTAAAGTGGAAACATTCTCAAAGATGCTTCATAAAATAGTATAAAAACATAATTTTTGACCTAAGAAAATGGGATAACATGCAGCAAGACCCTTCTAATATTACTTGAGTCTCAAAGGAGTATAATTAAACCAGCATGACCTTTATTTACGGGGTAGAACAAGACATATCATTGCTGTTGTCATTTTCAACAGTAATCAAAGTCAGATGTTATATCTGTTGTTCCTTTGTATTTTTGTAATGAAACTAGTTATTTTGGGGAAAGAAATCACCCACTTGAAGATTTCCTTTTTATCTTTACTAGCATCAAGGCAAAGATGTCCTGTAGTGCTCAATAATATAGCTGTCTGTCCAACAAGTCTTTTGATATAGGGGTGCAGTAATATCTTTTTGGACCAACTCCTGTGCTAATATTAACCTGTCCAAATGTCATTCAGGTTCAGGTGATAGCAGTGGCATCTTCATCAACTAAGTTTCTACTGGGGCTTGGGACAACAGCTGAGATAAATGTGTAAACTTTCATGTAATGATCTGAAACTGTTGCAATTTCATTACCAGTAAGAAGGATTTCTCCCTTCCCTTTCATTATCTCATCAGGCTTCTTTCTCTGTCCAGGTGAAAGGCCCAAACATTTTCACCAGTTTTGTTGTCTCTGTTACCTTAAATGCTGAGAAAGTATATACATTATGCAGTGTATTTCTTATTACTCTTTGTGAGGCAATGTGTCATTTCCAAAAGCTGAAAATTGTTTTCCAATACCATAAATATAATACTACTATGTAAATATTGAACATCTTGGTCTCAAGTTTCAAAGGACTACAATCCTACCTTGACATTTTGTATGCAGTTTGAGGCAGACATAATTTATGCAAGGCACTAATAGGATATACTTATCTAAACAGGATCTGTGTTCATTTTTTTAAACATCTGCCCTTTTGTAATTTGAACACTAAGTATATGTACACTGCAGTGCATCACAGAAATATCTGAACTAGCTTTAAATGGCTGTCTGAAGCATCCTAGCAAGGTCCATTGACCTGCATACAACTCTGCATTGCTGTGGCTGGACTCCTGCGGGTACCAGAGTTAATTTAAAATTAGCTTGGGTATCTCTACACTCTAGTATGCAGTGTAGAGATACTCAATGATTTTAGTGGAACTGCTCACATTGGTGAAGTTAAGGTCCCAGTCCTCCCAATCATTTAAATATGAGCACTGTGCAGCTCTTATGTGCACTATACGCCAGATTCTTCCACCTATTAGACATATAAGTGGATTTAGGCAGATTTGAGTGGTTGAAAAATTGTTAATACACAAAATGGTTTGGCCTTGTTGCCTTTTTGACTTAAGGATCAGATAATGATGTGTTACAAAAGTAGATAAAGTAATGGATTTTCAGGGACTTGAACAGGGTGAAACAAACTCACAGTTAGGTATCTAAGTTCATTTAAATGCCCTTTTGGTGAGTAGAATCTGGCCTATGCTGATAGAACAGAGTACTGTTATCTAAATGTGTACTTTTGTTTAAATATGAAATACTAACCAGTTACTCCTGGGGTACTCTTAAAAGTCTGCTTCCTTTTAAGAAAATATTTATTACCCTCATAGTGGTGTTATTTCTGTGGAGAAAAATGGAATTGGCTGAAAAAATGTGAGGGGTCCTTAAGAAAAAAAACAAAAGCCTATGTTAAGTTAGAACATACTAAGATGCCGGTTGGACTCTTAGTCATAGTCTATTTCTTCACAGTGAAACTGAAATATTAGAAACTCTTACTAAGACAGTGTATACATGAGGTTTATTTTACAGTTATTGGTATATATGCATTTCAATTGCTCCAAATCTGGAGTGCTTCATCCCCAGGCAGATATGCAGCTCCACCCATTCCACTGCCCTGTTCTTGAGGACAGCACTTACTGGATGCTTGCACCACTGTCTCTCCCCAGCCTCTTCTGCACCTATGCAGGAACCAGAAGCACATTTTTGAGATGGAGACATAGCTTTATACTAGCATTGCAGGAAGGGTAATTTATGGAAAAGGACTGAAAAAGAGAAAAGGTAGACAAGAACAGCAAATCATGGCACAGTACATAGTGGAATATATATTGAATCCATCAGTGGCTTGGCATTCATCTCCTCACACTTCCACTTACCGGATAGGAAGTGATGGAGTTGTGTGTTGTATCTAAAAATAAAATGATCTTCACTTTAGATTACTCATCTGAGATTCTCATGATGGAATTAAGAGAGTTAAAAACAGGTTGTAACCAAGAAGAAAAGATAAATTAATGACAAAGATGAGAGAAAAGCAAAGTGGATAATGGGAGTAGCAGCATGGGGGTGGAAAATTACTACTGCTGAGGTGGAAGCAGAACCCAAAGAGTTCAATGTACTCAAATTCTGGGGCAGGAAAATAATGAACAAATTCTAAGTACTTCTGTAGACATCATGTTTTTCATGCTTTGTCTACTGTTTTAGGATGGCAAAAAGTCTGTGGCCACATTGCGGTAAAAAAAATGGCTGACCTAGCCTCAAAATGGATCTGCAACAAAAAAGTAATGTCTTTGTTGTCGGAAGGCTTTACAATCTTTGTACCTTTGGCCTAATCAATGAATAATGTTTTGAAGAGAGTCTTTCTATGTTACTACAAGCTCACAGTTTCAGGGTGCATCCATACATGCAGGCACACGTGCTTGCAGCAGCTCAAATAGAAGCAGTACAAATATGAGCCAGGGCTTTTCCCCTCAGTGCATGTGCCTGGACATGCACTTTGTTGTGGAACAAATTGTGCCACTTGAGGAAAAATAACCATGCCTTAACCTACCAGAACTACAACCAGGGGGAGCTAGAGCCTAGGGCCAGCTTCTGTGCTGGCCCCAGAAGTATAAAAACCTGCCCTGACAAGCAGTTCAGGGCTACTTGCTTTCAGGAGATTCTGGTGGAGGAGCCTCTGTGAGGAAGTTGTTCATGTTCCTTCCTCTCCCAGGCTGCTGCTGGTGTGGCTGGTTGCTGCAAGTTTGGTCTCAGGAGCTTCTGGGGTGAAGATGGCCAGGCCCTTTCCTGCCTCTGGCTGCTACTAGCAGCTGGCTTTGCCTCAGAGCTTTCAGACTAAGTAGGCTGCACCCCTTACTGCCTTGGGGGGCTGCTGCTGTTTGGTGCCCCCTGGAGGGGGTCCTCCGCTGCACCACAATCCAGCTTCTGCACCCCTGTTCCGGCTTGCTGCCCAGCCCGTTGCCAAGCCATGGTCAGGGGACAGACTGGGGAGGGAGCCTGTGCTGCCTGTGGGTCCCTCCCACACCATCACTTCCAGAGCCTTAAGGAAGGCCTGCACTGGATCACTTCCTAATTGACTGACTGCTTCTACCTTTCCGCACAGCTACCTCACTGCAATAGATCCTGATATGTCTTACTGCCTACTGCTCTGCTGCTGAGTGACCAGCTGGAGGCCTGAGGGGCTTATGGACAGATCTTCCACAAACAAAGCTCCTCCACTGCTCCAGCCATCTGTCACACCTGCCTCAGCAGCCTGCGCTGTGTGTTTGTTGTGTGGCCGAGTAAGCTAGCTCAAGTTTTCCCAGTCTTTGTGTGTGTGTGTGTGTGTTCCCCCTCCACCACACATTCTCAAAGAATGGGCCTCCGTTTTTGGGGGGGTTTCATGCAGGGCTATGGCTAAGTGAGCTTCAGCTCCCTTCCTCCCTATCCCCCTTCTGCCCCACAACCCCGGCTTGTCCCTACTAGATTCACCAGCCCCGTGGAATATTTTGTTTTTCTTTATTGTCTCCCTGCCCTCTTGTGAAACAATGGCAGAGCAGGAACCTTCTGGCAGAACGCAATGGCAGAGCATCTGCCCCCACAGAGCTTCCAGCAGCCTCCACTATGAGGGTGGATCCCAGCCAAGCCCCCAAGGGGATGCATGTCCCTGCAGCCTCCACTTTGGAGGTAGAATCCAACCAACCTTCTCCAGGGGTGAAGAAGCCTGCAACCTCCACTTCAGGGGCAGGTGAGACTCCAGTAGGGAGCCAACAGGACCAGGGTGTTACCCCTGGCTAGCCCCCCCCCCTCCACCGAGGGGTTCCCAAGACCTCTCTCCCATCATTGGGGACCAAGAGCAAGGCCAGATGGAAGGACTTCTCTTCAGCCTCCTCCACAGCCAGGGGTGGGAAGGGCAAGGGCCCTGCCCTGAAGCCTAGACCAGGTGCACTACACCAGCCAGCACACCCACTCAGCTTGTTCCTGACCTTAGCTCAGGCCCCACTAACATGCCCCCGCAAGGTGGGGAACCACAGCTAAGCACAGGCAGATGTGGGAAGACCCAAAGCCAGGGGGCTTTGACCCACCACTGCCAGCCCTTCCAGCTTGGGCAGTGAGGATCCCTTTCTGGCACTCACCCATGGAATTGGGGTGAAGAGCCAACTGCCAAAGCAGGAGAACATGCACTTTGAGAGGTCTGCAGGGTGCCGACCCTGGCTTGGGTAGTGGGGGCCCCCAATGTCATGGCAGCCTCTCGCTTTCATGACAAGGGGGTCTTTCTCTTTGCCTAGAAGTCTGCTGCTGCACAAAAGGCAGTGGAAAGGGGGCTTGTGGTGGAGAGCAGTACATCCCTCTCAAGCCTCTAGAAGAGCTGGGGACCAGGGTGGTCCTCAGATCCATCCCTCCCTATATCCCCAGTTGGGCCTCACTCCCCTAGCTCCAAACCCTGGGGAGAGTTATCTCTCCAGTGGTAGCCCTGTAATTGGGGTGCTGAGACCCTGGCCTATATCACATGTGCTCTTTCCATCACCAGAACATGATCCAGCTGGCAGCAGCTGAGGGTTGCCTGGTAATTCCTTATGAGGCAGACCTAGTGAGGATTTTCTATACACTGGGGGGACCTGTGGTGGTTCTGGTGCCATGCCCCGGGGCACTTGCATCATGAGTGCCCCATGGGCCAGGTAGGGAGGCCATCTGTGGGTCCCAGTGGAAAAAGGAGTACCCCTACTTCTGGTGCCTAACCCTTCTCAGGCCACCTGGCACCCCAGCCACAACTACAAGCCCACCAGTGAGCTCAAGGGACCCCACCCCCCAACCAAGTCTTGTGGAGTCTCAGGGAGGGCACCAGCACTTGGCGGGGGGGAGAGGGAGCATGGCCCCCCTAGTCATACCACTGTTGTGCTCCCCCCAAGCCTCAGGTCCCCTCCAGGTGTAAAAGCAAGAGGAAGGCCCGGGCACAGTTGGAGCCCTCTTACATGGAGGAAACTCCGCATCCAAGACCACCACACATGGGGAAGGAGCAGCCCAGCCTCCAGGGGCCTCCTCAGCTGTGCCTGACACCCCACCCCTGGGAAAGATAAAATGGGTGATCCCCATGGAGGAGGTTTTGGGGCTGCTAGATAGTCCTGAACAGGAGCCCATGGGGGAAGCAGTTCATTCTGCTGACCAAGGCCTACCTCATGAAACCACGGGTGCCAAGGCTGAGGACTGCCCAAATGAAGTCCTGGCAGCAGAGCCTATGATGTAGGGGATAAAGAGGACCTGGGGCTTACCCCGGTGAGTTCTGAGGGAGGAAGTCCCCTTTCCCAGGAATATGCTGGAGTCACCCCAGTGCCTGGTGGGTCTCTTCCCTCCCCCTTCCAGGTAAACTTCATCTGCAGCCTGCCCCATAGTCCTGCACCAGAGACAGCCACAGTGGGGTCCCTGAATCAATGGTCCTATCTCATTGGGGACCCTGCACAGAACCCCCAGGGCTCCAGCTCTACCCCACAATCTTGTGAATGACTCCCATCCCCACCCTTACCCCACCTTTCTCCCAGGGGGCTGCAGAGCTCTTCCAATCCCAACTAGAGTCCGGGGTCTTAACAGACTGGGGGGTTCAAATGGTGCCTAAGGAGCCCTCTGATCCCAGGACCAGGATGAGGACACCCAAGTACCAGCAGGCTCCATGGACCCTGCAGACCTCTTGTTCCCAGCAGTCCCCAGAGATGAGCTACTTGCATTTCTTGACTGTGACTACACTCACCAGTCCGCAAGCAAGGTACAGCTAGTCTTGGACACTGGGGAGATTTTGACAGTGCCCTCAGCACTGGCAGGGGAAGGCAAAGGGCCCAAAAGCTGCAATTCCTGGATCTATAGGCAGGCCCGCAGTTTCATAGATGCCTTCTATACATATGGGAGGTTGCCACATAAACCAGTGGGCTCCACACCAGGTGTTGAGATGCACAAAGCCCTTGCTGTACCATCTACTCCACCCCACTCAGCATAATGTTATTTAAGATCACAACCGTCAATGTCCATAGATGCAGGAAGGGTCTCTGGAGATGCCAGGTGCTCTCCTTCCTTCAGGAGGGAGGGTGACTCATGGTATTCTTGCAGGAGATCCTTACAACTTCAACCACAAGCTGAATTGGCATCTGGAGTGGGGAGGTAGGGTCTTTTTTAGTCACCTCTCAGTCACCTCATGCAGTGTGACCACCCTGTTCTCCCCACGTCTGCAGCCAGAGGTTCTCCAGGGCATTGAGGCAGTGCTGGGCTGCTTGCTGCACCTCCGGATCCAGGTGCAGGGATTGGTCCTGAACCTTCTGAATGTGTATGTCCTGTGAGGGCCCCAGAGTTGGCAGATTTCTGCCGACAGGTGGCCAACTAAATTGGCAATCTCTAGATGACTACCACTCCCACAGTTCATTTGTCCGGTCATGCATTCAGCTCCTTTGGGTGTGGACTGTGGCTCCCACTTCTTCTATGCCCTGGAGAGGAGGTGGTGAGGCCAAGAAGTACATCATCTGCCTTCTGGCAGGTGACAGTACCTCCCTTATAGATACAAATGAGATGTGCCAGCACACATGTTTCTTCTACAAAGAGTTCTCCCTGGATCCAACCAGTGCCAAAGTCTGTAAGACCCTGCAGGAGGGACTCCTGCAGGTTAGCATGGATGACCAGGACCAGCTGAAAGCTCCTATCACTATGGCTGAGTTTTCGGCCGCCCTCCTTCTGATGCCTGGCATCAAGGCTCCAGGCATTGGCAGGCTGACCTCGGTCCTATGCAGTGGTGGCCATCGCCCCCCTGTGTCCTCCAGCCCACCAGAATTTTTTGTGGGGCTGGTGCCTCACCCAGCCACTGGTCCACTTTTCCACCTTCCATTGCTACCACCTCTACATGCTCATGCACCGCATTGTCCATCATGCCACCCTCATGTCCCACCCAGACACCAAGTGGCTGGACCTGCTTAGCGAGGGCATGGCTGTGGCACCTCAGGGGCTGAGTTTGTACTCCACCCTCATCCCACGAGCCACTGGAGACCTCAGCTGGTGGATCCTCTATGGGGCCACCATCATGGGCATGTAAGTGGTGAGTTTCATGGACACCCTGGTCTCCTGCCCCTTCTGTGGACTGTTGGAGACCCTGGCACACATGACCCACAAGTGTGCCAGATTGCAGCCCCTCCACATCTCTAACCTCCTCTTGAGGTTCTAGTTGAATTTAACCTCCCACCTTTTTGTCTTTGGTCACCCCATCTGCAGTCCAACCAAGTCCCAGGACCTCCTAGTCAACCCGCTCCTGGCCCTGGTCAAGTGGGCCCTATATCCCTGAAGGGTTCCCGGAGACTGTAGGGCCACTTTCCTTTCCCTTCTCTGTGCACATTTCTAGGCAGAACACCAGTGGGCAGCATCCACTGGATCCTTGGATGTCTCTGAGAACTGGTGGGTGCAGCCCGGAGGGCTCTGGTTTGTGTCCCCCCACAGGCACACTTACTTTCATGTTTTAACCCTCTGACCCACACAACACTCCTATCCTGTTTTTTCATTAGTTGTCACAAGTATTTTGTTGTAACATTCACCCATTAGCCCCCATACAATAGTAGCTATTCACTAGCCAGGTGGACCTTAGGGCTCAGGGTCACAGTCCCTTCCCTCCATGCAGGTCCCCAGCTCCTCCCTTCAGGGCCACAGCCCCCCCCATAACTTACCTCCTGAAGCAGGAACTGCACAAGTGGGGTCTGTCAGAGTTTGGGCCTTGTGCTGGGGCCACTCATGCCACCAGGCCGGCCTGGTCCCATGGCAGCAGGACCCAGCACAGTGTGCAGGGACCACATACCGAGCTGTGTCAGGTCCTTCCAGAACTAGGGCTACTCACAGCACCAGTCCATCCCAGTGCTTGCCACCCCTCAGCTCTGCACGGGCTTCTACATGCCTGCCTCTCCCCACCTGGCCCCAGCAGTGCCAGCAGCTGCAGGCAGCATGGCAGTGGCTTTGACTCTGCTGCAGGCATAGGCAGTGATGTGGTTCTGTGTGAACTGGATTCCTACGTGCTGAATGGACCCAGCCTGGCCCATTCAAGCTGTGCACTAGCAGGCAGGCTGGATCCATTCAGCATGTAGGAGCCTGGGTCACACAGCACTGCATCACTGCCTACCTGTGCCTACAATAGAACCACAGCTACGCTGCCTGCTGCCTCCAGTGCCATGGGGGCTGAGTCAGGGGGCAGGCATGTGGCAATCCCTGCTCGAGTCCCTCCATGTCCCCACCCACTGGGACATCCCCCTCCTGCTGCTCTCCACACCCCTTGACATCCACTCCCCATAGCCCCCAATAACCCTGTCCACTCCCAACAACCCATCTCACATCTCCCTGCCACTCCCCACCCCTTTCCCTAATTTACCTTGGAAAGAGCCGGGGTCAGCAGGAACACCACAGAGATGCTCTGGCCAAACCAGAGCACCTTTCCTGGAGGACTGGCTTTTGTGTTGCCTCCAGGCATGGTATATGTCTGTGCCTTGCCCCACTGTTCTGTGGAGTGTTTCTCCTTTTTTTTTTTTACCCCTATATTTTCTTTCCTGCATGTGTCTTTGCAGTATCTGAAAGGGGTTTGACACACTGCAAGAGGCATGCTGATTTGGACATACCCTCACAGTCTTCCCAAGGGAAGAGGCTTTTAGGTATCAATCTTAGTTGGTTTTCTCAGGCTTACATGATTGGGGCAACATAGGAGCTGCAACCTGGGGGAGGGCAGTGAGAGAGAGAAGTGTCTCAGATATAGCTTGCTTTGGAATTGGGACACACTGTAATTTGTAGCTCTGGAAAAACCAGAAATGGTAACGAAACAGTAGGAAAACATCTGCAATGCTCTCCAAAAGGGCTTTGTTATCCCTTCAATTGGATGGGACAAAATCAACACAAATGCTAATCAAATCCAACCTGGAAGGAGTGAACAGTATATAGATTGTAACTACCGTGTTTCCCCGAAAATAAGACATACCCATAAAATAAGCCGTAGCAGGATTTCTACGTATTTGCGCAATATAAGCCATACCCCGAAAATAAGACATAGTGATAGGTGTGG
>NW_017728916.1:19267004-19278183 GCF_001723895.1 Crocodylus porosus
GAAGTTCTGCTTTAGGTATTGTGTGTCCTCAGGGGGAAGAATAAAGCTGTGGCTGCTGTTTTAAAAATAAGACATCCCCTGAAAATAAGCCATAGTGTGTCTTCTTGAGGAAAAATAAATATAAGACAGTGTCTTATTTTCGGGGAAACACGGTATACAAACATCATTATAATGTTGCCTCATAACAGCACATGAGCTCTTTTTTCAAGTGAACCCCACTTGGGATCATGTGTAATTTCACCCTATTACAGGAAAAAAAATATAAAAAATAAGCTAATGTAGGTGTCATGGCAAAAACAGCAGAAATTGCTTTACGAAAATAAAACAAGATTTTTTTTTCTATTGCTTCTGAATGCCTCTCTGAGTGAAGAGGTAGTGCCAGTCTGTAGCCAGACCACTTGTTTCCCCTATTTGGGAAGCAGAAGCTGCTATGTTCTTAGGGGTCTGGGACAGAAGTTTCATAAACTAGTTTGGCCTAAATCAGTTAAGTCTGAAACTACATTCAACCAGGTTTATCTTGAACTGCTTTTGATCATTTTGAAAGTGGTTTCTGTGCTCTGAACTTCTGTTCTGTTACAGGTTTAAACCAGTTTCCAATTCCTTAAATGGGTTTATGTGTAACTACCGTCCCTAGCCTGGTGAAAAGGAGTGAAATTTTACTGTGGATCTCTGGGCACTTTTAGGGCCAGTAGACATGGCAGAAGAGCTCATGTGAAACATTTCTAGGATTAGGCAAGGTCTGGAAGTAATTCAGAATACACAGAGAATAAAGACATGAGATTGTACACTGATCCCTTCTCTGAGAGCCCAGTGCTAACGAATACCTTTATAGACCTGACACTAGCCTCTGCGAACCTCTTTTCTTGATCCAGTGTTACCAGAATATTTTTAATAGCTGGTTTCTCTGTTTTTCCTTTCCTTTTTTCCCCTTCTTTTGCCATTTACTTAATGTTTTATATTCACAGTTTGTAGGGTGTAAAGAACATTCACTTTGTACCTTCCCTAATGTCGTGCAGAGAAGTAGCACTGTTGGAGATAGGAGGCTGGTCACAGTAGCTTAAACACATGACATTTTAAGCAAAAGTGATTCAGAAAAAGACAACTGTCTTTGCAACAACAGAGAGCAGGCAGCAGAGCTGTCATTTGTTAAATTGGGTATTGTCTCATTAAATTTCTAAGCACAGTGTCAGGAAAGATTAGAAGCAGAGTGACAGATTCAACTGGCTCAACAACTTTGCTACAATCATATGAAAACATTAAGAAAAGTATAAAGAAGGAAGAAAAATTACACGCGTAAAATAACAGACTTAAATAGCACATAATTATAACTTCTCCAAATGACCAACTGACACTTGCAGTAGTAAGATTTCGATTGCATTACAGTTCATTAACTGCCCAGCCACAGCAAACATATCTTTGCCTTAGTCTTAAGGAAAGATAAAAAGGTAAAGCTAAGGATGACATGAGGAAATATTTTCTTCCATGACTTTTTTTTTTAAGGACATTTTTGTCAAAGAACCAGTTCACATTAAATGAAATCTATTCTTCTCTCAAAACCTGATCCAAAATCAAAGCCTTGTTGAGGTTCAAAAACATGTTACAAGCTTTTATTTTCATTTCTTATATTCTTATGTTCTTCCGAGTTTCATATAGCACAGGAAGTTGAAACATTCTGAGAAAGCTATTACTGTAGGACATTTAACCTAGCTAGGGCCAGGTTCTCTGGCATTTGTACTATTTCTCTTCCTTGTGAGATTTCCAGCCTGATTTAAAAAAAAAAAAGGCAGATGTTCAAATTAGAACTAACCAGATTCTTTGTACAAGACTCCAAGCATCTATACAAAACTTCTGATATACAGCTTAGAAATTTTCCATTTTTGAAAATCTGCATATTCCTGATTGTTCTGATGGACAAAAAAAAAAACAGATTTCCCTCCAAAAGTAGATAAATTTATATTTAAAAAGGAGAAGGAATTTAAGTGGTAAAACTCCATTGAAAATAAGCATGACTGTACTCCTCAGTACATTAAGGACTTCGACAAGGTCCCTGTCCTTTTTCTATGCCAGCTTTACCCACTTCATAGACTGTACCAGTAAGCACCTGTCATGAATCACTTGAGTCTGAATGATACATGCGTTATATATTTTATATGTGCCCCTAATTCAAACCTTATACACCTCTCTTTAGCAAAGGGGCTCCATTTTAAGTTTCCTAAATTTTAAGTTTCATTTCTTCAAACCCAACAGCTCTTAAGCAAGAAACAATCAGAAGTTTGGATCAATATACAAGAGGTGGGGGAGGAGATGGTAAAACAAACTTTTTATCTAGAAGCATGTTTTTTGTGTAGGATAAGCAGAAGAAAGGGAGTGGGAAGAAGGAAAACTATGTTTTTTGAAGTTGTTTAATACAGAATGACTATTTAGAAGATTAATAGTTTCTACCAGGCTCTTTGTAGAAATATTTTGTCTAAGAATTATGCATTCTTTAAAAAATATGCTATATATTCCTTGTAGAAATAAGTGATGTATTAGGACTAGAATGTGATCAGCTATGTAAGCCAGAGGTAACTCAAATAAGCACAGGGACATAAAAATATTTTATTAGTCAAGTAAAGATATGCTGAGAGCTAGAATGACCCTATTTATGGCTTTTCCTATGGTGGAGTGAGCTGGAGGAGGAAGTTCTGACCAGTTTTTTGTTGAATTAGAGAGACTTGTCCCCTGATTTGGAGAATCCACCCCATGCAAATCCTTACAAAAGCATATAATAACCCTGCATTGTCTCATTGTAGCTAGGCTATGGCTTAATGGATCAAATAGAGTGGAAGGTTTAAGTCAGAAAAATCTTTTTCTTTTGACCACAGTAAAACAACATGAATAAAGAAAGCAGGATTTGTTCCATAGAATGTGGACTGGATTGCTGTCTTTGTTTCAACCATTTTGTGCTTTGCTGCAATACAAGTGAAGCATAAACCAGAGGCTTGCCCTGAGGATTCCTCTAGCTTGGTGAGCAGCACTGAGGAAGTCACAACCAGCTTTGTAGCCTACTTTCTTCAACTGTGCCCAGCCAGGGATTGGATACAACTGAGCAATTAGCTTGAGATACAGATTGGTTGGGACATGTTTCAAGATTTCTGAAATATCTATATCGATATAGATTTAAAGAACTTGGTGCCTAATGTTTATTTTAAAAAAAATATCTCTATGATATAATTGTTTCTAATATAAATGTTTACAAGATTTTTTGTTGCAAAACAATTTCCTATAAGTTATTTTTGCAGACCTCATCAAACACAGTTTAGTTTGATTTTTTTTCCTTTAATTCAGTAGTTTTGTTTATCAATAGAAGAGTAGTGCTCCGTTATAAAAGAATAATTCCTCATTAGAGCCAAGGCTGCTTATTTAACGTGCACAAGAAGCAATAATGAACAGTTGAATTTCTAGTTTTTCAGTAATGACAGCTGCTGTGATATAGACTATAGACTGCAAAGGAATCTCCTTTCTACACAGCATCAGAAACCTGCATATATGTATACTAAACCCCTAATCACCAATTTTGTATTTCTTAACTCTCTATCAAGTAAGCTGTGATATTTTATATGAAACATTTACAATACCACTTAGTTTTATAGCTCTGCTTGCCAGAAAATATTTTCTTGTTACTTAATTCCAATGCAAAATTGCAAGGGGAAAATAATCTAAAGCATATTACAGAACGATTTTGGCACAAGGAGATTTCTCCACAGAAAAGAGATGCCCCAGGTGTAATCCAACCAGGGAGACAGTAGTGTTTTAGCAGTGTTGTACAACATTTCCTGATTTATTTTATAGCAGTCATAAAACAGATGTTAATCAGGCAAATCCAGTGGATTTGGCTAATGTTACATTGAAACGGACAGTAAATAGCTAAATTATCTTCAGCTGCTGAACACTTTGGGAAATGTAACTGTTTGAAACTGGCAGGACCTGAAAAGAATGGAACAAGAGGAGATGGAACAGCTATACTTTCTTGGCAGACCTAAGATATCATTTGGAAAGTTTATGCTATCTTTTTACTAAGCACCCCTGAGATTTGATGCAAAACATTATCAAACTCCCTTTCCTCCAAAATGATGGTGGTGCACTATTAGAAAAAGAACTAAGGGACACAATTGTGGGTTGCTACAGTAGGAAAATTTTTGCTCAGTGCAGAATCTACTTTTGTGAAAGTTCTTTTCATGTTGCTGGGGGTGGCCCAACCCTGCAAGCCAGATCCAGGCAGGCACTGGTGTGATCTACTGTCCCTATGCTACCAAATTTCTGAACTTGTGAGCTGGAGGCTGGGTACTACCTAATTTTAAAAGATAGTACCCTATTCTTGTACAAATCACCAACCTTTTTAGCAAGTCTGTATTTGTTTCCTTTTCCATACAAAACACCCGTTATTCATGCAATGTGTTTTCAATTTTTGCTTTACTAGTTAATTGCCTAGGCAGCTCTGTAATGTCCTGCTCATGACTTCCTTTGATCTTTTCATCCACTCTGGTTCCAAGCCTCTTCTTGATGCCTCCCACTTCCTGCATAGGAATTAGATTCCCTCTATCCCATCATATCCTTCTATAAAATCCAATCCAATCCAATCCAATTTTTGTTTAGCCCAATTTCCACAAAGTTTAGATTAGGGTTTTTTGATGTGGTAGACTCACAAGTGTTCAGATATGTGTTACTTCAGTATGACTTTATTTTCTTTGAGCTCTCATGTGCTAGTAAAGCAATAATGAAAATTGTGTCCCTACATCCTTTGGTATCTGAAATTGTTCTGCTATATTGCTTTTTCATTTACGTTAGTCAATTAAAATAAGGAGCAGTAGTCACATTTATCAAAAGCACTTATATGACTTAAGAAACTAAGTCTCATTATTTTTTAATTAGGGAAAAAATGCACGCAGAAAACCAAAATGGGGAATGATTGTCCATGCTGCACTACTGCAGGAAAGGGTATAGTGGCTATAGAAGATTACAAGCCAAGTATGAGTCTTCAGTATAATATTGTTGCAAATAAAATCTGATAGTAGATTGGCTAATACAGGGGTGAGCCAGCTGATGGCCAGACTCCATTTCTCAATAGCTCCTGCCAACATTGCTGTGGCCAGTTTCCATGAAAACCCTAGAAGCAGAGGGGATGTGATAGTGTGGGGCCAGGGTTTCCATAGAGATTGGTCCAAGCAGTGCTGGCAGCACTTGCAGCTGGGTGGGGAGCTGCTCTGGCATCAGTGCTGGGGCCAGGATCTTGCTGTGGTGACAGCGTGGTTGGGAGCTGGAGCAGAGCCACGATCCTGCAAATGCCTGCCTGGGGCATGTAGGCAGCAGATTGCAGCTCTGCCCCAGCTCCAACCCATGCTGTCACTACTTGTGTGTATGTGTATATGTGTGTGTATATATATGTGTGTGTGTATATAGATGTGTGTTTGTGTATATATATATGTATATATGTGTGTATATGCATGTGTGTATATGTATCTATGTGTGTACATATATGTGTGTGTATATATGTACATGTGTGTGTATGTATGTATACGTGTATGTATGTGTGTGTATATATGTGTATGTATGTGTATATATGTGTGTATATATATGTGTGTGTGTGTATGCATATATATAGTGTGTGTGTGCATATACATGTATATATGTGTGTGTATGTATAAATATGAGTGTGTGTGTGTGTGTGTGTGTGTACAGATTCCACCTACCCCATCTGGGCATTTGTAAAGATTGCAGCTTTCATGCTGGGCACTGCACTCTCACTGGGGGCTATCCAAGATGTTCATCTTGTACAGTGTTGTTTTGAAGCATCTATATCCAGATCTCAGTCAGTTCAGCTTGACCTCCACTAGTCTGTCAAGGCTGTGCCCAATGGGGGACTCATTTGGTGCTGGTATAAAATGCTGTAGGAATAGATTTCAGACTGGAATACTCTGAATGGTTATTTCATTTTAATTCCCCCACCCATTAATAAATTTCAGTGCAACACAAAGAGCCACAGTACGTGGCCTGTTAGAACCTGGCAGCAAGGGAGCAGTTAGGTCTGTTTTCTCACGTCATTTGGTCTAATGCCCTAGAGCACAAGTAATACATCTGTGTGTGTGTGAGCTGGCTATGGGTCACTGCACGTGTATAGGCACCCATTATGTTTGTCTAAGACTCCAAGGTGCTTGACAGTAACTTTTGAAAATGAGACTTGGGCTTCATGTTGCTTAGACATTGTGGAAAATCTTACTCTCTTTCCTTCTAAGTTCATCCTATAAAATTCTGTTCCATAAATAGTATCACCATGCAATGTAAATTTGAGGTTCAGTATCTGTTAGGAGTTGGCAAACTTGTAGAAAGTGTAAAATAAAAACTGTATTAAGTATATAGAGTTTAAAATCCTTTTCCTTTTCCCATTTTTATTTCTGTCTTCACATAATGTTATATGAAAATGGCTTTTAATTTTTGCTATGAGTTACAGAAAATAAAATTATCTTGTAATTTAGTTATATAGTTCTCTATTAGTAAGTGCTTGTAAATTTTATTTTTTGTATGCAATGTCAGTAAGATTTGGTTTATGTGAAATCAGACAAAAATGAATAAAGTTCCAATACTTGGGACTGTCAGGGGAATTAGGCTGCCCATCAGGTTCAGTTCAAAATGGATGGATAGATTAGATTTTCATTACACTTGCATCATTTTGCTGTGACCATGGTCCCAAGGCAGGACTTCCTTTTCTGCTTGTTAAAAATACCACAGTTGTATGTCTTTTGGTAATGACAAAGTTAGTTTCCTGTGCATGAAGGAGGCTATATTACAGCATGTCATGTCAGAAGGATAAGATATAAGGTGGAATCATGTGGGGAAAAAAATAATAGTGAAAAACAGTGCTTGCTCAATTGAAAAGGAGTACAAATTGTATTCAAGAAGTATCTTATTTACTAAAAGTGATCCTGGTCTATTTTGGTGGCATCTTAAAGTTAACAAAATAAAATAAATGCCCATGATACAACTATAAGGTCATATTTACAATCCCCCCCAACTATTAATTTATGCTTTTACACTTTAGAAATATTTGCTTCTTTCCCAAAATCCTTTCCTTTGTACTTCAACCAGTGCTCAGAAATGTGGCACAGCTATCCATTCATCTACAAATTGTTGTTTAGGAATAAGACAGAGAACAACATGATGTAAAATAAAGGCTACCTCCTGCAGAAACAGGCAGCTTTTCTTCAGTAAGTACTAATTAAGAGAAAATCATCATGTTTTGTGATATAATTGAAATAGGTCTGAATATGTATTTATATTTATAGAGTTTCATTCTGGTTCCCCCATATTATCAGAGGACTGAAAAAAATCATAATCAACCTGGAGTTCTAATGACAACCAAACTTAGATGGCATTTGGTCCTGGCAGATGAGCTAATTGACAAATGAAAACAGCTCTTTGACAATAATTTATTCAATGATCAAATGAAAAAAAATGCATTAGTGGATAAGCCAGTAAATATTTGTCAACCCTACTTTGAGCCAGACAAGTAATGAAATGCTGCTTTCACAAATGTTTAAAGTAAAGAGAGGAAAGCCAACATGTTTAGAAAGACTTGAGTTGATTCACCATAATTTACTCCAGACATCAGCATCATACAAGCATAGTCGGCAGATTTGTACCAAGATATCACTGCAGTTTGCAGCAGGCCTCCTGTTCACAATAAATAATTCTCCCAGTTCTGGATGGGGAGGAAAGGGAAAGGTATATCTAAATTGTCTGCATTGGAACAACCTGAGGAAAATATACATCTTAATGGAAAGGGTGAAGATGTAGCCCCAAGCAAACTGTTATGCAGCTACTCTTGTTTGAAACCAGAAAAGTATCAGCAGCACCTTTCAGCAACATGTACATCCTAAACATATCCTAAGTAAATATGTATGAGGTGCAGTCTCCTCAGCAATGTAGCAATGTAGTACAGGTAACGATTTAATATTAATTAAATATATTCCTTTAGTTCTAAGCAGAGGCTTTGCTGCCTAAGCTCTGTGACAGCTCAGGGGCAGATGAGCATGGGTTGAGGACAGCCCACCTACCCTGAAAGAAGGATGTTAGCAGGGGAGCTACAAATCTTAGTCCTAAATGTTGAAACCATATAGACATGATGTGCATCTGGTAAGTTTGTGACATTTCTTAAGGAACCCTGCACCTAGATGTGCATCTACTGAATTCATTATACTGTACTATTTGTATGTGTGTATTTTTATATGCAACTTGCAATATAGACATTTTTTTTTCAAATCTCTAAGCTGTCAGTATAAATAAATCATTTTCACAGTATGCAGATACATAACTAAATGGACAATCGGAAACTAGCATGGCTCAAATACAGGTGGCTTTGTAACCGTAATTGCAATACTAGCTTGCAATTGTAATTGTCCTTAATAGAACTATAAGAAAAGGAAGCATTGAATTTCCATTACACTAGAACTACAGAAAAAGTATTGCAAGAAGCAGTTTATTAATCCAATTACATTTTTCCCCCCACCTGTGGATTAGTTCAGAATTTTCTTTAATGTTAATACATAAGTTTATGAAAGGTGAAGGTACATGATGAAACATCTAACAGCATCTTTGAATCTGTGTATTTTTATTGCTCTATGTTAGCATGAAAGAGAGAATTTATTCATAAAGATGTATAACTATAAAATACATTTACCCTAAAATGGGGGACTGAGAGTGGAAGAATGTATAAGCAAATGTATTATTTATTTGTAAATGTATTTGGAAATGGCATAAGGGAAGAGAGAGAAATTTTATTTATATGGAGATAAATCCATGAGATGAAAGACAATGTAAGGGCTACTCTCCTGTTTACTATGCATAAATCAAAAACTTTCAAGGGAAGAGGACAAAAAGAAATAGACCAATATTAAAAGGTTGAGCTTCACATTTATTAGTATTTAATTTGAAATGGTTTGTCATATCTTTGCATTGCAACTTTTTTAATTAATGGAAGCACATGGAAGCATACAATAACCCTTAAAAATTAAAACTTAGGTGTTTTCAATGTGGGATACATGCAGTGAAGCACCTCAATCTGAATTTAGGCATCTAAATAAGTGAATGTAGGTGAGATGCCACTTGCTCACAGCTACTACTGGCTTAAGTGGGCCCTGTGATTAATCAACTTCTTTGAGAATCAGATCATTTTATGTGCTGGGAACTCTGACTTGAGGCCCTGATCTCTAGAAGCAGTGCCTTCCATGGGTTAAGCATGGTGCCAGTCAATACCACGCATCGATTCAGATCATAGGGTCTCAATATGTAAATAGAATACTTTTGTGTGTATTTGTCTGAAACTTTTTTCACTGAACCATGGTTGACCAACCTATTCAAAAAATTCTATTTTTTTAAAGGAAGCTTTCAATATTTCAGAAATTTAATTTTTGACATTTGTGAAATAAAATGAGAAAGGCATTGCCAGGCTTGGCAATGCCAATCTGACCAGCACTATGAATGAAAGAGACCTGGGGGTAATAATTGACCGCAGTATGAACATGAAACAGCAGTGCGATGCTGTAGCCAGCAGGGCAAATAATACTCTAGCATGCATCAATTGATGCATCTCCAGCAGAACCAAGGAAGGTATTCTTCTACTCTACTTGGCATTGGTGAGACCACAGATGGAGTACAGTGTGCAGTCCTAGGCACCACACTTCAACAATGACGTGGAAAAGCTCAAGAAAGAGTACAGAGAAGGGATGCCCATATGTTCACAGACTTGCACAGCAGGCCATATGAGGTAAGGCTGAGGGACCTGGGACTCTTCAGCCTGAAGAAGAGAAGGCTGAGAGGGGACTTGGTAGCAGCTTACCACTACATCAAGGGCTCAGTGAACAACTGTTCACAAGAGCATCCTTGGGGAAAACCAGGAGCAATGGTCACAAACACCTGGCAGATCATTTCAGGCTCAACATTAGGAAAAACTTCTTCACAGCTAGGGTGTTCGGACTGTGGAATAAACTCCCTCCAGAGCTGATGCAATTGCCTACCCTGGAAATCTTCAAGATTTTCCAGTTACCTTGCTGGGATCACTTGACCCCAGTTGTTTTTCTTGCTTGGTGCTGGGGGATGGACCTGAAGATCTTCCAAGGTCCCTTCCAGCCTACATTCTATTGATTCTATGAAAAAATGTTTTATTAATCATTTAAAATGAAAGCTAAAGTTGAAATCAGACATTTTATTTGGTGAGGATACTATTTATAAGAAATTTACACTGATGCAACAATATTTGCAGTTATGGTTCTGAGCAGTTGGTTAGGAGCTAGAGCTCCCCATTGTATCCTTCTCCCTTTATTTTACTGTATTTGTTGCCCTGGGAGGCCAGGCCAACTCTCAGGATCTCAATATTGCGCTGTTAGGAGGGTGTGACATAATTTCACTTACACAGAGACATAAATCAATTAGGTGTGCGCACACGCGCACACACACACACACTCTACCAGCTCAGGCACATACACATCCAAAACAGCCTAGGCACATGCAAACCAATCACCAAGTCAAGCACATATACTATACACTCCAGAAGTTAGACACAGATCACTAATTTATATATCATGCACACAGTGACATATATAATACACACACACACACACACACGCTCACCAGTTCACACACATACAACCCACCTACACATAAACACAGGTAAGTTCCTAACTGGGATGGTGCAATGTGTATGTGTGTGCTTGGGGTACCTGGGGAAAGGTTCAGGTGAGAAAGAGAGAGTTAATGTGTAGGGAGTGAAAGTTGCAGGAACCAGTGGACTACAGAGAAGCTGGCTGAGGAACTGAGGCTTGGGTTTACTTAAGGTAGACTGGGACTGGAAACTAAGGCAGAGAGCTGAGATATTGGGGGGAGGGACAGATAAGTGGTGGCAAGGAGCTGACAGTCAGGAAAGAAACTGAGGCAGAAACCTGGTTGCTCAGGGGAAAAGGAAAAGGCAGTGCGGATAAAACAGTGGCAAAGAAACAGGGGGCTTGGAGGCAGAGTGGAGCTCAGGACAGGTGCTGGAGATGGCAGTGAGCCAGAAGCAGGAGAGGGAGAAATGAGACAGAAGTTAGAGGGGCGAGGAGCAGAGATCAGAGCAGGGCCAAACCATAGTAAAGCAAAACCCAACTTAGGG
>NW_017728916.1:19278858-19287673 GCF_001723895.1 Crocodylus porosus
AGATGGAGGCTTGACATACAAAATGGAAACTTGACATGACTTATGCTAACTTACATGTATAGGCCTAAAACAGTAATCACACAATATAAAAACAGTATAAACATAATAATTATCACTTATAAAACAGTGGGTATTGATATCAAAATAGCTGGGAACTCATTTGCAAAGAGGGGAGAGAAAAATTTAACTTACTACCTAAAAATGTTAAAGCTTATCCTACATCTTAGCTTACTTATACTTATCTATAGGGAATAGAAAGGGAGAGTAAAAGTCAGATATGGTTGGGGAAGGGGAGGGAATGCATTTTAAAAGCAATAAACAAAGAAAAACTGAGGGTTTTGCTACATATTAATACAGTCTTGTCTTCCCGAAAGTTGACTACAGCTTCTCCACTGACCCCAAAAATAACACAGGTTGTGGTCAAGTGAAACATTTTTTCTCCTGAAAGTGTCTTTAAACTGAAAATTTGGGCTATAGTATGCATAGTGGTAATACACAACTAAGTATTTTGCTTAGTTGTGTGGAGAACCCCACTAACTTCAACAAAAATCTTCATTAATCAAAGTACTATGCTCTATTTAAAGGACCAGGTCCCAATTTTCAGAATTGCATCCTTACTTTGGTGGGTTTTTATATTTCTTTAAAGCAAAGATCTGAAAAAAAAATGTTTTAAAATCCATTAAAAGAAGAGGACAAACATTCAGAGGTAAAGAATGGATAAATGCTTGTCTACTCTTCAGTGTGTGATTGTATACATGTGTATACTTGATTGAAACCCTCCCCTTTCTGAACTTTTAGATATTCTTTGTCTTGTTGCACCATGTTCCTACAAGCCTTTTCAAATAGATGAACTTCATCATAGTAGTAGACAGCAGCTTACCTGAATAAAGTTATATGGTTGTAGAGTTAAAATGAAAATACTGTGAAATACAGATTTTTTACTTGTGTATGTGCATTCTGACACAATAGTTTGGATAATAATAATAATATCAACCAATGTAAGTTTTAAAGAGCAATTATAAAAAATAAAACCTAAAAAACCCCATTACCTTCCCTAGCACAAGTAAACAAGTAGGAAAATAAAGAATATGGGCCAGGAGGGATCACACATAGAAAGGGTCATAGTCACACATAAGGGTCTGTGACAGCACAGGGTCCTAGGTGTGGCCGTGAACTTCCCTAACACCCCCTACCGTGCCAATGTGATATGAAAAGCACCCAAACAATCTTGCCCGCCACATCTTTGATGTTAATAATGTTTAAGGGAGGCTGCCCTTTTGTCCTCTCTGACACGGTGCCCTGATGTATCCCAGTCTTAGTTCTATCTTGGGTGACTCGGTGCACCCCAGCCTTAGAGGCTATGCATGTCTCCAACCACCCCTGTACCATGCCCCAAGCCTCACAGATATATTGGATGTTGTTTGGTCAATTTCCCTCTCCCCGCCCCATGGACGCTCTCTAGCTTGTCTCACAGCCTGCACCCCATTGGTGCTCTCTGGCTTGTCCTGCAGCCTGCGCCACTACTGTCACTCTCTGGCTTGTTCCTCTTTTGGGGCTTCTCGCAACTGCCTGCACTGGGGCTGGGGTCAATGCACCCCAACTGTTTCCCTCTCTGGCACTGGGCTCCCCATGCTACCATGGAGTCCCTATGAGGCCTTCTCCATCCCCTAATAGCCTCACCTGGTCCTCCAGTTTAACAACAGCAACAAAAGCAATACCGTCAGCCAATCGGCTCTAACATAAATATTAGCCTCCTGGCTGAAACGTTCTCCAAAACCACACCACCTCTCATCCGTGTAACTCACGGCTGGTACATTCAGGCCTTTTCTCTTTTTTTCACCTTCAGCGCTGAGCTGTTTTCCTTGGTCAAACTGTGCTCCTTCATCCTGGTTGCTGGTTGAATGAGAGAGAGAGAGCAAGAGCGAGCACTCACAGCCTCCTGTCTGGGTCTCATAGTGGTCAGCCCTGCCCCCTCCGGTCAGCTGACTCACCAGGTGTGGGCCCTTAGCTCCTCTCAATTGCCCCTTGCAACTAGCACCTGAGCCCATACTACCGCTTTTCCAGTAGCAGGCACCTTAGTGCCCTACTACAGGGTCATATCATTATTTCAACTGGTGCATCTACACATGCCAATTTAAGGCACTTTAGCCATTTTTAAGGCACATTACTGGCACAGACCTACAAGTTTGTGCTCTTAATGCACCTTCAAAATGCATGCAAAATGCAATTTGGGTACAATTAGCCTATTTTTGGCTAATCATGTCCAAATTTGATACCTGGATAAAGCAGATATCACATTTAAACACAAAGTTAAGGCACCTTAAGTGATGTGTAGACACATTAAGGCACCTTAACACTGTGTATGTTGACTGAGAAGGCCTGAGCTGAGCCTATTAGGCCCTGCACTGCTACTAAGCACCACCAAGAAGAAGAAGCAGCAGGTACCGTTCTCCAAGGCACATATGCTGGAGATGTAGTGTCAGTTCTGGCAGCAGTGGTATCTGTCAGTGAGCTGACCAATGACTGTGTGCAGGGGCAAAAAAAAACAACCCAAAACAGCCCAAGCCCCAGCATGTGCTTGGACAGGTCAGGGAGGAGCAGTGGCTTCATGCACTCCCTGCATTGTGTGGCAAGCAGAGGAACCATGACATGCCGTGTCAGCAGAGGCAGGGACAGAGATGAGGCAGGTATTGTGTCTCCACCTGCAGTCAGCACACTGACAGGCACCACTGCATCCTGGAACCACCACTCCAGCTCTAGTGACTGTGCCTTGGAGAACAGCACCCATTGCTGCTGTTTGGCGGCAGCCAGCAGCAGTGCAGGGCAGATTTGGCTTTGGCCTTCTCTTGACCGATGCTGGGGAGGCAGGAACACATGTAGGGGATTAGGGCTGAGCCTGGGGCCGGAGACGGGGCTGCACCAATCATATCCAGGGAAGACTGGAAGCTCCCATCCCCTTGGCTGGTGCTGGGCTATACCACCTGTCTATGCTGCTACGGGCTTTGGAAAACTGTCCAGGGTGCTGCCCATGGCAGGCTGCAAATCCTTCACCCAGTGAGCCCATTAAGGTGGCTTACAGCATGCACACATAGACATGCACCTAAATCACCTTAATATGCCATAGGCTAAGGTGCATGGAGTTTAGGTGCATATAAATGCATGTGTAGACATCCACGTTGAGTAGCAACTTACAAGTCCTGTTGTAAGAGGAAAGCAGAAAGAGGTGGCAGATTCATTTTGAAAGTCACTAGTTGAATCTATTCCTAAAACAGCACTTGAACAAACTGTAAAACATAGACAGAAATTGTAAACATTTATAGCTGGCTCAGAGGGTGAAAATAGCTATACAACATTGTTTCTGAATTTAATAGAGGTCGATAGATTTATTTGAAATATGGTACCAAGTTATGTTAAGATGTTAAGCCTAGAGATATGACATAAAAATACGTTCTTGTTTATATTTTGGAGGGTTTTTTACCTCTTCAGTGAATGGAAAGGACATAAAAGAAACCATTCTATATGTCCTTCACTGCTGGTCTGGATATATTATATAATCAAGACTTTGACAAGATACAGGAAACAAATAGTTTAAGCTTAAATAACAACTTCTGTGAGAAATAAGAGAGACATTTTCAGCATTCTCTATGCCAAGTGGCACATCACAAAAGTGTGCCTTGATTCACTTGTACACCTTTAATTTGTGCACAATATTTGGTTACATGAGGCACAGCTAAATATGTTTTGATACATACATGTTGTTTTGATACCTACATGTTGATGCATACCTGTAAACAGGTATACACGTGTTCAAAATATTTGTATTTATAAGGTGCCCATAATTTTAATTTGCAATAGTATATATGGCAACGCTTATCATTATACATTAATCAGCTATTAAGTTAGTCTGCTTTTAAGTGATCTATTTCTAAATGTTTTGCATAGTAAAAAATTTCAAAAGTACATTAGCAAATGGTTATAAATGATTTTTTCCAACTATTTTAAAAGATACCATACTTACCCAAAGAACCTTGTCTGCCTATGTACTTAGACCAATACAGCTACAATCAATACCCCTGATACTGTAAAGAAAGGTTTCATGTTATTCCCCACACATTGCATTGCACTTGCAGAATGCTTTTGTGCTGCAGTGGAAAATAGGAGCATTTCAAGGAACTGGTGCTGGATATCATGCCTGAAAAAATGTTGCTATTTAAACAAAAGAATCTGAGGGTAATATTGTATAATTTTCTGGGCACCTACCTTAATCAACAAGAGTTTAAGGTGCTCAGTATTAGAGGAAGGCATCAAGTATTAAAGAATATCTATTTTTCTATAAAACCCTTGCAAATGACTCTAAGTCAACACCTAGAGCGAATGCCCAGCTTGACTTGCTTAATTGTGCTACTGAGTAGATATATATGGCCCAAGAGCTTCCTCTCCCCCTTTCATTCTAATCTCCTTTGCCTGTGATGCTTAGTAGGAAAATGAATAAGCTGTTTTTGGAGATGCTTTTAATGGCTGAAATGTTGAGACAAGAGCCAGGCACAGAATTTTGAAAGACCTTGTTCTTTTGCAAAACCAGTTGCACTCAGAAACAGAGTGAAATAGAATTAATTCAAGAACCTGAAGCACATTGACTAGATACGGAGATTACACACAAACCAGGAAACTGGGTATAAATGATTGGAAACTGGTCTAAAACTGTAGCAGAACAGAAGATCACTGTACATAGACCAGTTTAAAAAAGGTAGAACCCAGATTAAGATAGACCTAGATGGATATAATAACAGATTTAATCATAGAATCATAGACTTGTAGAAAGCTACATTTGGAAGGGACCTCAGAAAGTCATTTAGTCCAGCCTCCAACTCAAAGAAGGACCATCCCCAACTAGATCAATCCAGCCAGTGCTTTGTCAATCCAAGCCTTAAAAACCTCCAAGGCTGGATATTCCACTACCTCTTTAGGTAACCCATTCCAGCCACGATGCTTTTAGTGATAACATTTTTCCTAATGTCCAACCTAAACTTCCCTTGCCACAACTTCCTATTGTTCCTTGTGCCATCTGCCACCATTGAGAATAGTCTAGCTCCAGTTTAAGTTAGACCAGTCTATCAAACTTCTGTGCCAAATCCTCCCCTGACTCAAATTAGGTTGCAGTCCCCTGGCATCCCAGGATATTTTGCAGCTCCCCTGGTAACCTCCTTTCAGGGTGGGTGGCCTAGCCTCAACCTATGCTTTTCTATCCCTGGGCTGGCAGAGCTGAGGCAGCAAAAACTCTGCTCTTCAGCCCTGTGTCCTGTCTGCACCTCTGAGTCAGGTTGTGTAGGGAGAGGGGAGTGGTGGTCCCCACTGACCAGCCAGAGCCGCTGGGAGCGGCATACAAAAGGGGCTTTCTCCTGCTCCCCACTAACTGCCTAGGCATGGCTACCTTCCCCAGCCCCACCCCCTGCCAACTGTTAGTGACAGTGGTACATATGGACAAGCAACACCTGCCAAGACAATAAGGATAGTTGAATGAACTGGAAAGAATTATATTATTTCTGTAACAGCTGGAAAATACTGGTAGAACATGTACAGTATGGACAAAAAAGGAAGTAGCAACACAACTATCTCAGAGGGAATTCATATTCAGAGCAATAGAAATGGTTTCAGTAGATGATTGCTCTATTTACCTGAAAGCAAATGCAGCATTTATAAATCATAAACTGGATGCTGGTGCGCAAACCAGTGTGTTGCCAAAAACCAGTGTTACTAAATACTAGAAGCCATGATATTGTACAATTCTAATATTTAAAAAGCCTAAGTCTGTCTGTCTGTAATGCTTTATTTGCACTCTGATTGGCTGAAAGAAATAGCCAATCAGAGTGCAGCCTCAGCTCCTCCACCCTGCTCCCTGCAAGAGGCAGAACAGCAGCACCATGGGGCATTAGGTGGTGGTACTCCATCCTAGTCCCCTCCACATCATTCTTGACAAGCAACTGGCTAGTAAATTAACACAATTCTAGATGTAGAGCTGAGCTTATCCTCACTAAAGACCTATATGAACTGAATGAGTGGAAAATAAAAAATTTAGACAGATACATTTTGTAATGGTGCCATGGGGGGAAAAAAACCCAACCATTGCTATCTTATGATTGTATCAAGCCCTTGGTCTCATCAAGAGGGCTTACTTATTGGAGGAGCATAAGGAGGAGATTGAGGATGTCTTCTAGGAGAAGGGAAGCTAGCAAACAATAATTTTGGAACAATTCAATTTTGAAACAAGTCAATTGGTCCAAAAGTGTCTCTAGGAAAAATTCCCTTAGTCTAAAACAGAGGCAGAGGCTGAGGGACTAGATGGCCTCATGGCTGTGGGAGTCATAGTACAAGGAAAAAATAATCAGCAGAGTGGGCACAATTATTGGTCATCATATAAGAAAAGGTAAAAACATTTTTTGTTTATCTATCTTTTTTCCTATTCCCTGCTATTGCTTATGGTAACAGATGTATACATTGTTCATATATAGTTGATATCTGCATATTTTTTCTCTTTCTGTATTTAATATAAAATCAATTAAAAGACAGAATCTACTTTTGTGTAGTTTCAATGTCTCTTTGGAAAGGCAATGTTCCTGCAGGCTGCCATTTCAGTTAAATTTGACAATGTAGGTGCTTATACTAGAAAACAGAGAGTACTTTCAATGGAGTGTAAGTTGCCACCTACTGACATTTTGTTTAGCACAGAAATTAAAACAAAAATGTCTGAATTTTTGGAAACAATACCAGATTCACAAGTGCTTTGCCCAAGGCAAGAGCATAGCCCTGCACAATGTCAACAGGGATAGTGGTGATCATGCCCTAAGTTAACCTTTGGTGGGATCTGACACAGACATTTGATAAAGTGCTCAAACAGAAAGAACTTTAATCTGATACCTTATCCATTGAGAGCTAATTTAGAGTGTGATCCACCATTTTAAAGCGCTCTAAGAGCTGAGAACATCTGTTCAATTATGGGTTTAGAGTGTTTTCATCCTCCTTAGAGTGAGATAGGTGTAATGTCTGTATCTGGCCTCAGTGTTCCACAGGGTGTATGTCATTGCTATGAGGCACCAAAGCATGAACAGTTAAGCATGCTAGCTTTGTGGAGGTCCAGGCATCTAAGTGCTACTTGCAGCCACAGATTGGCAGTGTTGCATGAAGTGGCCCTGAATTGCTATTTCTTTATTTTTATGGTTGTACTCTGGTCATATATGTCCCCTTAACTCCTGATCTTGCTGGCTGCTGCTCTGATGATGTATGGCTGCAACATGTCATCAGTATTCTCTGAGAATCTATTATGCTGCTATACATCATCAGAGACCCATCTCTTTCAAGACAGGTTACTATTATATATCATTAGACTGATGGCCAGTAGGAACAAGCATCCTAGAGAGGGATTCTGAAAGTTTTGCACAGAAAAAAATCTTTATTTTATGAGGTGAGATGGAGGAGATTTGAATAGCTGGGAGTTATTTTTAATATTATATTGTTTACATTATAATGTATAGTGTTTAATTTTATCCTTCCTGTCCCCAGTGGCTATCTTGGGTGTAACTTCAGTATCTTAGAAGATGTGTAACTGGGTTTTGTTCCATACTGTGCTGTAAAATAACTTGGTGACTTATGACAACTATGGATATCCTGTGCTGAACATATATTAATAGCACTTTAAGGCTACAGTAAAATGCATTAACTTTGAGGATCTGGATAAATAAAGAAATCACAATATGGATCTGTATAGAATGGCATGCTAAAGATAACCACCTCTTAAGGGAGTCTCTACTTGTGTCTTAACTCAACATGCTTGACAGATTGAAGACCAAATAGGAGGTGCACCAAATATGCAGAATTCCATGGGGAGGGAACAGAGTATTGCAGGGGCAGGAGAAGTCCCAAAATTATGGACAAATGGCTGTATTTAGGCAAATTGCTCAATACTGCATGCACGTGTTGTTGTAGTTGAAGTCACTAGGGAATATATAGAGGGATGCTTGGGAACAGAACTTGACTTAGCATATTTGTTGTGACCTTGTTATCCCAGCAGGCTTGGTCATGTTGTTTTGTTAGTATATGCATTAATAAATATATACATATTAAAGCTAGGGACAAAAACTACACATAAACAGGTATAGTTGTTGCCCCGTGGAGTCAGGCCAACTCTCAGGATCTCAATATTGCACTGTTAAACAGGAGGATGTGACACAATTGCACATATACAAACACACAAATCAATTAGGTGAATACACACACACTACCAGCTCAGGCACATACACATCCAAAACAGCCTAGGCACATACATACCTATCACCAATTTGAGCACACACACTATACAGTCCAAAAGTTAAACACAGATTACAGATTCATATATCATGCACACAATGACATATATATATATATACACACACACACACTCACCAGTTCACACACATACAACCCACCTACACATACACACAGGTAAGTTCTGAACTGGGATGGTACAGTGTGTATGTGTGTGCTTGGGGTACCTGGGATACTTGGAGGAAGGTTCAGGTGAGAGAGAGAGAGTTAAAGTGTAGGGAGTGAAAGTTGACAGAACCGGTAGACTACAGAGAAGCTGGCTGAGGACCTGGGCTTTGGGTTTACTTAAGGTAGACTGGGGCTGGAAACGAAGGCAGACAGCTGAGATATTTGGGGGGGAGGGACAGATAAGTGGTGGCAAGGAGGAGACAGCCAGGAAAGAAACTGAGGCAGAAACCTGGTTGCTCAGGGGAAAAGGAAAAGGCAGTGCGGATAAGACAGTGGCAAAGAAACAGGG
>NW_017728916.1:19293398-19330155 GCF_001723895.1 Crocodylus porosus
TCTGCGGACTAAGGGAAACCGTACTTTTTGCCCCCAGACTTGAGGCAGTGCCCCAAGTGCCTGTACTGGGTCGAGTACCCATAGGACATTAGGCCTGTGTTTCCCCAAGGACACAGGGCCGAGAGTGAGTCCATTCTTGGGGTGGTGGCGGCGACGTTACCCCCAGGCTAGCATTTGTGCTCCAGGAAGGGATCGGGCTGGACATAAGGCACCCCTAGGGAGGCATTCGGAGCCTGGCAGGTGGTTGGGCACAGGGAGGTGGGCAGCTCAATGCAGGAGTGCCCCCTACTGGCCTGCCACACAGGGAATTTATTTGTAAAGAGGGGAGACAAAAATGAAACTTACTACCTAAAATAAAATGTTAAAACTTATCCGACATCTTAGTTTACTTATACTGATCTATAGGGAATAGAGAGGGAGAGAAAGTCAGAAATGGTTGGGGAAGGGGAGGGAATGCATTTAAAAATAAATAAACAAAGAAAAACTGGGGGTTTTGCTACATTGTGATCAGAAACTGGTTCAAATCTGTAACACAACAGAAGTTCAGTGCGTATAAACCACTTTCAAAATGTCTAAAACTGATTGGATGTAGTATCAGACAACTGATTTAAGTTAAATTGGTTTATTTAACTTCTGTCCCACATCCACTTCAGATCCAAGCTAACTCAGTCCCCCAGCATTCCATGTTGCTTTGCATCTCTCTCACAACCCCTCTCCGCTTCATAGGGACGATGGTATATCCTTGGTCCAAGCTGTCTCGTCCAGCTGAGCAGGAAGGCATCCTCAAACATCCTCCCAGCTTCTGGCCTGAGCTGCTGAAGGCACATGGGTATATTTCTGGAATACAAAATGAATGTTTGTTCACTTGCTTATCAGTTTAATCTACAAAGTTTAGACTAACCTGGAAAGATTGAATCATTTCAGCCTTGGGCTTTTTGACTGTCTGTACTTAGCCTAACACACATTTTTATTGTGACCATATTATATGCTGTGAAATCAAAATGTATCATACTCAAAAAAACATCTACAGGATGATATATTGGTACCTCTTTCTGAATATTATGAGCATACCCCAGGAAAAATATATTTTCTGTTCCCAAACCCACTTCGTATAGTGCTCTGTTAAGATGTTCAGACCTATATGTGTTTTTCTACTCTGCAGCATAGCACAGTTAAAATCTCATAGAACTTTATTATGTAAAGAAATTATGTATTAATTGCTAATGGCACTAAACAGCACTGTACCTAGAAGCAAAGCACAGGTTGAAAATAGCATATAATGCTACTTAGTATTTTCAGAGCATCTGCATGCTCTGATTCCCTGTATTTCATGCAACAATTTGTGAAGCCTTCCAACTTCCCAGTTGGCACTTGTCTAAGTGATGCATATGAGTATAAATATCATTTACAACCAACAGTGAAACTTTTGCTGGTACAAAAATACTCATGTATCTACTTTCTATATATGTTCTAGCAAGGATGGTGTAGAACTTCGTACCTAAAACTGAAGAATGCATGCTAAACTACTTACTCCTTAAAGATGGGAAAGTATGGCTCTCTCAAAAAAAATCTTAAATCTTTATATTCTTATTATTTACTTTCTTAATTGTTTTAGAGTATTTGATTTTATTCCTTAAAATGTTTTCCTAAATTACCATATTTACCCAAATCCAAGATGAGTTCAAATTTAAGTCACTATAACCCCCCTGTCACAGGATGGGGTCCTGCAGGATGGCCGTGATCTCCCCAAGGCCCCCTTACCAAGCCAAGTTGGCCCAATAGGCAACCTCTATTCTTGCCCGCCATGTCTTTGATTGAATGATTGATGGGGGGCTGCCTTTCAGCCCTCTTCGACATGGTCTTGCTTCACTCTCTGGACCCCATGAGTTTCTGGTCCCCTGGTGGGTCCTGCTCCAAGACAGATGTCACAGTGGGTGTTTCAGGGCACCCTAGCCTTATGGGCTATGCGTGGCTCCAACCACCCCTTTACTATGCCCCAAGCCTCGCAGATGTTACCAACATTGTTCGGTCTGGGCCTTGTTATAATTTGACCCCCTTGTCCTCCCTAGTGCTTGTGCTCTCTGTGGCCCTGTCTCGCTCAGTGCCTCCCTGGCACTCAGGCTCTCCACAGCCCTGTCTCACTTGGTGTTTCCCTTGCGCTTGGGCTCTCTGTGACCCTGTCTCGCTCGGTGCCCCACAGCTCCACAAAGTGCTGCACCCTCTCTGGTGCTGGGGTCAGTGTACTTCACATCCTCTGCCTTCTCTGGCACTGGAGTCCCCACACTGCCATGGGTCCGCTATGAGGCCTTCTCCATCCCCTAACAGCTTCACCCAAACCACAAGTGTTATACAACAATAAACAAAAGACAAGCCCCTGGGCTGTAACATAAATTCAAGCTGCTCGGCTTTAACCTCATTCAAACCCTACCAGGGAATGCTTTGTCCCTTAACAGTATCGGAAGCTGCCTCTGCAGACAGGCCTCTCCCCTTGGCTTGTTCTGGGAGATCTCCTTTCCCTGTGGCTGCTGGCAGGGAACTGCCCTCCCTGGTCTGGTCCTGGGGTTTATATGGGCCTAGAGCCTTGCCCCTTCTGGTTAGCTGACCATGTGCAGGTACAGGCTAATTTACTTTCTGGCTCATTGGCCTGGTAACCTGAACCTGGGCTTTTGTCTCTCTCTCTCTTTGGGCTTTTCCCCAGGCAGTTTCTGCCCTTCTAGGAGCAGGGCACCTTTGTGCTCTGCGACACCCTCCCCACCCCCCAAATAATTAGATTGTATACATGGAAAATGATAAATATCATGTTAATTAGTGGAAGAGCATCTTAAATATGTGTCTCCATCCTCCCCACTGTGGTGACTATCCTACCACTTCCTGCCTTACCCACCCTTTGCTCCCCACCTTCAGCCTGTTCCCCCACCCATTGCCCTCTCATGCCTGTGCCTGCCCCCCTTTCCACCCCCACTTACCTCTGGGTCAGTCATCAGCAGCAGCTTCATCTGGCCCCAGTATGGCCCAGCTTAAGAGAAGTGGTAGCATCTCCCAGTCAGGCTGGTTTGGGGCTGAAAAGATAGGAGCTCAAATAGAAGGTAAGGGTAAGAAGAATATTGGGCGGTGGTAGGCAGGCAGTGCAGGGAGCGGGGGGGAGGCAGGCAGTGAGGGGGCCAGGCACAGGCATGTGGGGGGCAGACTGACAGTTCCTCCCATGACCTGTGGTCTCCCTTGCATTCCCTCCAACCACATGTCTCCTCCTCTGCTAAACAAGCTTTGTTGGCTTAGGACAGCCTGTGGCTCAGCTACAGCTACAGCCCTGAGTCAGGGAAAAAAAGCGAGATGAGCCATCACCTACTCTGGACTGGGAATAAAATCCAAGATGAGGCTTATTTTTTCTCCTCATAGGGGGACCTTATCTTCGTTTGGAGTAAATAAATGAATCCTTTCCATGAGGATGGTGGAATATTCCTATGTGTGTAGAGATGTTGCCCTGTGGCAACAACTCTCAGGATTTCAACATCATGCTGTTAGACAGGCAGGCGTGGTGTACAATTACACACACACATACTTAAAAATCAACTAGGTGCATACACATACACTAGATGCATACACACCCATCAGGCATGCACACACAATCAATTCAGGCATGTACATATCCAAAATTACCAGCCTAGGCACATGCACACCTATCACCAATTCAAGCACCTACACACACTATACAGACCAAAAGTAATTATACCAGAATCAATTACCAATACTTGCACACCCAATACATATACATGGATCATTAATTCATACATCATACACACAGTGACATACATGTATATTAGTTCACATACATACCACTCACCTATACATACACACAGGTGAGTTCCTAACTTGGGTGTTGTTGTGTGTATGTATATGCTTGGTGTACTTGGGATACCTGGGAAAAGGTTAAGGTAAGAGAGAGAGTGAAAGCATAGGGGATGACAGTTGCTGGGACCTGGATAAGACCCAGTAGAGTAGAGAGAGCTGGGCTGAGGAACTGCGGCTTGGAGTTACTTTAGGTTACTGCTGGTGGAGACTGAGATGAAGGTTGCCGGTGCTGGGATTAGCACTGGCAGTCTGGAGGGGAGTTGGGGTAACTTAAGGTTAATTGGTGTTAATTAAAAGGAGAAAGCCGGCAGCACAAAGGTAGAGGTGGCAGGAGGCAAAAGACGGTGGGAGCACGGCTGAGAGCCTGCAGAAAGCAGCAGGCTAAGAGCCTGCAGAAGGGGAACAGAGAAGGGACAGAGAGGAGGCAAAAGGTGGTAGGAGTGGGGCTGAGAGCCTGCAGAAAACAACCGGGGCTGAGAGCCTCCAGAAGGGGAACAGAGAAGAGACAGAGAGGAGCTGAGAGGTGGCAGGAAAGGGGAGACAGAACTGAGAAATCAGGAATATGGCAGGGCTGGAGCCAAGAGAGAGACAGATTGAAACTGGAAGTTAAGATAGGGAATGGACCGGGGCTCAGTAAAACACAACCCAACTTGGGGTTACAAATTATAGTGGTTTTATTGAACAGGGGAGATGGTGACACAATATCTTATTGGTTCCTTTGCACACACGCGCGTGCACGCACACACACACACATACTGGCAGCAGGGTATAAAGAGGCTTGGTGCAGGGGTTGAAGTCCAGGAGGAGAGTAATAGAGTCCAAATTGGAGGAGGAAATGTGCAGATGATATCTACCCATCCCAGGCTAAAACTGGGTCCACAATGGCCAGTTGGGGTCTTCTTCAGCTCAGTGTTCTCCAGAGGGGGTCGCCGGCAGGGCCTCTGGGGTAGATAAGCGGCATGACATGGAGTTGGTCTGGTCCAGATGGAAATGCCATTCCCAAGGAGTCAGTCTTCACTAACCCTTTTATGGGGTAGACTACCTGTGATCTCCTATGAGAAGGGCATGTCCAGTCAATGTCAGTCCTGTTCCAGAGGGTTCCAGGTGTTTTTACTGAGCATATGCCACGTTGGTGCAATGGTGGTTTGTCTCATCTTTTGTTTCTTGAATGCTGAGGGTGGTTCCAGTGCCTGGGTCATTTGTCCAGGTATTGGTGTTGATGGTTTGGTCATTCAGAAGGAGCTATTTTTAGACCTACTGCCATTGTCTCTTAAACACCCGCATTAATCCCCATTCATCCAGGAATCAATTTACATAGGAGGGGTAGGTATGAGTCATAGATTGCAGCATCAGGGGACACAAGATGGAGGCTTAACATTACAAGATGGAAACTTGACATGACTTATGCTAACTTACATATGTAGGCCTAAAATAGTAACCATACAATATAAAAGCAGTAAAAAAGCAATACAAACATAATATCACTTAAAAACAATGGATATCTATATCAAAATAGCAAGGCACTTGTTTTTAAAGAGGGGAGAGATAAATAAAACTTACTAAAATAAAATGTTAAAGCTTATCCTACATCTTAGCTTACTTATAATTATCTATAGGGAGTAGAGAGGGAGAGGAAAAGTCAGAAATAGTTGGGGAAGTGAAGTGAATGAATCTCTCTCTCTCATATATATATATATAAAATAAACAAAAATAAACTGGGGGTTATGTTACAGAGGAGGTCAATTTTACATTGATTTTCAGGTGTATATTTTTGTTTTCTTCAATGAAGTAACTTCTGTTTTATAAAATCAGACTCTTAAAATACAAGCATGTAAAACAGATACTAAATTTGGGTAAGGAAACCAGTTGTCCTAGTAAGGAGACAACCTGAATAAGAACTCTTGTAATTATCTAAATTAGTGATGGATTTATTGCCATAAAACCCAGACCAATATTAAAGAAAAGCTAGGATGTCTGAATCATTGACCAAATAGACTTGACAAGTTCATCCTTGTCAGACCACCCAATGGGTTGTAAAATTCTTGCTGAATAACCTGTTCCATAGACTGTTTTATGTGTGTTTCCAGTAAAGGTTCTGTACCATATGTGCTCTGATGATTTCTCATTATCCAACCCTTCCTCCTCTCTATGGGAAACTGGGGCCTATAACATTTCAAAACCTATTTTTAGTTTCCCATCTATATTTACTCATGATCAGTTTATACCTATATGATCCTGTACCAGTATTACCCTTTGACTTAGAGTTCTTCTCCCTTCCTGCTATTTAATTCTAAATGTATTTATAAAGTAGGACTATATCTTCCTCTCAACATTCATTTTACAAGTCTAAAACTGTCAAGCTCTCTTAATTTCCTCTTGTTCAATGAGTTCTCCATTCCTGCAATTAGCCTAGTAGACCTTCCATGCACTTGTTGCCCATTATTGTTCATAGATTAATTGCCTCTAATAGAATTTGTTGTTAAATTATAATTATTCATGTTAATCATACATACATTTCAAGAGCATGCAATACATTGTACTGAAATTTTGCTTTTTAAAATGATAGTGATTTAATTATCTTTTACTTAAGCTTTTTAATATAATAAAGATTTTCTCCTTTTATATAAGAAAGAATAGAAATGGCTAGCAGATTGAGTGATATGACATATTGGGTAAGAAGGTAAGGATTCAGCTGAAATGCCTTTAGACACAACCATGTAGGGGTGTGTGAAACAGGCAGTATTCGATTTGGATTTGGATTCAGCCCAAATCGGGGACAGTGATTGGATTTATTGATTTGGATCACTGTCCCTGATTTGATTCAGCCACATCCAAATCTGAAGATTCAATGTTGATTGGGAGAATCAGCGATTCAGTCATAGACACAGCTTTAGATGTTTTTTCTACATACCTCAAGGTACTAGGCCTGGCTTATGAATGCTGTGATTTTGGGACAGATAGAACGTCCCACAGGAGTGTGTGTGTGTTGTGGGGGGTTGTCTCTGTGTGCTCAGTGGAGAACCCAGAAGTGGACTGGAAGTACTTCTGGTCCACTTCTGGGTCCACCAGGAAGCGCACTGCCCCTCCCCCCCTGGCTTGGCCATCAGCCATGGGGAAACCCTGGGTGCCATCCCAGACCCAGGAGCCACCAGTCACCAAGCTGCGGGATGCGGGGGGTCCCCCAGTGTGCTCCCCAGTGGAACCGGAAGTGGACCAGAAGTGCTTTTGGTCCACTTCCAGGTCTATTGCTGACAGCGCTGGGGAGCCCCTTGTGTTCCTGTGGAACTCTTCATTTGCCCCACCATTGCAGCATTCATGAGTGGCCTGGTACCTTGAGGTATGTAGGAAAAACATTTAAGCTGTGTCTCTGTCCAAATCTCTGAATCTCTCTGAATCAATTCAGAGAGTTCCGATTTGATTCAGAGAGATTAAGAGGTCTCCTGATTTGATTCAGATTTGGAGATTCAGCCACTGATTCAGGCCGAATCTCCCCCGAATTGAATCAGGGACCAAAACTTCACACAGCCCTAACAACCAGGATAGTTCCTGATTTCATTCAATAATGAAAACAGTGCTTCAATAGAGTTACTCTGAATTTTTGTTGATAATAGGGACCATAGTCTGTTTCATGATACCTTGTTCCATAAAAGGCATCCCGGCCCTTGGGATGAATTCAAAAGCATTGCCCAAGATTAGTGTTCATTTCATAATGTAATTTGAATGCCAGGAGTTGGGGTGGGGACAAGGAAGTGAATCTGGCATCAAAACAAACATGTACCCACTTACCCGCATTTTCAGAATCCTAGGAAAAGGTTCAGATTCTATCTGAGAGAGATACTAGGTGTTGGATGGCTATTTTCTACAAACAGGCTTTTTCAGAACTAATCTCAGCCCTTTTTTATTTTCTATAGATATTCAACTGACACCTACATCTTTCAAGGTGAGTAATACAAAACAAGGCCATTTCTGCCTTCTTTCTTTATTTAAAAAAATCTTCAAAGTCATTTCTTTTCAAATTATTTTTTTTTCATTATGATTTCATTTCTAGGTAATGTTCTGACTCTGCTGTCATTTGGAGACAGCTTCTTTTGATCTACTAGATAATTTTTGGGATAGTGCTGATGATCTGAAAACTTTTTGTATCCCTAGAAATTGATAGTGAATGCAACAAAGCCTGATAACTGGGGAAGAATGATTGAAAGTCAAGCAGAAACACTTTTCATATTTTAGGTTTCCTACCAGATAGCTTGAGAAGTGCATTATTTTGCAAGGTTGGTGCCTTTTGAAGTGAAGTATACTTCTACTCTTCATACTTTTAGAATTCATGTGTTTTTGTTTTTTTCCTTCTCTTCTGTTTTTATGTATAGCTGTTTTTACTGAAGCACATTGCGGGCACTTATAAAATTGGAGCATCATTACTAATTGCCCCAATGCCAAGTAAGTTCTATTAACTGCCTAGGATTAGACAAAATCTTATGTACGTTTATCTGTTTCACTGTTGTGTTAGCTCTTTAATTTGTTTCACTTAATCTGAATGATAGATTACCAATCTAAACTACACTGTTTACAGAAAATCATGCAACTTGGATTGATGTTTTCTCAGGTTTTTTTTACTGTGTGCCCCCAGGCATTGGGGTATAGACTGTTTGTTATTAGGTGCCCATAAAGCACCTAGCCCAGTGGGGCCCTGAATCTTGAGTGGTCATGTAAGCACCGATGCAACACATTAATAAATTATTGTTATACATCATAGAGAGGCCCACTGAAAGAAAGTGAGATTAATAGAGAGCAAGCAGCAAATAGGAATAAAGCAAACAGACAACAGCAAAAAAATTAAAAAGACTGCATAAGCATAGAAACAGTAAGAGCAAGATATGAGTCTTTATAAATACCAGTCTCAGTAAGAGAAAAGAAAAAGTATGTGAATTTCTATTGCCAGAAAATATGCCCCTGACACTAAAACAAGGATTTCAAACATTTGAATTCTCTGACCCCAGCAAAAAATGAGATTACAGAGACAATATGTTTGATTTTGTTGGTGGATTGTTTGTTTGTTTATTGTTTAACCTAAAACCAAGAAGCAGAAAAGGAAATATTACAGAACTGAGATCTCTGTTGTCCATATACTACCAGGAATTATCAAAAGAGCCAACGTAACCCTAGTGGGATACCATCTAATAGCAAGGATAGGATCAGTACAATCAGTAAAATACACAGGTTAAAGGAACCAAAGCTCAGTAAGCAGAACACGAACAGACTGGCTGAGAATGCAAGCATCATGGTCTACTGTGTATACAGATGAAAGGCAGGGGAAAAATGCCTTTCAGAAATGTGTGAAACAGAACTGTATTATGTCTAATGTGAAGCTACCTCAGGAAAGCTGGGGATTGGGGGACGGGTATTATACGCAGTAATTGAGCGTATTGAGGAAAATGCCTACAGTATGACCTATAGTAGATCAAAAGATTCTCAATATACATACACTGCAGAACGCTGGCAGGCATTCAACTGTAGTATTTGCAATGATGTTACTGGATCAGTGACCAATTTGATTCCAGCTGAACTGCAATCATAGCCACATTTCTAAACAGCAGTGTTAGAAGAACAGTATATGCAGGCAAATGGTTCTTAGGCCTATAGGTTCATAATAGTCAACATGCAGGATTATCACATGCCTAAGGAGCTGAGCAGATCAAATCATGTATTTGATCACAGAATAATTCCAAAATACCTGTTCTGCTTCCTTTCTTACAATGCAATAGCTGTGGGCACTGTCCAGCATACATGTATGCCAGGTGGAGGTGGGGGGTGTGATATAAAGGAATATAAGGTGGTGAATACCTGAGGACAAGTTTAAATTAGAAAAATAGACCTTGATTGTAATTCATAAATGTACCAAAATGCAGGCTTGTTTTAGTATCAGTAGAACCACAAAAGAAGCAACCAGCAAGCCTACAAAGAAGGGATGTCATTGCACCTCTTGAAATTAGCATAGGTGAACAAATAGCCCAGAACAAGTAAAGAAAATGAAACTCTCCGTTTATCCAAAAGCCCTGAGATGATGCTATTCATCTGAGAAACCTTAGAAACTGAGTCATGGGGGAATTCTTGAGGTAAGATGCTATGTTTAAAAAGGTATGGAATATATAACTGTGATTCTTATGCTCAGAAACTAGGTCACAGTACAGAGCATTTAGTGCAAAATGTGAACTAGATCACAAGACTTCTTCTCCTGGGTATCTACAAAGCAAAGGTAAATCAGAATCAGCAGTAAAGAGAGCACTGAAACAGATGGCACATGCAGAGCAAGCCAGAAGGTATCCCTATGTGGCAGTGTTGTATCACTGCAATATACCACTTCAGCCCGTAAGGGGAACTGATAGGCTGGACAGTCATGGCTTGGTTTCCTAGGAAGTATAGTCCCTGCAGTCCAGTAATCGGTACATAGGAAGCATGTAAGGGTATATGAAGCTGAACAAGCAACCCATCACAATAAAGGAGCCAAAAGTAAGAGGCTACTGTGCCTAAATAAGTAGGTCTGAGGAATTCATAAAATACACAGACAGGACCATGTTACAAGGCATCAGTTCCAGCTGCAGCAGTACAAATGCCATATGTGTTATGTCCGGCTTCACAGCAGTGGTGGAGATGAAAACAAAGAAAGCTATGAAGTAGTGACAGGCAGCAAGTATGCCTGGACAGAACAAGCAGGACTTTGAATGAGCCTCAGTTATCAGCAGAGATCCTGATTTTGTCTGCTTAGAAATTGTGATTCTCTGATTAAAAACATCAAAAATTATCTCATTAAAAAACCAAAATCCATGTTTTTCCACAATTAAAATGAAACACCACTATATATATATATAATATATATATATATATGTATGTATCAAACGTTTTATTGATATATTTACAATTTTAAAGCAATTTGGAAGCCTACCAATGCCTCAATCCCTATAATAAAATACATTCTAAATACCTATACATTTTGGCATTTGGTTTTGGGTTTTTTATTTTGGAAAATCAAAGTTCTCCCTGCTTCCTTTGCCCACCAGGACATGGGTCCAGCTGCAGCTGTCCCTCCTTGCATGACCATGCATGAAGCACCCCTACTTCACCACCCTCCTCCTGCTCCCCACAGCCTTGTCAGCCTGCCAGGGGAACGCCACTGTTTCCAGCATTTTTCTTAAAAAAGAGAAAACCCACATTTTTCTCCTTAAAATAAGAACATCCACATTTTACTGTGTTTTTCCATGGCAGACAGAACACCAAAATACCTGGTTGTCAGCTGGCCTGGCATAGGTAAGAGTATGTATTCCTCTATATAAGAGGAACATAGAGGGATAATGCAACAAGATGAATACAAGTTTCTCACCAACAGTGGTAACACAAAAAGAAAGTAGAAGACTAGCACACTTCAGGGAAGTGAAGCTTATCAAGCTTTAATGGGAAGGCAGTTGTATGCTGCCATTGTCAAGAGGCTGGGGAAGGGAGCTCCTCCACCTCATAGGCTGCCCCCAACTACCCCAGCCTCTTGACAGAAGCAGCATCCATCTGTCAGCTTGGCTTTGCTGTGCTGCCGCTGTCAAGAGGCTGGGGCAGGGGGTGGGTGAATTGTGTGCCCCTACTATGTGGGCTAGGACCAGCTCCCCCTAATACCTCAGCTGAGATAGCTGGGCAAAGCCGAGCAAAGCTGAGCTGGCAGTTGCATGCTGCCACTGACAAAAGTCTGGGGTGGGGGAAAAGAGCCCCCCGCAACCACCATGCTGGCCTGGCCTGGCTTCTGGCTGGGGTCTCAGGGTAAGCCAGGTCAGGCCCATGAAATAGAGGAGCGCCATGTCCTCCCCTCCACCCCAGCTTCAGATGCAGCAGCCGGGAAGAGGATGCTAAGTGGCTCATGTGAAGCCTGCCTGGCTCCCCGCAAGAACCCAGATGGTGGGGTTCATATGGTGTGGGGGGGTGCTCCATTCCCCTCCCCAGCCACTGCTGGCAGCTGCTAACTGAGGGAGGGTGAACATGGGGAGAAGTGGGGTCCAACAGCCTCCTGCAAGGCTGCTGGACCACTGGATCACTCCTGTTTGTTGGCCAGCGCTGCTGCAGGCAGGGTCCAAGCCCCTCCACACCCAACAGGGTTCATTGGCACTCTATAATACTTTTGTGTAAAGCACCATAGTTAGAACACCTCCCCAACAGGCTGCCAAAACATCTGTACTAACCTTATACCTGAAAGAAAGGTCTTCATGTCGATACAGGTAATCAGTGAAGAACGGTTAATATAACAAAGTTTAATTATGGGTTGTGGCGAGCCAGTAGGGGGGGCTCCTGCATTGAGCCGCCCACCTCCCTGCGCCCGCCCACCTTCCAGACTCCGAATGCCTCCCTAGGGGCGCCTTATGCTTGGCCGACCTCTCTCCTGGAGCACACTTGCTAGCCTGGGGGTAACGTCGCCGCCACCACCCCGAGAAGGGACTGTCTCGGCCCTGTGTCCTTGGGAAACACAGGCCTAATAGTCCGACGGGTACTTGACCCGGTACAGGCACTTGGGGCACTTCCCCAAGTCAAGGGGGCAAAAAGTAAAGTTTCCCCTAGTCCGCAGACCTGAGGGGTCTCTTAGGCATAATTTAGACCCACCCCTCAATAAGTCTCCCACACCAGTCAAAAAGGAGAACTTTATTGATTACAGGGGCTAGGGTAAACTAGGGTACAGGGTTGAGCAATTTCTTAGAAATCCTAGAGAGCAAACAGTGTGGCTGTGGTAGCCTTTTGATTACGCATCTGTGTTACTGCCAGCTAAATATCTAATCCGATTGAGTAGCTTACTCACAAGCATCTTCCAGAGTTCTCCAGTTTCCCCTCTGGAGTCTTGGGGTGAGAGAGAGAGAGCTAGGTCCAGATGGTAAGGCTTCTGTGTCTCCCCTGCTTTGCTGCCGCTTCACCTCATGGCTGAAGAGAGAGAGCCTCCTCCCCGCCAACCTATATAGCCCCTGTGACCTCATTCACCTGGTCCAGTGGACGTCAGCCCCAGTTGGCTGTCAGCCAACCAATTTGAAATACATTACCTGTTACGGGGCAGATTCCAGCTCCCCAGGTAGAAACCCCCCACCCAGGTAATTGATGCAAGTCACGTAGGCAGAGGGAGCAGGTTTCCCCCCTCTCTCAGGAATGCAGCCAGCTCAGGTTACCTAAAGAGACAGGCTGAGGTGTGAGTCCTCTGTGCTGGCCCCTCTTATCACAGAGTCACAGGGCAGAGATTTTGGGGAGAAACCAAGGTGGCATTCTGCCACATGGGTCTCATTCATTCAGACAAACACTATATAGCTTCAAGACCATCAGTTTTTTGCCACCTCTTTGTTGGTCAGGAGTTCATTGTGACATCTGGTCATATATATCTTATCATCTGCATCTCACAGTAAGCCTTTGCTGCTGACCTATTCAGCTACTTTTTGTCAGGGACATTTTTTCTTTACTATTACTCACTTATTGCCTTTATGGTTCATAGACTATAGCAATGGATTGTTTTCATCAGGTCATCTAGTTCATGTAATCTTTTAATACAGGATTGTTTCCTGTGGTACATTTACTCATAGTTCATTCGAAATGTGACAAGTACAGGGTTTTCAACTTCTGAAAGCTTATTTTACAGGTCAATCAGTCATATTTTCAGAATTTCTTTTTATGTTATCTTAAATTTTCTATTAAGTAGTTTCATAGCTAGTCATAGACTATAGTTTACTTTCCTAAATCGTTTATTTCCATTATCTATAACTGTTGTCTTATAGCTGAGCTATATATTGGCAAAGATGTGGAGTACTGCAGCTTTTACTGAAGCCAAAGTGACCTTCTTGTGCCAAACACCTCTTAAGTCTTATTCTCCAAGCTCCTAATCATTTTTGTATCTCTTACGTTTGAACATCTTTCAAGGAACCAGAACTAATTTCAGGATTAAAGCTAAACATTTACCTCCAAGATCTAGGACATAACACAGCTTTTTCCTGCTATGTTGTTCATCCCTAGATTGTCTTGGCACGAGTGCTTCTCACGTTCCTGATTATGATGTATTTAACATACGTTTTGTTTTACCAGTTCCAGTTTCTCTTACTTCAACTTAATTTTGTTATCTTATACATGTATTTTGATCTTTTAGAAGCTTTTGTCTTATATCTTAAAGCTAGTCTCCCAAAGCTTCCTAAATGACCATGTGAAAATATCTCGAAGGTTCAGTTTACTTACAGATAACTACCAAAGATATTTAATAAGACTGGACCTAGCACAGATTACTGTGGGAACTCTCTAGACACCACAATCAAATCTGAGCTTTTTCTGTTTACAATATTACTTCTTTCTGTGGTGCAGTAAACAGCCTCTTTCCCTACAACAGCATTCATATCAAACTTGATTTGGATTAGCTTTGAAAGAAATATTTCAACTGTATCAAATGCTTTCCTAAAATCAAATACACTGCATCTGCCATTTTCACTTCATCTACTGATTTTGTAATTCAATCAAGCAAAACAATCAAGTTTGTCTTGTAAAACTGATTCTAGCCCTAGTAGCAATGATGGGAACAAAATATCATATGCAAAAAGCCTAGGTCCAAATGAAGCAATCCAACGAGGTGAGATCTGCAACAAGATTGTGCTTCTGCTAATACAATGCAATCAGCTCCTAGAGCACCTTTCATGCAAAATGTATTTCCAAGGTGATTTGACTCTATGAAACAATATATCCTATCCCCAATATTGAATTATATAAGTAAACAGGGTAAGATAGTCAGGATGACTCCAGTACCTTTAAAAAAAATCTTTATATAATTTCTGCCAAATATTTTTAAGACTTAATAAAAAGTAATCAACAAATTCTTGAGGGAGAGACTAGAGACCATTTAGTGAATCAGGATTATTCCCTTTTTATAACTTCCTATTTTCCTGTTTTCTTTCTGGTACTTAATTTAATTCTCCCTACCAGCACCACCATTATGTCATCAAACTCCTTCATAAAGCTCCTTTCCCTGAGCTGCTGAAAAGGATGTTTGCAGGCTGATAAGCCATTACTCATGTTCATGTTTCCTAAATTGGAAAAGTGCTTCTAAACGTCACCTGTCTAAATTTGTATTTAATTTTCATGCATCTCCATTTATGACCCTTCGGTCTTATTATTTGTAGCAAACAGTAATTCAGGCTTGCATTATGTATACCACTTAATATTCACTAGGGTTAGTTTTACAGGTTCTTTCTCAACAGTAGAAGAATTGGCTGTAGAAGGAGGAGAATAAAGGTGCAGTTAAAATTAGTTTAATTCCATGCAGCTCAGCAGAGCTGATCAATCAAAGTGACAAATAGGAGCATTATAGTAACAACTACAATTATATTTATGGTTATTTTAGAAGAAAGTGGGTCTTGAGTTCGAATAAATAAGGTAAAGTACAAGAGAGAGGCAGTAAAGGGGGAATGAATATTTCATTTGGGTATCTGTGACAGGATGCAGGTTAACTTCAGATCAACTTTCCCTTTTGCTTTCACAGCCCCTCAGAAGTCTGGAAGGGAAACAGCAGGGGTATGCTGCTTTTCTGATGGCTGGTTCTATAGTCAGCTTTCATAGGACTTCTCTTTTCAATTGCAGTTATTTCCTTGTCATAAATTCCTTGCTGGTGACTGCAGTATTTTGTGTTTGCTGAGTTGTTCCACTGGGTTACAGTAACAAGGGAAAGACTACATAATTATTTGAAAAGACACACTAATTACAAGTATAATAGGCGAAAAGAGGATACTTTTTATTTTTTTAAGTTATTTTTGTTTTCTTACAATTTAGAACACTATGTATAATACACCATACACACAAAACAGTGATACAGATGGATAAGACTAAGACCAAAGCAGTGAGCACATGGTTATTGTCTATCTTGCCCAAATAAGAGCAATTTAATTAATACACAGAGGTAGATTCTATGGCCTGCTAAATCCCTTTCTAATCACCTCTAGGACTGAAGTGTCTAGAAGGGATGACTCCATCAGTGTCAGGGAAATTATTCCAAAGAATTTGCAGGCAGAATTTTAACAGGAACCTCCTTGAAATACCAAGGGGCCTCATCCAGCACATCAGTTTTCAGTGCTAAATTTAACTATAAGGGGGATAATATCCCTGAGGTTTGGACTCTGTGCAGAGCACAGAACATACATTATTTGTTCATGTTGTGCAGCTCCTAACTTTCGCTTTTATTTTCAGTAATGATAACGCAAAAGGGAAGACTGAAGTCATAATCAATTCATTGCTTAAAATCAATTATTTTCTTATACTTCTGAATTTCTTACCTTTGTTAAATCGAGTAATACAATATTTATCTTGTTTTTCAGCACCACCAATAGTAGTAGGAAAATTTTGCCAGCCTGTAAACCTTTTCAACATTTAAAAAATACACAGTATATCAGAATAAAAATGAAATCTGTTTAGGATTTTCACAAACACTACACAGAGCAAACAAACAAAACAGAGAACTGGCCTAGATAAAAAGATACTTGTGATCAAGACCCTCACTCAGTGTGTTTATGAGATACAAACATACTACATATTTATGACTATGCTTTTTTACATGTGTGTCATACTTAATCTTCATAGACTTTCCCAGCACAATTCAATAATAAAAAGTATGTGGTCCATAGGCTTAGTAGGCCCATGAGTATTTCAGAAGCGCATAAAACTGCAATAGAAAGTAGTAGAAATATTGATAGCTGAACAGCTGGCACTCATCTAAGGGTGTCTTTATCTTGAGCATCAGTTTAGATTTATTTTTATCATTCTCTGTGTTGCTTGCCATCTGGATTAAAATGGAAATTAAATATTTTGATATAGCTTGGAATCCTTTTTACATTTTCTAACCCATACACTGAATGAATTACAGTCTGACATCCTGCACCTACTGCTGGTGTCACTGCAGTAAAGGCTTGGGGCTAAATTTGCACTTTGGTAGCCACATTGTCTTTAATAGCCTGGTGTAAACGAGGACAGGATTTGTTCATTCATTTGTCTCTGCCAATATAAGAAAATCATTTTTTCAAGGGATTATAAATTAGCCCTGAAATTTCACTTCTGTTTCAAAGTTTGTAAGCATAATTTTTTTTTAATTTTTCAGGTGTTGGACAAAGTAGAGCTTCCTTGGAAAGAGATTTGGCTCAGTTTTTAACTTTGATCTTCCCCCATCCTGGACCTTGGGCTTGCATATGATGTAAAAATGTACTTTCTTCCTGTACTTCACTTAAGTTGTTGGTTAATGATTCCAATTTCTAAAGTACAGCTTTAAAATAAACGAGTGCTGTAAAATGCTAATATGGCAGGCACAAGGGGTGTTACCTGCTCCGAAATGAAGGGGTTTCCTTTAATTCAACTTTCCCTTCACTTTGCACAGATATTCAAAGTGGACAGTGGACAGGGGAAAAAAGAAAACACTGGTTTTGAGAAAGTTGTATTTGTTCCAGAGGGGCTGCAGGAACACATGGGATGCCAAGAATAGGAAGTTTTCTGGTTATATCCTCCTCCCTGCCAGGATAAAATCAGTTTTCTTACTCTTCTAAAAGATTGCCTTAGCCACCTAAGTGTGGCACTTTCAAACCTGTAGAGGTGGTAATGAAAGTGCAAGGGGGGAGAAAAATAAAATTTTATGTGAAAGAGCTGTCCATTCAATAGATTTCTGGCAAATCTTCAAATAGCCATGCAAGCTCTTGGGTTTGATTCCTGGTCCCTTGCATTTATTGCATTTTGGAGCAAAAAAAAATGTTGTTCATGTTCATCAATTATGTCTCTTTTGGCTGAATAAAGAAAAGCTTTGGTGGATGCTGGGGAGTACATCTAGACTTCCCTTTAAATCCGAATTAAACTTAAGCCTCACCTTTTCCTGTTTAGTGCATGTATAATATTGATGGTTTTTCTTTTTTTCGACAGTATTTAGACCAAGGCATCAGGAATGTAGTTTAAAGAGGCTGGTATTTTACTAAGCAACAAGTGTGGGGACTACATTGCAATAACTTGCCCACAGGTCACCCTTCATACACTATAAAATCTAGTAGAGAATTGTAATAAGCTTTTCACTTAATTCTTTCTGCCTCTCAGCTCTACCCCTCATGTTCTTAACCTGGTCCCAGAAGTGTTGCCGGTACTCCCTTTTCCTTCCTTTATACAGTATATACAATGAGGAATTTGCCATCTTGAGATATCTGTCATTTGGAGTTCCAACACCATTCCTCACGTTCTGCCTTCTAATTTATTTGCAGTTTGTCTCAGAATTAAACCCCCCATCAAACCATTTCTACACAGCACAATGGCAAGTTATAATGTGAATATCTAAAGCAGGGATGGGCAAAATACAGCCCGGAAGCTAGATCCAGCCCATGGATGGATTTTGTCCAGCTGACAGCAGGTCCTTCTGTCCCACCTGGTACAGGCACCATTTGGCCCATGAAACATCCTGCTACCCTGGACATGCAGTGGAGCTGAGGTAGCTCCATGGCCAGACTACATTTCCTGGCAGTTGTGACCTGGCATCTTTTTCCAGCTGCTGCTGCTGGTAGTCTCAGCCATATGAATACTGGCTGGGATGTGTGTGGGCAGGGCTCAGCTCCCAGGCTGAGCACACAGCCCTGAACCAGCCCTCACCCACCTTGCATGGGGGGTCATGGTCTCTTTAGCACCCACTCCCAACCCACCTGCTCCAGCCACGAGGAGCATCAGCATCAGAAGACAGACAGAAGGTGCTGCTTGGTATGGAAAAAAAAAGAGGACATGGAGGCAGGAACGGCCACTTCCCCCATGCTGCTGCCAGGCCTTTCTTGCTGCCATTGCCTGGAACCCACACCAGGGCTGACCTGAAGCTCCTCACTGCCACTACTGCCGCCTATGAGCCCCATGACCCAGGACCCCATGCCCACTGAGGTGGGGAGGAGCCACAGGGCAGCAGCTTCTATCCAGCTGCCATTGCTCATCATGGCTATGGTTGGCAGGTCTGAAACCAGGACTGCAGGGACCCTGACCCCCAAACCAGAGTAGGATAGGGTTGGGACTGGTGCTGTTCACTGTTGGCAGTGACATGGAGGAGATCCCTGGTGTGGGCTCTGGGTGGCCACAGCAAGACCCCCCAGTGATGAGGAGGTGGTGGTGGCCACCACTGCCAAATCCCACATCTTCTTGGCACCCAGTAGCAGCAGCCAGCAGCAGCTCCAGGCCCTCCTCAGGGAAGAAATGTGGTCCAGAGGTTGCACTGGTGGCAGCCCTGCTGAAGCTGCCACTTGCCTGCACCCATGCCAGCTCCCCACCCACCTGCGGCCCCATCCCACATAGAGATGTCTGGTGAGCTGTTTCCAGGGGGGATGGGTACGGCCCCGGACTGTGAGAGCTCCCTAAAAATCTATACATGGCCTGTGGGCCCAAATTGTCCACCACGATCTAAAGTAACACACTGTTTCTCTTGACTGCTGTTAGGAAGAGAAAGAAAACTCTCCCCCATCAAGTCAATATGGCAATTACATAAAAGTTTCTTCCATCCCTAAAAAAGGGACGAGCCTGATAACCAAAGCAACTACCCAAAGCCAAATCCTAATTTAATAACACGGGGAGGGAGAGCTTTCTATGGCTCATTGTACAGAAGGGTGCCTGAGGCACGGAGAAGGGTTCATACATGGTCCTTTAAACAGAGCCAACAGTTGCATCCACCTCTCCAGCCAAATAAATCCCTCTGACCTCAATCCCACATAGCAAAGCAGAAACCTTAAAAAGCTCAAGGGCTTGCATTCCTCCTCCTGGCACAAATAAAACTTACCTACCTCAGAGGTTCTTAGAGCTGGCTTCATTAAAATAAGCTCTCTCTCCAGTGTTTTACTTTATTGGTTAATATTTTAAATATTTTATTTCTTTAATCTTGAAGCATTGTTCTTCAGAATGGAAGTCTGTTGTAAAGAAGAGGAAGAAAAATGGGAATGACATTATAGGGCCCATTTTTGGTTCAGCTCTTCTCCTTTATGTAGTTAAGCATGTGTAGTGGAGAGAGTTCCAGAATGTCGTGAACTCTCGAACTGATGTGGTCATTTGACCTACTTTCAGGGGTGAGGGTGTGCAGCAGGAAAGAACATACCTTCCTGCTGATGTAAAATTGAGAGAAATAGAGTGATTGACAGGTAGGGTGTTGTGTGCAACAGCATGGTGACATGTGCACAGGCATGTGATTATTCAGTGTGAGGATGACACCTGTTGCTGGGCTATCAGCACATAAAAAGTCTGCTGAAAGAGAGTTGGAAGAGTTGTGGGATAAGTCTTCTGAAACAGCTGATATCCTGCAAGCTGTAAGGGTGGAAGTGGCCATGGATGGTGCTGGCCTTAGCCTAGCAGTTGAGCAGCCTTCAAAGATGAGAAGCATTCACACCTGAGAGCTGAGGGCTGGCTGAAGGGTGTGCAATGCTGAGTGCTTTGAAAGACTGGGATGCTTGAAGATGCATGTATGTGCTTGTGAGAACCAAGTGCCTGTTTCCCCAAAAGTAGAGGTACAGGGTAACGTGCCTTGAGAGCTGTAGATTCTAAGGGGTTGATGGCTCATCCTATCAGAGCAATTAGAGCAAAATTCATTGTGGTTATATGGTTGTTTTTGGTATTGTTGTTTGTTATCCCTTTTAATAATATTACCCCACTGGTGTGTGGAAATGAAAGGTTTTTTAGGGGTTCAACCAACTTTTATAGGGGTCTGATAGATGGCCTGTGCCCATTGCTACCCACCCATATTATACATTTAACCATTGGCTATTCTCATGGTTGACAGATCAGCTCCCTTGGTGGGCTCAATTAATTAGACTAATTAGTGATTTGCATAGTTAGATTATGAGCCCGGTGGTTAACAACATGATATTCACCCTAGTCACCCAGTTCATTATGGGTGTTGCATCTCTACTCCAACTCCATTTATTTCTTGCCTATTTAGATGATACTTTTTGGAGATATCTCTAATTGTATAGTACCAGGCACAATGGGAGCTCATTCTGAGTGGGACCTTTAACAACAACATAAAAAGATAAGGCAGAAGAAGGAGGACAGTAAAGAGGTGTAGAGCAAGTTAGAGGAGAATCGAATGAAGGGAATACAGTCGTTTATGTATTTGGAGTCCCAAAGGAACCCAGTCCTGGTTAGGAAGTTTGGGTACTGCCATGAAACAAATAAGTAATAGCAATGATAATGTTGATGGTAGACTACAACTGCAGAGTTGGCAAAAAAAGTAAAATATCATGTATTTAATTTAAGGGGTGAGAGAGGTAAAAGTGGCAAAGGAAAGGAGCATTCATTCCAAAAAGTTGCCATTTATCAATTCGCAGTATAGTGTATATCAGGTTTTTATATTAAAAGCTAACAGAACTTTCATTGACACACCATATAACTTCCCTTGCCTTGTAATAACTCTAGATACATTTGCATCCACTTTTAAAAAACTACTGCAATTCTGAGAGAACACATGACTTTCAAGCTCTTTACATGCCTGAATTCAGTTAAACGTTTGGCAGATCAGAATATATGCTGGCATTGACAACCCAATATTGTTTGATCCTGTTTCTGAAGTACTCTCACAGGGATACTCTAGGGTTTATTAATAGGATCTGTTTGTTCTTTTATTGATCATCAGTGTAGATCATCCCATCATCATGCATCTCTATTTCTTAAGCACCAAGCCACCTATGTCTAATTGCTTCTTTGTGCAACGAGTCTCCTGAGTCAGAAATCTGGAAAGAAGGATCAAAAGTACAAGCTACTGAAGCAATTGATGGAATTGGCTGTTGCCTGCTACAAATGGGATTACAAGGATATTGAAAGTCTCTGGTTCAGAGGGACTGGGAGAAAAAGTGTGTATTTTTTTCAAGGAAATATATGGGTTTTATTATTTTTAAAAAATCCTGAGAGTTAGAATATTAAGAGATTTTTTTTTCAAGGCTGAATGGCTTGTTTGATTTTTCTCTAAATGTCTCTGCTTTTGATATTTTTGTATGAGTTTGATTGATGTTCATAAAATGAACTAATCTGATAACCTTGGAGAGAGAAAAGCCTTTTCCTACCCTCCACCATACGCACATCCAGTGTCACATACAACCAGTTGTTATAAAAGTTTCAGCCAGTATATGATGCCATCCCATCCCTGAACTGAATATTGAAAGGAGCAGTGAATTTGAACCCATTCAAGCTTAGGCTTCTGTAAAGAATGTCAATCAGAATGTATTGGTTATAAGGATGTGGAGTGTGTTCATTACATTTTTGCAACCTTTCAGGGTTAGACACATTTTTTCCCTCATTCTTGAGTTTTGCTGGCCAAAGATGTCTATCTACACTGCGTCTATTCCGTAACTGTAGGATGCTAAATTATCTTTAAACTAATCTTCTTATATTGTTCACCCAGTGTTTTATTTTGTTCTATTTGAGTGTTGGCACATCTTGCTGTTTGTAAGTTGCATATTAATTGTGGCCATTCAATTTTGAATGTGTTTACCAGTTACTCTGATATACTTGATGGTTTCCTACCAGTGCATGGACAGCATATGGATTGGATTACATAACCAAGATGGCTCTTCTGAACTGAATTAGTACATTTACAATGAAAAGAATTTCCAGAATACTTTAAATGTCAGAAGAAAAACAGAGGACAAACCTCTTAACTTGAATTTTTTTAATACTGTAGATTTTGACCGATAGCCTTTCTCTAATGTTACCAGACAGAACAGGCACTTCCCTATTCAAGCATCTCTTATGTTTAGCACAGCAGGTGGCATTGTTACTGAAAATAAAAGAAGTGCAAGGACAATATCAAGCACTACAGATACAGAATTATTTTGTATATATGAATCAAAGAAATTCAAAATGGAACTTTTCTGATTATATTGTACATGTTATTGCAAACTTATGTTGTGAGGATGGGGTGAAACCTGCTATTGGAGAGTAAAATTAACTGACTTAATTTGAATAAAAATGTTGAATACCAAATTATGCTGATGTGGCGCAGTGATGGTGCATAAAAAAAAAATTATCTAGCACTGGAATGTGGATCTCTCTTGTTGCATGTATTTCCTAAAATATCCTTTGAGCTCTTTGCTCAACATTGAAAAAATATTTAATATTATTTAAAATAAATAAATGTGGCAGCTACCAGCCCTCTTGGAGTTTATATAATAGGAGGCTGGCCACAGTGACTGCTTTTTACAAATGGTGTGTCTTTTTGCAAAACTGCATGGGTTAGCCTCTATTAGAGCAACCAGCAGTTCAACTACTTTTTTCTAGCTACAATTGTTATAGAAAGCAAATATCTTTGTCTCAGGGACGCAGGGTCAACCAAGGGGGAAGCCTCATCCAGAGGTACTTGAAAGCAAAAGAAGGAAAAAACCTACCTGTTGCAGGCGTCCAGAGAAGTGAGGAGGTGAGCCAGGGAAAACCGTCCGAGCAGTTTATCAGCCGTGCCTATCTGCAGCTGAAGCTGGGTGACGTCACAAAGAGAAGTCAGCTGGTAAAGATAAAAACCAGCCCTGAGAGCATGGGAAAGGGGATGCTGAGTGCTGGAGGAGTGGTGGGGAATAGCCAAGTGGAGCGTGTTCAGGTGCTGTGGCCAGCAGTGGTGGAGGCAGCAAGAGCTGTGGGAGATCCCCGTGCCAGAGAAGACCAGCAGGGATCAAAAGGATCGGCAGTGAAGCCAGCAGTGGCAGTGGCAGTGGCAGCAGGAGCTGTGGGATATCCCCACACTGGGGAAGACTGGAGGGGATTAGAGGAGCTGGCATGAAGGCCAGCAGTGGCAATGGCAAGAGCCAGCGAGGGAGCTCCTGCCAGAGGCAGCAGATGCCATGACCCCAGGGCAGATCCTAACAGGGATAAAAGAAACCCTGGCTGGGGTGAAGGCGTGGGTCCCAACCCAGGGGACGCGTTAGTTTAGGGGCATTAGGGACGAAGGGATCTCGAGACTCTCCCCGCGGTTGCTCCTCTTTTCTTTGTTTCTCCTGTGTCTCTTTCCTCTTGTAGTCTTGCTGTTAATCCCTTTTCCTTTCACATTAGGTTGTTCCCATGGCGTGGGGTTTTTCAGTGTTGAGTGTTCTGATCATGTTTTTCTTTCTTAGTTGGATCTATTTTAGTTCCCTGCCTAGAGCAGGTTAGCCTAGCACATCACACCGGCTTGGGGAATTAGAGACCCCATTTAGAGATGAAAGACCATGTGATAACATCGTGATGATCAACAGCATCCATCATAGAATAAACAGGGTGTCGAGAGGGACAGCCCCGAAGGCAGAGCGTCACCAGACCCTCCTTGTCTGGCTAGAGCCCAGGCATCCGTCTGCAAGAGAGGACATGTGGGAACCAGGGAAGACATCAAAAGGGGCTAGCTGCAAAAGATCCTGAGGCTTGTCTTGTAGGTTGGCATATGGCTGGAGTGTAGGGGAGGTTGGAGCCCCATAGACATCTTTCAAGGCATGTGACAACTCTGGAGGCATCCTCAGAGGTGACCCCCTCCACTGAAGAACCATCCAAAGTTGTAGCAGGCGAGATTGGGGAATCCCAGAAGGTAATCGAGGAACCCTCTGGGGTCTACATGAGCTTCCTTGGCAAACAAGATGAGCTGCCTGGGCAAAGGTAGTGCAGAATCAGGCCATCAAGCAGAGCCAGGGACAATCTTAAAATAATGAAGCTGTTTTGTACTGAACCAGTTAATCTATAATGCCCTGGTGATGCTTTTTCATTGGCCATCACTGCCTACTTCTGGGTAATGATGTCAGCAGAAGTGAAGGTCTCAATATCTAATTAAACAGAATAATAGGTACCAAAAACTTAGCAAGAGATCCTGGGGTCCTGAATTTGGAAGACTTCTAATCTGATAGCTAGAATTAAAGGGCCTCATGCCAAATGTGATATTGATATAGCTTCACTGACTTAAACTTAAATTAGCTTTGAATATGGCTCAGAATATCTAGACAAGATTTGTATTAATTCCTCATCTTCTGGAATGTAGCAGGATCTTATCATTTGGATTTCCTAGGACAGTACACTGTATACATAAAGGGCTTTACCCTGTGGATGTTGCTTTCAATAAGTTTTCATAGGCAGTGGTAGATATAATGGATCATTCTCCATTTTGTCTAATAAAGGTCAGATTCTTGGAAGAATGTTACAATATTATCCCCTATTAGCTAAGTGACTTTTTATCATACTAAAGAAACACCAAGATGTAGCAAAACCCTCAGGTTTTTTTTTTAAATGCATCCCCTCTCCTTCCCCAACCATGTCTCCTTTTTCTTTCCCTGTCTATTTCCTATAGATAAGTATAAGATAAGTATAAGTGTGCCAAGACATAGGATAAGCTTCAGCATTTTATTTTGGTAGCAAGTTGTATTTATTTTATTTTTTCTTCTTCTTTATATTGTATAATTATTATATTTATATTGATTTTTACTGTTCTATATTACTGTTTTAATGGTACTATATGATTTAGGCCTATATATGTAAGTTATAATAAGTTATGTCAAGTTTCCATTTTGTTTGTCAAGTCTCCATCCTGTCCCCAGGCCCGGTTATGTAACCCATGACTCACACCTATCCCTCCTACATAATTTGGTTACTGAATGGGGATGAATGAGGGTGCTTGAGAGACAATGACAGTAGATCTAAAAATAGCTCCCTCTGAATGATCAATGAATAAACCTTCAACACCAATACCTGGACCAGTGACCCAGTCCTTGGAACCACCCATAAGCATTCAAGAAACAAAAGGTGAGGCAACCCACCATTGTGCAAGGCTGCACATGTGTAATAAGAACACCTGGAGCCATCTGGGATAGGACTGACAATGCCTGGACAGGCCCTCCCCATGAGAGTTCAGAGGTAGTCCGCCCTATAAAAAGGGCTAGTGAAGATTGACTCTTTGGGACACCCTCTCCATCTGGACCAGCACCATGCCATACCACCTATCCACCCAGAGACCCTGCTGGTGACCCCCCTCTGGACAACACCTACTGGACAAGGACCCCTTTCCACCCTGGATAGGTAGCTATCACCCCCCGCCCCCTCTTCAACCAAGGACTTGGACTCTGCTTCTCTTCCCTACCTGGACTCCAGCCCTTCCACTGAGCCTCTTTCTCCTGTTGCCATTGTGAGTGAGCGCATGTGTGTGTGTGTGTGTGTGTGTGTATGTGTGTGTGAAACCAATAACTTCATGGGGCTGTGTAGTGTGTTGTCTGTTCAATAAACCTGTTATTTTGAAACCCCGATTTGGGTTTTTGTCTGTTTCCTGACTGTTTCCTTCTACCACCACTTATCTGCCCTCCCAGTGTCTAAGCTGTCAGCCTGTTTCCAGCCCCAGGCACCCAGGTTTTTGCCTCTCTCTCTTTCCTGGCTGTCTCCTCCTTGCCACCACTTATCTGCCCCCCCTCACTAATATCTCAGCTGTTTTCCTCAGTTTCCAGCCCCAATCTACCTTAAGTAAACCCAAGCCTCAGTTCCTCAGTCAGCTTCTCTCTAACCCATTGGTTCTAATCTAAGTTCTGGCAACTTTCACTCCCTACACTTTAACTCTCTCTCTCTCACCTTAACCTTCTCCCAAGTATCCCAGGTACACCAAGCACACACATACATACTGTACCATCCAAGTTAGGAACTTACCTGTGTATATGTGTAGGTGGGTTGTATGTGTGTGAACTGGTGAGTGTGTGTGTATATATGTGTGTATTATATATAGATATATATAATTGTGTGCATAATGTACAAATTAATGATCTCTGCATGTGTATTGACAATTAATTTTTGTCTAATTTTTAGTGTGTAGTGTTCATATGCTTGAATTGGTGATAGGTATGCATGTGCCTAGGCTAGTTTGGATGTGTATGTGCCTGAGTTGGTAGTGTGTGTGTGTATGTGTGTGTGTGCATCCAATTGATTTGTTTGTTTGTATATGTGCAATTGTATCAGACCCTCCTGTCTAACAGTGCAATATTGAGCTCCTGGGTGTTGCCCTGACCCTACAGGGCAACAGAGGAATAGGGGCAGCCCATACATTTTAGGCTGTTAGTGGATGTAACAGAGAACCATAACACTGTTACGGAGAGGGTTAGGCAAGAAAATGTTTTGTAGGCTAGGAAAGGTTTGTGGTGGTGTGTACGGGGTCCAGGGGAGGGTCATTTAAGAGCTGAACTTTTGCAGCCCAGAAGTACAGAGCCCAAGGCTCCACTTCTGGGCAGAGCAAAGCAATGCTCCCTGGACCATGAAAGAGAAACACTCTTTGCCACAGCCTGTGCTTCCTGGATCAAAAGACTGTGAGTGGAGACTGCTACAATTGTATCTGAGGGGTCTAGAAGCTTAAGGAGTGTCAGGGAGGCTCTTTACTGCTATTATGTTGTTAGTCTGGGTTTGTGTTGATTGGTGATAGGGAACTGAGTTAAAGGCTCCCAGCCTTGTGTATAGGAAGAATAATAATTAAGGGTTCATAGCCCTGTGTACAGGGGAGCTCAGTTAAGGGTTCCAAGCCCTATATTTGGGGAAATAGATTTGACAGCTCTCACCCTATGTGCATGTATCGAGGTATAGGTCACAGCCTAGGAATCTGTGCAAGGCAAGTTTGTACATGGACCCAGGATTCTGGACAAGGGGGGTTTATACCAGGTGAAAGACTCTGTGAAGAGTATTCTAGGTGTCAAGATGCTGTACAGGGCAGGGTGAAGAGGAGAGTTGTATCAGACCCTAGAACTCTGTGCAAAGGCATTTTGTATTAGCACTGGACCATTTGGGCAAGCAGGGTATGAGGCCCAGGACATGTACCATAGGTGAGGGAGAAGATGAGATGTATTAATTAGGAAGAGAGGGGAGGTTCTTACCAGTCTAGACAAGTACCTGAACTGGTAAATTAACACTACTTTACATTAGCCTACTTTATGTGACTGGTCTATAAGCCAGGAGAGTTCAGTCTTGTCTAGGCCTAATTCAGCCTCAAGATAGGGTTTAACTCAAGTAGACCTGGGAACCCAATAGGCAGATGATACAGTCTCTTGTACCAGACACTAAGTTTATCAGACCAAGGAGGAGTGGGGCCCTAGAAAGAACAAAAAACATCCCTCAGAGGATTATAATGGGACTGTTACAGTCAGTCTCACAAATTTCTTGTGACTTTTTTTCCTGTAGTTCTTTTAGTGAGAAATGGGGTAATTTTTATGCCCATACATATAAATTTATATCCTGATGATATAACGTATCCTGATTTCAAATTATGAGCTACTTAGAAAATTAATAACTATCACAAGATTTTTTTTGGTGGCCCTAGGATTTAATCCTGAAAAGCTGAAAAGGAAGTTACCTGGTTTAGCCTGAGTTAGAAATGAGAACATTTTTAGAGATGGATTTACACATAGCGGTACTGTTTCACATTTTGTTCCTACATCTGTCATAAGCTTTTCACTAGTATGGACACACAGGCCACAGTTTTGAAGGGTTTTTGCTTTTGTAATTGTCATCAGCGTTTTAGGCATTAGCTGTGGCATTCAGAACTCTGGAAAATCTGCCCTGTGGTTTATTCTACCAAAATACCTCATTTGTCTGTCATAGGACAAGAGATGGAAGACATGGTTAGGTAAATGGTTAGGTACCTGCTCTACTCATGTTACATAAAGGTACCCTACAATGGTTAAGAAGTTATCTTTCAGCATGCTATCTGCTGATAAACACAGCAGTGAGAAGCCAGCATTCACGATACACCCAGAATTTGCTAAGATAGCATTTCTCTTTATCTTAAACTAAAACAAACAAAGTATTTTCAGTCTCTGAAGCTTCAGTTGTATCCAAAGAAAATCCTGGTTGTGAATAAGGATACCACATCATCTGAGGCAGTAAAATGGACAATCAAAGAGATTTTTTGGATCCTGAAAGTGCATTGAACCATAATAAAGAAATGGATACAAAAAATTGTAGTCAGTGATCAAAGAATCCTGCTGATCTAACACAGCTAGAAAATTTTAATCCCCCATGTCAGTGCTTTGATCTACAATAAGTAAATGCAAAAGGGAATCTGATGACACATCACAAGTGCATCTGCTTGGTATCTTGAACCACAGGACTGTGCTGTGAAGATCTATCAGTTTCTGCTCTGATGGCTTGTCTGGCATTTCTCTGATGCTTCTATGAAATAACATGCTGTTGGACATCATAACTGTCTCCATGATGAAACAGTAAAGTCACATATGCCATCTCTACAGAAAGCATCCTAATGGTACTGCCTGCTCTCAATCGACTACTTCACAGATGCTTGCAAGCTGCTGTGGAATGTCTTTCTTTTGGAGGAATATTGGTTAGAAAAAAATGCCTAATGCCTGATGCTGAATACGTTTACTGTTTCCAATGTGCTAGCTTTCTTTGTTTACCCTGCTAATATAGTAAAATGTTTGAGAACAGGAGGCAATCCAGAAAGCACAGCATCACGCATACAGAATTCTCATTGAGCTTTCAGTCAGCTTCTCTTAAGAAAAGGACTGGTAAAAGCTTTTCAGGCAGCATTTTGTGCTTGCACTCTAATGCTGTTAGTCTTCAGTCTCTCTAACTGAGGACCTGTAAGAGATTTTCTCTTCCATATTTTTATGAGCTAGAATAAAAACTAAATTTGAGACATAGAAACCATGTCAGACTGACCAGGGGTTTTCTAGGAAGTTTCAGCATTTTGCAAGAAGCAGGAGCCCTAAGCTGTCTTCCAAGCTGTCTCTCTGAGAATAGGCTTGTTGTCTGCATTGGCACTTTTCATAGTGCAGGATAGCAATAGCAGTTGGAGCAAGCTGCTGGATGGAGGAATAGAAACATGCTTGGGGCCTGGCTGCCTTGTCTCTGTTTCCACTGACTTCACACTAATCAAATTATCTAGCTTAATCAATAGAAGAAAAAAGTTGACCTTATTCTAGATGACAGTATAAACTTTTCAGTACACACACCCCTCTTGGTACATATATTACAGTATGCAGCAGCACATAAATGGGAGTATGTTCTTCAATGTTTCCTAATTCTAAACATTTGGGATAGAATTTTGCTTCCCTGCATCTTACTTAAGTGGTAGATTATCCCCTTTCTTACATATGAATATAAAAACCTTCAACTGACTCACACTAAAAATATAGCTTATTCTTTTTTTCTCTGTGCATTTGTGAACTACACTTCTAATCTAGAAAATGGATGGTGATTGAATGGATTTGTGATTTAAGCTGGCAGCAAAGAACTCAAGACATCTGGATTCAGTTTAAGGTTCAGCCTCTGATGCCCTGTGCAACCTTCTCTGAATGATGCAGAGCTTCCACTTAAAAAAAATGCAGGGACTTAAGAGCTTGTGTACAAGTAGAACTTGTTGGGTGTGTCTACATGTGCGCTTTAATGAGCAGTAGCCTATTTTACTATGCATTAAAGCACTGCATTAAAAAAACCATGAAAATATGCTAAAGCACAGTAAAATAGGCTACTGTGCATTAAGCGCCAGTAAAACTGTACGCTTTCAGTACTGCATGTTATAGAAGCCTAACGCATGTTTATTTAGTACCTCACATTTGAGGTACTAAATTTGATGTGTATTAGGAAGAGTGTAGAGGCACCCATTGAAAAGTAAACTAGATTGCAAGTTTACAGGGGATCAGTTACAGTGCACTAATGCATGCTTCCTTGACAAGGGTGCTTTACAAATTTGTTAATTTATATCTGGGAAGCTCTTAGATACCCATCTAAATGCTGCCTGTCTATTTGCATTTTTCCCACCCCTGTTCCTCTCTGTGGCTAGGTACAAACATTGAAAAAGCCCAAGGTGGAATCAATCTAAGTTATGCAGTTTTCTGTAAGCAGCATAGTTTAGATCAGTAGTGAACAGAACACATGTTCGCCGTTTGGTGTGCGTGTGTGGTGGGGGGAAGGGGGCATCAATCTTAGATAGGGTTCTGCCATTTTAAAATTGGTCTACATGCACCAAACATCTGTTCTGTCACAGCTATAAACCACTTTCCTACCACTTATATCAGTAAAGTGTAATGTCTGTACCTGGCCTGTATGTCTTCCTTTAAAGTTTAAAGAAATCTGACATTCCACATTTTTAAAGAATATAGAAATTCCTTCCTCTAACAACTACATTAGCTATATATGCATTTTATTTTCCTATGTTTCTTATGTGTCACTATTTTGTTTTAAACTGAAGCGATGCATGTAGTGTTTTTATATATTCAATAGCAATGTAAGCTAAGAGTATAGCATTGCTAGCTTTCACTGAGTGGCCAGTTTATCATCTGAGGATTTTGCCTGAAGCATTTCTTATGTCTAAACTTATAATCCTTACATCTACTCTATTTATTTCACATTGTCTGAAACGTATAACTTATATATACTTACACATTTCAGACTATGTGGAATAAGTAGAGTAAATGTAAGGATTATAAGGATACACACACACTTATAATTATATGTGTATGGGTGTGTGTATGTGTATGACAGTTGGACATAATTCACTTAGTGTTCCCTTTGCCATGTTAGAACCCAAACCAGCATACTATATATATGTCAGATCTGGCAGATGGATAGAGCAGATGGGAACATTGCTGTCAATCATGTCTCTTCTTTTAGAATAAATGTGTTTTTTGCAAAAGAGTTTGCTGTAAGACTTTGTAATACCAAAGACATTCAAGAAAATCTGTCATTAACTGGACATAATTACTATTAGCAGTCAAAAGACACTTATTCATGAAAATTTAAAACTAAAACAATTTACCATGTATAACATGATGCATTACTACATGAGAGATCCTCCTTGGATGGACTTTGAAGGACACATCAACTCATATGGTTGTATCTCTTTAAATGGCAAAATAATGTACAATAGTCTCTACTGTATTTCAGGGACAAGTAACTTGAAACTAGACATGAGGGAATCCACATCGCTTGTAATATGTTTGGAAAGCAGGTTCAGGAGGCTGTTTAGAGTTTTTAGTGTTTTTGTAACTAGGTATTTAATTGTATTATTTTGCATTATGGATTTTAATTTACAGTTGGCTAGGGTACTGCACTATTCACTGGCTTACCTGTCTTAGAATGAGACATGGGTTTTACTATATGCTAGAGCTTGTAGCTCAAATGATCTCTGCTTTGCTAGAGGCATCAGACAGATGTGCATTCTCTTGGGTATCTTGTCTCCGACAGAACTATCTCAGAAGATAATGGGATGGATTCAAATAATAATAAAACATAGTATGGACACAGATCCTTTTTCTAATATAAAAAATCCAATTTTCTGTCCGGAACCACTTTGGATGAATTTTTTTTGACTAACTTTTATGATGAAATCCATTCTGTTGCACTGCAGCTGTACAAGCTCTGCTGAGATTTTGCCTAGTGCCTATTCTAGAATCCAAAATCTAAGCAATTAAATATAATGGACTTAACTAAACTCCACAACCCTGGAGAAATTCAGTTCATAACCATACTCAATACATTGTCTATTAAGAGTTCTGATTACTTCAGACAGATGGTTACACTATTTACTTGCATACAATATACACCTATCCCCCACAGAAAACAAAACAAAACAGGAGATGTGTGTCTTATGTGAGGAAGTTAAATGTCTTTAGTGGAATAGAAGCAAGGAAGAAAAGAATCAAGCAGACACTGTACTGAAATGGTTCTTACTTTTCCCTGAGGAAGCAAGCAGGAGGAGTAGAGTCCAGTGTTAACCCTCTCACATCTGCTGGTGAGGCAGTAGTTTTTGCCTGAAAAGCCACTGAGTTGTTTGAGGGCGAGTGAGCTGTCACATGCAGTCTGTAGTATCCTGATGGTGTTTGTGGTGTGGAAGTGACACTTTATTATTCACAGGAATTTATATAAAGTACATTTACAATAAGTAAGTCTTACTACTGCTCTTGAAAGAGTCTGGGGCCTAGCTTTGTTGCTGTCCCATCACAGCAAGGAGTCCTTACTGCTTCACCCAAACTGTTCAATCTGAAATATCATGCTTCCTGGATGTAGTGGCCAGATACAGACATTACACTTTTATGGTATAAGTGATGGAAACTGGTCTGATCCATAGCAGAACAGAAGTTCATCACACATGGACTGGTTTTAAAATGACAGAATCTGGTCTACGATTTGCCCCTCTCCTCCCCACAACAAAGGGTGAATGTGTGTTCTGTTCATAGCTGATCTAAAAAATGCTTTACCAGAAGAAGCAGTGCATTACTTCTACCTGTATTTGCAGCATCCGTAATGCTCCGGCACTTCAGTGGGGATTTCTGGCACTTTTAGCTAAATCTGATTCAATCAGCTATTACGTAAAAAATGCCAAAGAAGCCCCAGTAAAGCACCCAGTTTTCACAGATGTTGGGTGTGCTGAGTCCAATTAAGGCATTGCCTCTTCTGGGCATGCATGGGGCTTGGCATGGGAACATGCCAAATTTAAAGTAAAGCATTCTTTTGTGTGCGGGGTAATGTCTGCAAGCAGCCTGTTTCCATAGCTTACTCTGTCATACAGTCAGCAAAGACTGTGGAGAAATCTTATTTTTTTCCTCCCTCCAATCTGCCTTCCAAAAACAATATGTGTGGACTCTGTGAAAAAATACAGTGTTTATGGAAAGAAGGACATCTATTTTATTAGACTTAACTGTGTTAAACATTTTAAAACTCTGTATACCTCTTTAAGCTAAACATGTTTCTCTAGTTGTCCTTGAAGACCTTAATTTTGTTTAACTTCCTACAGTTTTCAGTGGCATCACTCTGCTCTGCAGTAATGAATGAAAAAGTCAAAGTCACCTTAAAGAAAAAAAAAATTTTCTCTTAAGGCTATTCTTGCATTTCATTTTGTGATTTGGGAGACGCTCACTGCACAGATGTGCCAGACTGGAAATGGCCACTAAGCACAGACAAGTACTGCTACCCAGTGACAACACCATTTGCTAATTATGCATGAAAATTCAAGCCACAAACATCTACTTTGGCTATTAACAGAGTTGATTAAAAACAAATCCCAGCTAGGAAAGGTTCTGAAATATTCTATTTATCTTTGACCTTACAGTTCCCTGACCAATGCAATCAGTCTGTGTGGCATGCACTATTGCGAGGATAATAATATTCTGGAATTAATGCAATCCTGCTAAAATAACAAAGCATTTCATGCGTCAGCCAGGAACATAAAACCAACTCCTCTCAGAACGTTAAGAAAATTAAAACTTTCAAAAGAAGGTTAAATTGTTCCTCCTGGACCTGCACTTTAGATTCTCTGTTGCCTATTATGAACTACTTTCCTATACAGAGGTTCCACTGGTACAGAACGGAGAGCAATGCAGAAAAAAAAGTTGTATGCCCTTAAAGAATGGTTTAATTATATGTCTTTCACTAATGGTAAAAATGGTAAGAAATTCCTTTTTCCCCCCACAGTGTATGTGTGTGTGTGTAAGAGTATTGGTTGTTTGCATTTCATCCGAAAATATCAGTGACCAATATAATTTAACTTCAACTAATATATTTTCATTTAAATGAACATTAATTATTTTAATTCATTATTTACATTATCAGGGCATATCAGAGAAAACAGTTGCTATTTTTTATAAACTGTTATTACCTAAAAAAAATACTTTGGACCTTTTGGACTACACAGGCCATCTCTGAATTTTCTAATAAACAAAAGTAAGAAAAAAAAAGAACAAGAAAAAGAAAAATACCTAAGAGGTGAGTTGTTCATACTTTTGGCTTATTTTCCCCATGATGACAGAGAGAGATAAAATAACTTTCTGTCTTCACTAAAAAGATATAAGAAATGCACTTTAATATTTTAAGGAGAGTAAAAATAGATGCTGTCTGTTTCAGGTGCTTTTCCTTCTCTTTCTTTTTAATCTAGACTTTTTTTCCTTCCAGCAGTGAATTCTCTATCTGCTTAGCTCTGATATGTCTTATCAACCACATACTGTTTCTCAATTTTGGGGATTTCAGATTTAGGAGTCTCTTATATCATAAAGCAAGTAAAGGTTATGGTACTTACAACACATAATGTTTTACATATCTTATTTTTAATACAAGTGTGGCTTCTGTTAACTGTGCTTCTTCATAGATTTAAAAAAGTATACTTTGTGGTATTTGTGTATACTTTTGTGACAGCTGACAAGTATTCCTGTGTGATAAAGATACTTGCTGAAGGCTCTATGAAGATTAGACCAAAAGTTTTTCTGTATTTGTTTAGATATTAAGCTATATGTTGTTGCTAAAAGCCTAATTACATTTTAAGTTGTAGTAAGGCCTTGTATAAAATAAGGCCTAGTAAATTCAGCAAAGCCTTGAAGTGGTAAAGCCCTGTGGCATAGTTAAAATTACCTTATCAAAGGAATGCAAGGCTTGTACTGCTATTGGTCAGTCTAAGGACAGTTGAAGTAAGACAAATCTGAGCGGTTGTATGTTATCAGTACCCTTCAGAAGCTACAAATTGGCTGGAATATCTGGAAATCATTCTTAAAGAAGATACAGCTCTGTGAAAAGGATTAGTTAGCTGTTGGCCTGGATCAGTGGGCCCATGGACCTCAAGGAGCCCAAAGACTGAATTCTGGGGTCCTTCCCGGTACCTCTCGGACAGCGCTGATCAGGGACACATGACTTCGCTGAACTTTGTGGAAAGAGAAACTTGCTGTACAACAGGCACCAGAGTGGAGTGTCAATAAGTTGCCAATGTGAATTGTTCTTGTCTGTCATTGTTTGCCTTGTTACTATGAATAGTTGTGTTTTTGTTAAGTCAAATAAACCTTTCTTACCTTTCTATCCCCCGGCCATACTCTCAAACCTGAACCTTCCGTAGGCAGCTGGGACAGACTATAGTATAAATATAAACTTATTTCTCTTCTCTCCTTCCTTCCAACATAGGATGCCATATTTTGATGTTTTCTGTCTGACTACATGGTGACTCATGGATATCATCACTGCTGCAAATTTGATAACAGACCTGAAGTTGTAGTGGATATAAGTAAACTTAACCCATTATTCCATATAAATTTAACCATGGCATATCATTGTAGGATAAGTTTAATTTCTTATATTGCTATTTTTTCCTTGCTTCGTCCTACTTTAAATTACTGTGAACTACTTCCGGAATCTCACTATTCTTTATCATAGGAGCATTTTATTCAGTGACTGCTAGTATAAAGTATGTGCTTCAAAGTCAAAATATATATGCAACAGTTATATAAATAGTGTGCACATATATTATCGTTGTCATTTCACCATATACTTGTAAAATAATTCTTTCACAAATCCCTGAATGCTGTCTATTTAAATATTAATGCATCTGATGCAGTTTAAATCTCTGACGTGCAGTTGAACTCCGATTGTAGTATTTTCCTCTTGTCTTGTAAAGAGATAAAGTTTTCACTATATCCTAGATTCTGTAGTTCAGATATACTATTATCTGCCTTGCTAATGGCATCAGACAGATTTGTATCCATAAAGGATGGATTTTGTTGAGACTATCATGTCTCCAAGAGATATCTGAAAGGATGTATGATGTATTCAAATCATAATATACTGTCATTAAAATACTGGAGGCAGGTGGCGTGGGAGGGGAGTTAAGAATGTGTTCTTCAAGGCTAGGGACAAATATTAAAAAAACCTGAGCCTGAATTGCTTCAATCTTTGCAGGTTAGCCTAAACTAACAAGGCTGAACTGGTCTGAAACTGGACAAACATTCTCTCTGGACAGAGAAAATGCAGGCACATGCTTGAGACCATGCAAGCAGATGTTAGTGTCACTGGGCATAACCCAGGGTAACTCAGAGGGATGGAAGACTACGAGTGTTGATGAAGCCCCTCTGCTCTAGGCCCAGGTGAGCCAGGACCCCCCCTTGCCCAACCTTTGTAACCCTTTCTTTGGCTCCTGTAATCTCCTGTCCTTCTGGAAAACAGG
>NW_017728916.1:19330166-19405503 GCF_001723895.1 Crocodylus porosus
AGCTGAAACTGTTATCTGTGGAATGCAAGGGCACCGCTCAGAGAGAGAAGGGAGGAGGGAAAGGGGGAAGGGGGGAGCCAGCTAGTGGAAAATTACTGCAGAAAGTGACCAGGGTATAAATATACACTGTTGCAGGGCTAGGAGCGGAGGATTTGAGACAATACAGTCTCCCTGCACCTTTTACTTGAGCTCAAATAAATGCTGTCTACTTCTCCCCCAGTGTGCTTATTTGGCGCGACGCGCACCAGGCAACGAACCCAATTGTTGCCTCCCTCAGGCACTTTGTGCTGGCAACACAGACATCCCTTATGAGAACCCTAAGCCAGGGGGGTGCTAGAGAAGCCCTACTTTCCCTTCTGCAGGGAGCTGAGCTGAGGGGGGTATGGCCAGGCCCTGGCAGAACTCTCCCATTCGGGATGTCTGCTTGCATGGTCTCAGGCTTTTTCCCACTGGCTGCTTAAGGTGTGGGAGTGTTGCCAGTCCCCAGCACTAAGCTAGTACTCTGAGACAAGGGTGGGGAGACGTGTACTGCTTGCATCTGTTGAGATGCTTTTCAAAGAGAGCTTTTCAAACTCCCTCCCTGCTTTGTAATACTGTCTGCAGCAAACTGACAGGTGATCAAACCAGCTGAGGGACTGATAACAGTTTTTGTCACCTGATTAGCAAAACAATACCCTCTCTCCACATTACTTCAAACTTCTTAGACAGCTTACGGGCTGACCTGTTGATTAGCTCCAAAGGCCCTAAGTGGTCACTGTTCTGCCTGTCCCAGTGAAATTAGAGAGTGACATGCACACAGATACCTCTTGACTTTAGCTAGTATACCACTGGCTACAGTCTGTTCTATGGCAGAGAGAGGAGGAAGGGTTCTCTGCTTAAGCAGTGAGGGGTCAGGGGAGATGGGGACATGGGAAAGCCAGCAGACCCTGCTGTGCCTTCAAGCTGTTCTGAGCTCCTGCCAGGGAGAAGAGGGGAGGGGCCAGCCCTGCTGTGGAGCAGAGTCCCACGCAGCTCAGAGAGCATGCCAGGATGCTGGGGGTCTCTGGTTTATCTTAAACCAGCAAGGGATCTGGGGCAGACATTGCATAAAATGGTTTGAGCCAAATCAGTTAAGTCTGATATTACATTCAACCAAGTTTATCTCAAACCATTTTCAGCCATTTTCAAACTGGTTTATGTGCACTGAGCATCTGTTCTGTTACAGATTTAAACCACTTTCTGATCACATAAACTGATTCATGTGTAATGTCTGTCCCTAGCCCTCGGAGAATTGAAGTGAAAAACAACATATATTAACAATATGACTGAATCTGTCTAGTATTGTCCTACTGTTATGAATGGGCCTAAAATGAGAAACATTCTCACAAAGGTTAAGCTCTACAAACATCTATCTTCCATCTCCCTTGTATTCCTGTGCAATGTTCATTTTGGATAGCTGCATTAAGAGCTGTTGTGTGTTCATACATTTCTTTCCTTGCAAATGTTTCTTTTGTATAAATTCAATTGTGGCTGAATTTGCTGATGATCCAGGAATTAGAGATATTTCTGTAATATACAAGTAGCAAGAGAAAGGAAACATTTTTTCTAAACAATGAATGGCTACAATAAAAATACTGCCATTCTTTCTTTTTCCTTAGCACAAAGAGAAAATAATATAAGCTTCCAAGCTCCTGCTCACACTAGGCTTTTGTTACTCTTATCAGTAATTGAACTTCATAAAGAGAGGTCTCTGTGATCATTACCTGTAAACCACAGCTAAAGCAATTCATACTTTCCTTTCTATTTTAAAATAAGCAAAGCTCCATGTGTTCTGCAAAAGCATCTTAACTCATAAGTACTCAAAGTAAAGCCTCTCTTAGTTAAATTACTCTTCTGTTTGATAAACACTCCTCCTCCTCCCCCTTAGAAAAGGCAATAAACTTACAGCATCATAACTCGTATATGCTCCCCAAAGAACTATAAGATCTGATGTCAAAGATCACTTAACTTACTCAGATACAAAAAGGTGGTGCTTTTTACAGGGAGATCTGATATAAGGTTGCACCTAGATTAAGGGTAAAGTTACACTTAGAACATTCTAAAGGCACTTAAAACATGAATATTAGGCCTGTGTGAATCGGCAAGTATTCACTTCAGATTCAGATTCAGCCAATCCGGAGGACAGTGATTCAATTTGGAGATTCGAATCACTGTCTGAATTCAATTTGGCCAAATCAGATCTGAAAGATTTGGTGCCGCTTCAGAGACTCAGCCATAGATTAAACAGGCAGCTGACACTGTTGCCTCTAGCTGGCAAGTCTGTTGGGTTTGGGGAATGGGGGAGGGAAGGATTGGGGCTGGGACAAACTTCCCAGCCAGGGTGGGGGGCATGGGACTCAAGGAGGGGGGTGGAGAGCATGTGATGCAGGTGCAGCAACACTGGGAGCAGGGGCTCTGTCCTGCTGCCACTTGCCCAGCCGGGGTAAGGGGGCAGGATGCAGGTGTGGCTCACTCCAGGAAGAAGGAGGCATAGGCTCTGCTCCCAATGCTGCCACACCCACATCCCACATCCTCCTCCACACTGGCTGGAAAGCAATGACAGCACAAAGCCCTCACTCCCACCAGTGATGTGGCTGCAGCAGCACTGGAAACAGGGGCTATGCCCAACTTCCACTTGCCCCTTTCTGCCCAGAGTGAGCTGAGCCTGCATTGTGCCTCCTCCACCCCCATGCAGGCTAGGTAAGCAGCAGAAGGGCATAGCCCCTGCTCCCAGCACTGCTCTGCCCACATCAGTGCTGGGAGTGGGGGCGCTGCACTGCCACCACTTGACAGCTGGCACAGGGTGAAGCAGGTGCCACTAGGAGTGGGGGCTATGCCCTGCTGTTGCTTGCCTCCTTCCACCCAGAGTGAGCCACACCTGCATTCCCCCTGCTCTGGTTGGGCAAGTAGCAGCAGGGCATAGCCTCCACTCCCAGCCCTGCTGTGCATCCCGCATCCCATGTCCTGTCACCCCCTTCAAGTCCTGTGCCTCCATCCCTAGCTGTTCAGCTTTTCCCAGCCCCAGCCCCAATTCCTCCCTCCCCAACAGATTTACCAGCTGATTTGATTTGGATTTGGAGATTTCATCCCTGTATTGTGCTGAATCTCCTCCAAATCAAATTGGCTACCAAAGCTTTACACAGCCCTAATGAATATCTTCATATTAAACTTGTTATCTCTTGCTAAGTGCCCACTGAGGCTGTTTATAGATATTTTACCTGGTTTAATCCAGGATAGAGTCATCACTATATACATGTGGATGTCTGTAGTCCAAGTTAAAATTGGCTCCACTCTGAATTAACCAATCCTCATCGAATGAGGTTAAAGTTAATGCAGACTAAGGCAGTCCTAATTAGTTAATTTAAACTATTAATTAACATGTATATATGTCAGTGCTTTTAGGAAAAATAGTCCTTAGGAACTCAGATAAGCATTCCTTAGGAATGCAGATAAGCATTGCAGATATCAATCCCCCCTAAGGGAACTCATTTGGGTTTTTGCAACACAATAAAAGCTATTAGACACAAAGTAACACCTCTACAAATTCAAGTGTACCATCAACACCTCATGAAGGCTAAGTATCAGTATCCTGACTAACCCCCCCCAGCCTGTTCAATTACACAGGCTACTCAAGGAGGAAAACCCCCTTGATCCTCTAACCCTTGTAAAGTGAATCAGTTAACATGGTTTAGAAAACAATGAACACATCTAGAAATGGGTAGAGGGTCTCAAAGTTAATGTACTTCAGGGAAGTGTTAACTCTGGACTGTTACCTAACTCATGTTACAGTAAGGTCAGTATGCTCCACAGAGATAAAGCAAGCAATTTACAGTCCTCCAGCATTTCAGGATGCAGGACTCAGTCCCCAGCCTAGAGCAGCCAGATAGGTGTCATGGTTCCCAGCAACACCCCTACTTGCCAGCCCTTTAGTAGCAAGTCAGAACTGTGCAGACAAGATAGTATTAACCCTTAACACGTGACTCCTCACAGCACATTCTAACCTTACTACCACTTAACATTCCACAGATTTAGTATGGTCTCTAAGTATAATATTTAACTTCACCCTAAGTATCAATTGATTTGTGTTATATAGGCAAATATACAAACAGCAAAATAAGGACTCTTTAAATAATATATTAAGGCATGTGTAGATGAAACGGGGGCCAAAAATTGAAGAGGTGGGTTTTTAAACCCACTGCTTCAATTTAGGGCCCTTTAAACCCCCCATGTTGTACACACACCCCACACTTACCTGCCCGTCTGATGGCAGGGAAGGGAGGGTGAGCTGCCACCAGGCAGAACAGTCCCTGGGCTAAAGGGGAGGAGGGCTTGGTTCTTCCCTCTGCAGCAGTGGCAGCACCTCCCCCAGGTGGCACCTGCCTGCAGGCACCTAGCTCAGGTGGTCCCGGTGGGCACCACAGCTGCAGAGGGAAGTACTGGGGCCCTGCACAGCTCATTCATTCAGGCAGGCTCCAGGGGGGTGGGACAGAAAATAGATCAAGCTTACTGCTTTTCTTGGGCAGAGCCTGCCTTCCCATGCTGCCACGCTGCCTGCAGGGGTTACTGGAAAGCTCCTGAGCTGCACAGAGCCTGGTGCTTTGCTCTGCGGCCATAGGGGTAGCAAACTAAAAATCCTTGGAGGAGTTTCGGCTTGCTTTGCCCCAAGTCATTTAAGGCTCGTTATGCTGCCGAATTTCCTATAGCGGCTGTAATTAATGTGCAATACGCCACCAACACGTACAAACACCAGCATCATTAAAGCAGTGCAAAAGCATTTAGCCTGCTTTAAAGTGCCCCTCATTTTGTCTACACACAGTCTCAGTCACTATATTGTTTTCCTGTCCTTTCTGGGTTTAATCATTTAACTAAAAAAGTATAATCGTATAATAATGTTTCAAAGAGAAATATTTCTTCTTTTGTATCCTTAACAAAATCCATTAACTAAAATGTTATACAGCACTGGGTAATATTGTATCTTTAAGTATTGCTCTGACATAAGTAATAAACAAGTAAAAAACTAAGCAAAAGTAAAAGTATCAGAAAAGATATGGGAAGGAATCATCCCCAGTCATTTATATGTACCCTAAACTCATATTGTCAGTAAGCAGCATTTCCTATTCAGTTAACAGGGCACAATATTTAAAAAGAATAGCCATTCTGCTATGAAGAAAAAGGAAACTGGGGAGTTTCAGGTATCCTAGACAGAGGCCCTAAGAGCCGTGCTTTAGAAGTATTTTTCCCTAAGGTATTTCTGTGCTGGGATGGGAGGGGTAGAGCTGAGATACTGCCTTAATATTAATCTAATGCAGAAAGGCCCTTACACTTTTTCAGAATCTTTTTCTTTTTATATATATGCAGGAAGGTACAGTACAGCTTTGTGTGATTACACAATATGGTATAATGTCTGTTGCAGGTTGATAGTGAGTTATCTGGAGGGCTGTAAATATTGCATAAGAAAGAAAATCTGAATACTAAAATTTCTGCAGAAATAAGCCAACACCAAAAGTACTTAATATAGCAGGGCAGTGAAACACATCACATCAGCAATGCTACCAATTCATGGTGTAGAATATTAATATGAATATTGAAGAAAAGGCATTAGAAATAGCCTTACCTCAGAGGGACGCACCTTCTTTTACAACAGTAATTGGAGTTAGGAGAAAACGAGGGCAACAAGAACATTAAAATAATGTTTGGTTTTTTCCTTTTTAATTATAATAAACATCATTCTCCATGTATCTGTCTGTTTGAAAGTAGGTAATGATGTTTTGATTATCTCTTGCTTCTTTCTTTACTTATGATATTCAAAGAAATATGCCGAATGCTTTACTTTGCTTGTAGCATGAAGTAAGCAGTTCACAAAAACATTTTATAGTTCTAGAAAACAGACAGATAATTGGCAGATAAAAGAATCTAATTGCTTTATGGCATTTTCTATAGCAATATTTTGATTCCAAAGGATAACTAATAATACCTAAGATATCTTACTGCATTTTAAGCTGGAGACTAAATTCCAGATAACTGATGGAGGTCAACACTAACTTTCAAAAACCTGATGGGCCTGAATCCTTCAGTGAGATTTCATAGCATTCTGTACCTAGTCGGTATATGTGCAAATGGTAGCGACACAAAATGCAAATCTTTGGGGCATCAGGCCCACAGAGTATTAAGCTGTACAAATGCTTACATATAAAACAACAAGGTACAGCAGTAAAAGAAAAAAACTTCTTTCTCCATTGATCTGATTCTGGCAAACATGATGAAGAAGTATGCTTCTGTCAAGGGGGAAAAAAGACATTTTTAAGGAAATGGTTTAATAAAGATTGAAAAATTTTTCTTTATTAGGCAATTACCATATTTACTTGAATATAACATGAGGTCCCTCCCCAATCAGTATGGGGGAAAAAGCCTCTTATCTTATATTTGCACAAGAATCAGAGGGGAAAGCAGGTGGTTGCTGAAGTCATCAGACCCATAACAGTCCCCTGCTCCCTCTTATGCTTCCTTCTGCAGCTTCTGTCTGGTGAAAGTCAAGGCCAAGCACTTTGGTAGTGTACACTGAATTACTGGTGGAACTACATTTAGTAAGATACCTCATCTCTCTACCATTTTTGTTTTGTCTCATAATCAGAATCAAGCAAATCATTTAGTTGATAAACAATGCCTCTTTTCCTGAATAGTTTGTGAACACTAGTTCACAAATAATTACCCAATGTATAGATTAGCCACAGGAACTTCAATAGTAGTATTCACTATATAAAAAGTGGATTGTTTGCTAGTTATGGCTGGCTACACATGTCAAATGATATTGTTCTTGTTCTTATTTGGAAGAGCATAATTTAATAATCTAAAAACTTGGTGTTACATATTCAAAACTTGCTTTCAAAAATTGTATAATATTGCTTGAAAGTTATTTTTTCCTACAAAGCTTTTTGCCAATAAATTCACTCCCTATATTAGTCTGTGACTGATTAGTAAAGAAAGGAGACAAAGAGGTAGGGAACATAACATCCATTTAGAGCAGAGGCCAGCAGCCTTTTACAAGCCATGGATTAGTAAAGTTGACTGGGTTTCATAGTTTCATAGTTTCATAGTTTGTAGGGTCAGAAAGGACCTGAGCAGATCATCAAGTCTGAACCCCTGCCATGGCAGAAAAGAGTACTGGGATCAAACGACCCCAGCAAGGTGATTGTCTAGCCTTGTCTTAAAGACCCCCAAGGCAGGAGCCAGCACCACTTCTCTTGGAAGCTGGTTCCAGATCCTAGCCGTCCTGACAGTGAAGTAGCACCTCCTGATGTCTAGCCTAATTCTACCCTCTGCCAGCTTGTGACCATTATTTCTTGTCACTCTTGGGAGTGCTCAGGGGAACAGGGACTCCCCCAGTGCCTACTGGTCCGCTTTGACTAGTTTGTAAATGGTCACTCGATCCCCCCTCAGCCTTCTCTTGTGGAGGCTGAACAGGTTCAGGTCCCGTAGCCTCTCCTCATAGGGCCTGCCCTGCTGCCCCCGATCATGTGGGTGGTCCTCCTCTGGACCCTTTCCATGTTGTCCACATCGCTTCTGAAGTGTGGTGCCCAGAACTGGACACAGTACTCCAACTGCAGCCTGACCTGTGTCGCATAAAGGGGGTTTCAGTATGTCAAGTGGGTGAAGGATCTGGATCGCTGCTTCCCTTCCCTCTTGCTGGCAGAATATAGAAAACAAAGACCCCTGAGACTGAAGGTACCTTTCTCACATAGTTCCTGAGAGGGAACAAGCTTGCAAAAGGCACAGAATGCCTCCAAACAGAGGCTTTTATGCTGTTTCAAGGTCCCTCCCTCCAGACGCTGCCACTGGAAAGGCAGCCAGACAGAAATCCTTCTCACTGGCCACCTATACATGTCAGTCTTCACTCCTGCTTCCCTTCCTCCTCCTGCTCTCCCCTCCTCCCCCATTCTCCCTCCCTCTTCTATCTTTCACTTTCCACGTCCGAAGCATCCAAAGCTTTTCCAAAGTGCTTTGGGAGCTCCAAAGTGCTTTGGATAGCATGAATGAGCCAGGGCTTTGCTCCAGGCATGTTGCTTTGGATCCCAAAGTGTCCAAAGTGGCCCTGGATCTGAAGCACAATCCGAAGCCTCGCACAGCCCTAGTTTTTTCTACTTAAGCGCCTAGATACTGCCTAGTTCCACTTTAGATACATGAATCCTTTTGTTGATCCATGCCCTAAAATTTAGGATTCCAAAAAACCCACAATTATTTGGATAATAATAATTGAACTACAATGCTTGTCGTTAAATGTGATAGACTCCCATTGATTCAGGCTGCCTAAAACCCCTTCTCCTTCAGCTATAAACCAGCCTTTGGCCATAGTAAGAGGAAATTTCTCAAAGGATCAAGTTATTTCTGCTTTAAAATTCCTAGGGCATCTATATACATGCTCCAGGATTGTGTTGTTCTGAGTGTTGCTGTAATTAAAGCATCAACAGCATCACATGTCCTGCACTTCAAAATGGCAGCAGGGATGCTTTAAGTAAAGATTAATTGAGTGTGCTCTGATGCATGCTAATTAGCATGCATTGGGGTAGAGCTCTGTCATATGTATAGGTACCCTTATGGCTTCCTTCTGGATCAACTTGCTGAAATATCCATTCCCTCCACTGATCTGGTCTAGTGTGTCAGTTCTATTTACAAAACATAAAGGTATGTAAGAGTAGAGTACATAGACATAAAAGAATATTAAGGCTCCTTTTCATGACTACACAATATGACTGGAGAATTTGAGTGGCTTAAATAGCTGGAAGGATTACTCCTGAGTGAGAGGTTCTTGAGAGCTACTATAATGGTTATGAAAAGATGTGTATTTGAAGTGCTCCAAATCCTGCTGCAAATTGGGACACTTCAGCACTGTGTAGACATGCATCTGCCCCCGCCTCCCTTGCCAACACCCCTGCATGGGACTTTGAAATAGCCACAAAATCATGCAATAACAGTATATATAATTGAAGTCTATGATGATAAGCACTCTATGGAAAGTTATTACAAGAATATTAGTGAGCTACAATAAAATGTAATGGCAAACTTAAAATTTATTGAGCATTCTCCCACTTCATTGAAAATATTATGTGATCATTTTTATCAGGAAATAACTTCTATTAGACATTAAGGTAACTATCTAGCTACAAAGTATATATGACCAATGTTTGATAACTGTGCTTCTGGCCTCTACCCTTACACATCGTATTCTGCTTTTAGGGGTGAACATGAATTTAATCATTAACATTTCTCATGAAACCATAACCGTTGTTGTTCTCATGGGGTAACTTGTTACCCCACAATTTGACATTGTTGGTCTCGTGGGGTAACTTGTTACCCCATCTGCTGCAACCAGTGGAAATGGGACCAGTTAAGACAGTATAAATATACCAAAAACTATTTATTAATTATACAAATTGTTTGAAAGAGTATTTATGATTTCAAACAAAAATATTATTTAATTAGAACTATGAACAAAATATAAACTTTTTTTAGTTTCAAAACATGAACGAACAATTTACTAAGTCTGAAGTTCACACTGTTTTCAAAATAACAATTACTTCCAAAAACATTTCCTAACTGTTTTAGCTGAACATTGCATTTCTCACAAATCAGCAGTGATGCACTGTAGTGCACACAAGCAAATCACTTACAATCTTCACATAGTTTCTAGTTTTTGTGGTCATCTGTCCTTGGACAAAAATCATGCTTGCAGAAGGTTTGACTGGGGTGTGTTGTGGCAATTTGTAATTTAGGGCAGTCATATCAGATTTGATAGATTTAGACAGATTACATGTATCTAACATTCTTCATTTCATTTGTCCATCAATCAATTGTTCTCCAAGCTCCTGCAAAAAAAAGTGTCATCTTCTTAAATGTGATCTTTGCCTAGCCAAATGATGAGGCTGGCAATTGCAGCCACATCCAGCATATTGAAAAATAGTGTCATTGGCCACCTGTTGATTTTTCATCTTCAGGTGGTCATACAGTCAATGTGGTCAATGTTAAGTTGTCAGTGTTTTCTGTTCCACCCTTATTTTTGTTGTAGTCATGGATGATGTCCAACTTTCTTTCTTCTCCATCCACTGACTCCATGTTTAACAGCAACAGCCCAACTTTGGACTTCTTCGGAACATAGGACACTCAGAAGAGATACCCATAAAAAGAGAAAATGGATGAAAAAGTTTCCCTTCTTTGATTTGCTTACATTTTGTTTGGGATATTGGCCTTGTATTTCTGAATAGTACCCACATAGGCCAAGTCCTGCTGTAGCAGTCTTTCTGATAGTTCAGTATTTGTGAGGAAATTGTCACCCACAATATTGCTTCCCATCTTGTACCAGAGATGAACCAGTTTTTCAATGACCTGGTACCAAAATTACTTTGGCATGAAGCTTCTGGTTGGTTGCCCAGCTAGAGGTCTCCAGACAGAGGGAATGATGGGCTGGTCTTTTTCCCTTTCCCACCGGAAGTGTTGGCATCACTTCTGCTTGTGGCACCGACTCCTTATCTGAGCTGGATGAAGCGTCCATAGACACATTGTGCAGGGTGCCTGAAGCACCCTTCTATAAACAGAATCAGAAGGGGCTAAAAGAAGGAAACTCATCTCACAGAGCTGGAGGAGTAGTGGCAAACCCTGACATGATCTGGACAAATGGAGAAGTCGGCTGGGGCCACAGCAGATCAAAGGCTGCCATGGCAGACCCAGCCTCCAGAATCCAAGCATGAAGAACAAAGACCAGTGTCGGAAAAGAACAAAGAAAAAGAAAGAAGTACCATGCTGGTGAGCAAAGAAGGAACAGCTGCATCAGGCAGGCAGTCAATAAGGAACATCCATGGTGGACCCAGCTGAAGAGAGGGAGATTTAAGGGATGCCAACAGAATGTCCTGGAGGAGGCGGAAGAAGAAAGAAGAGGACAGGAGAGAAGAGAGAGCAAGCAAGTGAAAGCAAATGAGCAGAGGACCAAAGGGTAAGCTCCAACCATGCTACTTACCAAACGAGGCCCAGCCAAGAATTGGAGCTGATGAAGAAGCTTGAGCAACTGGTGAGTCCAATTCCAGGCGGTGAAGGGAACCACTCCGGAAACCTAAAAGAAGAGGAAAACAAAGGTGACCTTACTCTCCCAGCAGGAGAAGAAGAAGAGAGAGAGGACCCCAGTCACAAGAGGATGATGAGGGGAAAACTAGAAAAAGAGATAGCTGTCTTGCAACCCATGTAGGGAAGAACAGGAGAAGCAGCCAGTTAGGCAAGGACCTTAGTCAAGATCCTTCAAGTAAAGATAGTAACATACCTTAGAGGCAATCAACAGTGCCCAGAACATTAGGTGTGGTGAAGGCAGGGGATGGGGATGGTGGAGCCCTGTGAAGAGCTGCAGACATTTTGAGTCCATAACCATTCTCAGTTGCCTCCCAGTAGTGTCTAGGCACATCTCCCATAATATTGAAGGTGTGGCAGGTGATCTATTACAACAAGACACTACTGTTCCAGCCAGAAGGTGATCTGACTCCAGGCGGCATGGGAAGCCCCCTGTACACACATAGTCTTCTTGCTCTGAGCAGTTTCCCATGTCTGGAACAAAGTCATCATCCACACTGCCTTGGGATAAGATTTCATCAGTGGATGTGTTGCTGTCACCTCCGGATACCTGTACAAGACAGGGTTCAGCAGTGAATATGCACTGCCTTCTCGTCCTGGACTGCAGAAAAAAAAATGATTACTGCTGAATGCATATAAATAACAATCAAAGACAAGCCTGTCCACCTATGCTGTCACAGAAGCAATTCTGCCCTGCCCTATGACAGCTCAGGTAGCATACTCTTGTCCTGGGCACAGAAGCCAGAGACCAACATCCACCCTTTCCAGGCAAGCCAAATGTGGGTGGGTGCTGTTTTGAAACCACACATGCAGGGGTTTATTAGAGTAGGTAAATGGGGCATGGGGCAAGTCAAGCCCTTTTCACTGAAGGGGACTCCAAAATGTATGCTGTATTGCAGTATGATGTTTTCTATTTCTTCTCAGCTGTCCCTTTGCTCCTTGTCCTCACTTCCAACAAAGGCAGGGCAAACTAGCTTGTATGTTATGAAAGGGGCAGGTGAGGTGGAGTTTTGCCATGAGAAAAGAGAACAGAGGTGGATTTGGGTGTTACAAAAAGGGTTTTTGTGTGGGGGTGTTTTGAAAAGGGCAGGGCATTTAGGTGACCTTTAAACCTGCAAACAAAGTGGTTAGCAAAAGGGATTAAAAGGGATTAGCACATCTTCTGCACAAGCAGAGTGGAGGATGGCCATCCATTAGTTACCATGGATACCTGAAGTGGACATGAGTGAGGTGTGAATGAATACTAACCTTTCAAATATATTCACCCAAAGTGGTCAAATGGGTCTAGGCCTGTCATTTATACAGAAATTGCATTGGGATAACAAGTTACCCCAATGCATTAACATGGGCTTGGGGTAAATTGTTACCTCATATGGAAAAACACATTCATGCCTGGGATAACATGTTACCCTGGGCAGTTTTTTTTATCCACAGACAGCAAACCATTAATGTGAGCTGGCTTTTCTTTGGCAATATTGTGCCCTGCAGTGCTAGTGACAATGGCCTAAAAAAAGATTTTTTTAGAATGAATTAACTTTAAGATACTGCACAAAATATGCTTCTGGGGTAAGAAATTACTCCATGGGAATATATGAAGGTTTAGAAAAAGCATTTAACTAAAACACATACTAAATCTGTAAATTCCATTCCTCCCACTCTCGCGGTCTCATTAATATCAACCCCCCCTGCAATTATATGTCATTTTCTGACAGAACTCTTACCAAAAGAAACATATGTCATACAGTTAACATAAGAAATCAAACATGGTCATGTAATTCCTCTGTGCCATTTACTTAATCTCTCTTATAGTGCATGAATCAAAGCCACTGATACAAATAGAAGTCTTTCTATTGTCTTCAGTGGGTTTGGTTCAAGTGCTTAAATATTCATTATAATATTTGATCAATCAAATCAAGTAAACACTCATGTTTATGGTTGTTTCTGAATACTAGTTCTTATGAAAATGAATCTGAACTGAGCAACTCTCATTGAATAATATGCACTTTTCTACTCTATTGCTTTTTCTATATTCAATTAAGATAATGTTGTACTGTAATATGTAATCTATTTTCTATAGTGTCTTAGAGAAATTTGCCATTGATGACAAAATCTGTAACTCTTAATAACAATAATTACATATTAGCTGAAACCCACAAAACATTTGCAATTTAATTTTTATTGCAAAAGTATTTATTTAAATACAGGATTTTAAATTATCCTTTGACTGAATACTTTAATGGAATCAAAACTTCTCACCCTCATAAAGGCTACAGAAAGCTGTCCATGTGTAAACACAGGCTTAGGAATACATATTTTGTCAAAAGTCTGACCTTGTGATTTGTTTATAGTTATAGAATAAAAGGGCCCTTGTACACATGAGAAAATTGCCTCTTTTAGTAGTTTAATTTCCATTTTTAATGTTTTAATTGCTTAACAGTGTACACATTTGACAGCATGTTATCATTAAATTCCATAACAGTGTACACATTCAGCAGTGTATTTCAATTTAAATGACTTTTTATGTAGCAAACTAAAACACATCCCATGCATTTTAGTTTCTTATGTAACAACTTAAAGCGATATTCCTCATGTGTACAAGGGCCCTATCTGGAGAAGGCAGTGGGGATGCTTCACAGGGTGCTGGAAGTCCAGGCATGCTTAGGGAAGCTCATGCTTGGCTGGCTTCCAGTGCCCCATGTAGCATTCCTAAAACCTTCTCTAGCTGCCAGCACATGTAGACATGCTCCTGTCACCTTCCTGGCACAGCCAGCCCATTCCTGGCTTGTCTCAGGTGGTGGGAAGATGGTGGTGATGGTGCACAAGGTGCTAGAAGCCTGCCAAGCCCAAGTTTCCCTGAGCACACACAGGCTTGAGCATATAATGCAATATTGGATCTGGTGGGTGCTTGCTGTGACCTGGGGCTACACCCGTGCGCTGTGGTAGGGGGCCCTGGTGCTTCATTCTGATTCTTTCATGCATATCTGTTTGAAATGCATCAAGATCTTCTATAATAATAACATGCTTATTCTGTCTGTCCAGACCACTCTGATTGGTTGTTTCAGTAAGTATCACGATTGGCTGCCAACACAACCAATCAGTGTGCTCCAGACAGACAGAATAAGCCTATTTTTATTATAAATGTGAATAATATTTCTTACACCTTTCCTCTGTACTTGGAGAATTGTATACCAGCTGCCATATTTACACTGAGCTTAAGAAAATATGTCCATCTATTTTTTATATGAAATACAGTAATGGAAGCTACTGGCTAGAAGTAGTACTGTGATAAAAGTGCATGCACAAATATATTGAAATGGTAAGTTATTTACATGTGCAAGTAGATTAACATAAATCTTGTAGCTAGGGACAGACATTACACACACACACTTTTTGAAGTGACTGGAAACTGGTTTAAACCTGTAACAGAACAGAAGTGTCTAAAACTTGTTTAAGATAGACCTAGATGAATGTAGTATTAAATTTAACTCAGGTTAAACTGGTCTATCAAATGTCCGTCCAAAATCCCCTCTTGTCTCAAGTTAACTCCTCCAGGGCTGTCACAGAGCTGACATAGCAAAGCCTGTGTTCTGCAGCCCTGGTCCTGCCTGCACCTGGTAGTCTGGTGGGGCAGGAGGGAGATGGGGGAACAGAACCCTATTCTGACCCCTATCCCTCATGTGTGAGGGTTCCCCACCAGGCCTGTGTCAGTCACTGATACACACATGGGGGGAGGAGCAGTCCCCCCAGCCTGGGGGCATCTCAGATCCCTATGCTTCAGTTAAGTTCCCTTGCCCTGAGCAAGATTCCCCAAGCCCTACTCCTGACTGCACTGAGGGGTGAGATGGGGGGGAGCAGCTTGGTGTGGGAGAGTAAAAAGTGATCAGTTCACTTCATTATTAGTTCAGTCTACCCAGTTTAGGGAAACCTTCAAAGATCGAGTCGATTCAGACTCAGGCTTTTTGACTATCTGTACTTAGCCTGTAGGAGAGAAAAGGCTGAGGAATGTTTGGTACTAAAAATACTATATTTCTATGTCACTTGATTTCTAACATTGGGGGTTTTTTTCCACATTCTTTTGGTTATAGAAGATTCCTTTGTGACCTCCAAACAGAAGCATAGCTCATAGACAAATTATTTTTATAAACATTGTTTTCTGTGGGAAAGTATGGGGATTTATCTCTTGGGACTAAATTCTATTCCTATTAAAGTCAATGGGAGTTTAATGTGAACAGGATTGGGCTCCTACTTTAAAAAATATTTTAATGGGTATTTACTGAAAAACAGTATGTCTAAGACTGTTATTAAACCAAATAGTGTGTAATAGTGCTACAATATTTGCATTAGTATTATAGTAGAATCTAGCTAATTAAGATGTTTGTCTTCATGTGGTTGCTTATTATTCAGTTTGCCCCTTTCCCATTAGACTGCAATGGAGCATCTCTGCAGCATTTCATGAATAGGGTGTAATTCTTTCCAGTAGTTTAAGTGTTTCCAGATTTATAAGTGAAATAAATAATACCTTACTTCCAAGCTGAAGATATTATAAAGGGAAATGAATAGAGATCTTTTTATACTGCATCTTTCCTTTTACAGAGCTGCGGCGTTATTAATGCCATACATTACTTCCACATGACTACATCTTTTCTTCAACAAGGTTGGGATGTTAAGAGTACTGTATAGTAGTTCTATTAACTAGCCATTTTAATTTCCTCTGGCCAATGTCCTCTCTAAATAAATTTAATTCCAAATACTGAATGCGATAGCACTTTGAAAATAGTCTCTCTCGTTTTCATGAATGTAATAGTACCAGACACAGCAATTTTGAAACTGAGTGTCTAATATATACATTGTACATAAGTCTAATGAACTAACAAGGCCTTCTTCAGAACTTTTTTAACTGAATTGGGCCACATCTTTGGAAAGTTTATGATGCATCATGACCACCATTACTGAGCAGCACAATTTGGAAGCACAAGTTGCAGTTCAGTCTACTGGGTGTTGATTGATGGGACAATAATCTCATTGTGTGGTTTGTTATAAAGTCAGACATGGTGTTCAATGTTTAAGCAGACTAATTTAGAAACCACTATGATGTCTAGGCAACAGGAGGCAAACAATTTGAGCTAGTGATATGCCTCCAGGCAATTTATTTTGACCTTTTCTATATGCTGCACAGAATGAAGATAAGGCAAAACAACCTATAACGGTAAAGTGTATCCTGCTGCACCCCCCCCCCACACACACACACCCTTCTTGTTCAAAGTGAAAAAGCATTCCTCTTCTTTGAATGCATGAGTGCTGCTGTCCTTGACTTCATTGGGTCTTTTGCCAACTTAAAACAACTTAATTTGGTCCAAAGTTTTAATTAAAACCATTTAAAGCATTATACAAACCATCTGTAATTTATAGATTCCACAGCTCTTGTATACTAAAAAGGAATAAAGCTTAGCTACTGTCCTGTTAATAAAATAGACTGATATTCATCCTTTAGGACAAGCTGGTGTTAAATATCATTTGCAAAAATACAGGCTGGTGATTTTCTCTTGGGTGCCACAAGAACCCTTCAAGGGTGCCATGACACCTATATCTTTTGTAAGGAGGTAAATACTCTCCTCCCCTATTGGGAACCCTGAACTTGATCCAGGTACTCCAGGCCTGACTGAGGACTTCTGCCATGCTCTGGTTTAGGTGGATAGGCAGATGCCTGATCAGAGCCACATCTTGCAGCCTGGCTTGCCCCTCCACTTCTCTCATGGTGGAGGGGATGGAGGGGAAGTTGTACGATCAGTCTCAGTGGCAGGGTCTGATCCCCCTTCAGCTACAGGCTGGGGGAAAGGGAAGGGGGGGAGGGAAGGAAGGAGATGAGGAATGATTAGAACAGGACATAGCAGGGGTAGGTCCTGTCCCCAGGACCCACTCCCCTGCTATCCTGTCCCCTGTTACCCAGCACCAGCTAAATCAATGGTTCTCAACTTTTTTAGACTCAAGGCTTCCCTTTCTTCTGAATCTAAATTCTAAGTGATTCTCAGTAGGGTGATGTGAAATTCAGAATAGTTATGGGATTGAGCATTGAGGCTATAAAGTTGATAACTACGGTTATTGATTGTGTCTTGTGAGTAAAAAACGTGCAATCTGTTGTCACCATATAATTTAGGTTGGGTAGGTATAGATGGTCTGCAAATCTTCAGATTGCACAGGTGTTATTACCCTTCACAGAGTTTTTGTTTGTTTTCATATGTAGTACTATTTTAATCCTTTTCTTCCATGTTTTTGTTTGTAAGCTGTTGACCTGGCAAGTCCCTTTGAGTTATGATTTTAAAAGCTACCTACTTTCATAACTCAAGCCCAATCCTTACCTATAGAAAAAAATCTAATACATTCTATAAAATAATAATTAAAGGTTAGGTGATAAATCTCTTCACACTGGTGAATAATAACCTATATAATCCCACCTGTTTCAATGTACCTAGTCATACCTAGTGTACCTAGTGAGTGAGGGGCTCATAATCTGGCCCAACTAGACATCAGAGACAGATCAGAGATCAAAACATAATGGGAGAAGACTTAGAATAGGGAAAATAGCTTAGATGTATGCTGAGAGATTTGAGTGAAAAAGGCATTCATAATTCCCACAGTGACGTGGAGTCTGTTGTTGTTAATAAGAATCTTTCCATTTACTTTGGGCTTTGAAACAGATCATGAGAAAGGTAATTAACCCTTTCATGCAAGATCATCATGCACGCCATCTGTTGCAATTCTCTTAGAACAACAGGATGAGGAGGTTTGTAGAAAGCTGGTTATAGCTCTGATTTTCTGCCCCAGTCCTGATGTTGGGATAAATTTAACCTAAGTCAAATGAGAACAGCCAAAGCACCAGGCAAGTCAGTGATGACCCCTCCCACTCCTTATGTGAGCTAGGAATAAAAATGGCTTCCTGTAGAGAAGGTCTGTCACACAGGAAAAGATCCTTTGCTCTAAGACATTTCAAATTGATTGAAGAAGTTGAATACATGCGATACAGAGCAATCCTGCAGTTTTCTATGAGTGAAGAGGTAGGTAGAAGGAATGTTTTCAGTTTCAGTTTTTGTTCCACTCACCAAGAGATCTAATAAGCTACATTTGAAGAAGATCCTTTGCTCTAAGACATTTCAAATTGGTTGAAGAAGTAGAATAGATGCGATACAGAGCAATCCTGCAGTTTTCTATGAGCGAAGAGGTAGGTAGAAGGGATGTTTTCAGTTTCAGTTTTTGTTCCACTCACCAAGAGATCTAATAAGCTACATTTGAAGGAGACATGTTGCTATATCTTCATGAAAAGTGCTACGTAACAAAGGCAGAATATTGAAAATACCTTAGTAATTGAACCAACACTGGCAATTTAGATGGTCAGAACCAACATTTTCAGAGAATCCTGGAGTTATAGCCTTACTTTTGTGAAAAATGCCCTGGCTTGCCTAATTATTTCAAGTAGTAGGGCCCTAGAAGCTTCGCTTTGTCTCTGCAATTGGTATAGTGCCCTATCTCCCACTCTTTACAGTGTTGACTCAGTGGAAAAGAAAGAAGCTACTTTATCTCCATTATTGCTGTCTATAAAATCTGTGTTTTCCTTGGAGGACTTCCATCCCAGTACTTACCACACACAGTACTGCCTAATTTATGAGACCTCACAGGATCACAGTGCAAGGTGGTACATGGTTATAGTACTGTCTATGGCCATTAACAGATAATGGCAATCTTGTTCCATCTTCTTTAATTATCACACACTTGTCGTGTTATGCAGTATACATTTTTTTCAAATAACCTAAGGCGGCTAACTTTTACAAGCTAACAGTTTAATAATCAAAGAATTAACATTGCCTTTTCACTTACAGTTGCATCTGTACTCCTAAATAAAATTATTTGGATGCTTCAGGTTAATCTTTAGTAGCAGTAGTAAATATTATAAAATTGCCACAAACAATTCCATATGGCTCTGGCAGATTGTACATAAGAGCCCCAAGAGCACACTAGAACAGAGAGTGAACTACCTCTAATCCTTCTAAACTTCAAATCGAAATAATTGGCAGGCCATTATAAGAAATTTTGTATAGGTTTTTACTTGGCTTGTGGATAGAAAGTTTTAGTTTCAAGCATTAGCAGTAACCTTCAAATACCCACTTTAAACATACGAGAATAATTTGTGTAGGTTTTTTTTTTATATATTGAATGGTAGTTGATTTCTTGTCCTCTGAAACTGATGTGCAATAAAAAGTCCTTATTTTGGTCTTTACCTACTGAAATAACTTGTTTTAAACTAAAAAAATGTAAAATACCTTTTCTTTAAAAGTAGGTTGTTGGAAGAGATATAGAATGCCTGTATTGTAAGACCTGGAAACAAATATCAAATTTTGACTTCTTTTATTAAAAAGGCAATTTTCTGTAAAATTATCATTAAAAACATACGATTTTTGTTCAGCTCTAATAGTTGCATCACATAAAAAGAAAATGTGGCATTTCTTTGTGAAAGTACATTTTGGTACAAGCTATGCATTCTTTCTTTCTTCATATTTTTGGATGCTTTGATTTATAAATAAATGAATCGACATGTGCTCATATAACAGTTATAAAAACTGTACTGAGAAATTTCTCTGTATTTCGGGAGCACTAATGATGTTTTTTCAGCCCTGACTTTAATTTTACTTTTTAAATAAAATATAGGGAATTTTGTAAACAAAATATAATTTCTAGATGAAAAATTAAAATGTTTCTTTTTGATTAAAATCTGTTCATATCCAGGGGGTTATTTGTGAAATAATTAGACAGATATGACACACTTCCAACCAGCTTTGAATTACTTGAATAAGCAAATAAAACATTCAAGCTATAAAATGTTTTCTAATGTTAATTAAGGAGCATATTTGCTGCTTATATTTGCAGTGTTTAGAGGTTCTTAAAGGAGAAGGTTTTAGAAATCAGAAAGGCCAAAGTTGGAGTTGCAGTTGCAGCTACCAGGGGACATGAAGGGTAACAAGAATGGTTTTTATAGTATGTCACCAACAAGAGGAAGATCAGGAACAGTGTGGATCCCTTAATGGATGGGGGATGCAGCCTAGTGACAGGTGATGTAGAAAAGGCTGAAATGTTCAATGCATTTTATTTACCTCAGTCTTCACAGGTGAGCTCAGCTCCCAGACTACTGGCACCTTGCTGCACAGTTTGGAGAGAAGGTGAGAATTCAACAGTGGCAATGGAGCAGGTTTAGGAGATATTTAAAAAAGCTGGATATGTACAAGTCAATGGGGCCAGACATGATGCACCTGAGGAAGTTGGCTGATGTCATCGCAGAGCCATTGGCCATCGTCTTTGAAACCTCTTAGCCATCAGGAGAGGTCCTAGGTGATTGGAAAAAGGCAAAATATAGGGAAAATATAGGGAAAAAGGAGGATCTAGGGAGCTACAGACCAGACAGCATCACCTTAGTCCATGGAAAAATTATGGTCCTCAAGGAATCCATTTCTAAGCTCTTGGAGGAGAAAGTGACTAGGAACAATTAGAGTGTATTTACCAAGGGCAAGTCATGCCTGACCAACCTGATTGCCTTCTATGACAAGATGATTGGCTTTGTGGATGCAAGGAGAGTAGTGTCTATGATATACCTTGACTCTAGCAAGGCTTTTGTTATGTTCTCCCACAACATTCTTGCAAGCAAGTTAAGGAAGTCAGAGTTGGATGAATGGACTGTAAGGTGGACAGAAAACTGGCTAGATCATTTGTCTTAGAGGAAAGTAATTAGTGGCTCAATGTCTAGTTGGCATTCGGTATAAAGTGGAATTCCTCAGGGGTTGGTCCTGGGGATTGTTGTTCAGTGTCTTCATCACTGACCTAGAGGATGGGAGTGCACCCTCAACAAGTTTGCAGATGGCACCAAGCTGAGAGGAGTAGTAGATATTCCAGAGGGTAGGGCTAGGATTCAGAGAGATGTAGAGAAATTAGAGGACTAAAAGAAATCTCATAGGGCATGTCCACACATGCAGGCATGTGCACTGGCAGCAGCTCAAATAGAAGCGTTGCAAATTTGAGCTGGGCTTTTTGCCTCAGTGCACATGCCCAGACATGCACTTTGGTGTGGGGCAAATTGTGCCACTTGGGGCAAAATAACTCTGCCTGGCTTCTCCCAGATCTGCAGCCAAGGGGAGCTAGAGACTGGGGCCTGTGCTGGCCCCATCAGTATAAAAACCTGCCATAGCAAGCATCTCTTGGCTACTTACTCTCAAGAATTTCTAGGGGAGAAGACTCTGGGAAGAAGCTGGCCACACTCCTTCCTGTCCTAGGCTGTTGCTGTTGCTGGTTGTTACAAGTTTGGTCTTAGGAGCTTCTAAGAAGAGTATGCCCAGTCTCCTTCCTGCCTGTGGCTGCTGCTAGCTTGTTCTCAGAGGTGTTGGGGGTAAGCTGGCTGCACCCCTCCCTCGTTGGGCTGCTGCTGCTGCTGTTGCCACCCCCGGGGGGAATCCTGTACTGCACACCACTATCCCCTCTCAGAAATGGGCCCACCTCACTGCACTGCAGTGCACGCTAGCTTCTGCACTCTTGTTCCAGCCTGCTACCCAGCCTGCTGCCAAGCCACAGTCAGGGGACAGCCTAGGGAGGGAGCCTACACTGTCTGTGGGCCCCTTCCTCACCATCACTGCTGGAGCCTAAAGGTGCCTTGCCAGCCCCAGCTGCCTTGGCAGGCCACCACCCACTGTCACCTCCACTTGCACCAGAAGCACAGCCTGAATGGCTGAACTGGATGGTTCCTACCATCACTGCTGCTGTTGCTGCCATCTGTTCTGCTGCTGCCCCCTCTCAGGAGAAAAGGAGATTCCCTCTGCACCACCTTGCACAACCTGACACAACACCTGAACTGGATTACTCCCTAATTGACTGATTGCTCGTGCACTCCCCCACAGCTACCTCACTGCATCTGATCTTTCTTGGTTTTCCTGCCTGCTGTCCTACTGCTGAGTGCCTCCTGGACTGATCTTGAAGAAACAAAACAACTCACCACTCCAGCCATCTTTTACATCTGCCTCAACAGTCTTCCGTGTGTTTTGCCCTTGTGTGGTAGGTCTTGTGGTCCACTCCCCCTACTATGGTGTTTGTTTTGTGGCTGAGTAATCCAGCTCGAGTCTCCCCAGCCCTTGTGTGCATGTTCCCCTTCCCCCTCATTCCCCAAGCATTGCGTCCTCCCAGCCTTTTTCCTGTGGGGATGTAGCTCCATAAGCTTCAGCCCCCTTCCCTTCCTCTTCTCCTATATTTCTCCCACAACCCCAGCTGGCCCCTATTAGATATACCAGCCCCACTGTGTATTTTGGTTTTCTTTATTATTTTTCCATCCATGTGAAACAATGGCAGGTCAGGAACCTTTGTGGGGGGTGGGGAGGATGATGCTCCCAAAGAGCTCTCACTATGGGAGCAGATCCCAGCCAAGCCCCCAAGGGGATTCAGGCCTCTGCAGCCCTCACCCCAGAGACAGAGTCAAAACAATCTCCTTCAGGGGTAGAGAAGCCTGCAACCTCCACTGCAGGGGCAGATGGGACTCTGGCAGGGAGCCAACAAGGCCATGAGGTCTGCCCTGGGCAGGCCCCCCTGGAGAGGTTCCCAAGCCCTCTCCCCTGCCATCCAGGACCAAGGGCAAGGGCAGTGAGAAAAGCTCATCTTCAGCCTATTATGCAGGTGGGGGTGGAAAGGGCAAGAGCCTTGCCACCAAGCCTAGACCACCAGCGCCTGAAGGGACCAGGTGTGATACACCAGCCAGCACACCCACTCTGCTTGTCCCTGGTGTGAGTCCCAGACCCACAAATGCAGCCCCTCAGCAGGGGAACTGCAGTTATGCACAGGCAGCTGCAGAGTGACCCAAAGCCATGGGCCTTAGACCCTCCTCCTCTGGCCCTTCCAGCTCAGGCAGTGGGTCCCACTTTCTGGCACTCACCCACAGGCAAGTGGTGAAGTGCCAAGTACCGTAATGGGAGAACTTGCACTTTAAGACCTGAGTGCAGGCCTTGGCTTGGGTGGTGGGGGACTGCAAGATTGTGGTGGATTCTTGCTTTCAAGGAAAGGGGGTCTTTTTCCTTGCCTCGGAGGCTGCCGCACAAAAAGCAATGGAGGGGGAGCTTGTGGTGGAGGGCGAGTACATGCCACTCAAGCCCCTAGAAGAGCTGGGGTCCAGGGTGGTCCCATGACACACCGATGATCTGAGGGCTACAGGGGCCCTGGAGCTCATGTTGATGAGCCCTAAGGAGGGAGGTCCCCTTTCCCAGGACCCTGAGGCAGGCACCAATGCCACCTTGGTGCCCATTGGATCTTTTCTTTCCCCCTCCCAGAAAAACCTCATGTGCAGCCTACCCCATGGTCCCACTCCAGTGAGGGGTGGGGTTGGGTCCCCTGATCAGCAAACCAATCTGACACAGACTCCTCAGGACTCCAGATCTACCCCACCATCTTGTGAAGGAGGCCTAACCCTATCATTAGCCCCACCCCTGTCCCAAGGGGCTGCAGAGCTCTCCCAATCCCAACCAGAGTCTGGGGTCTTAGTGGACTTGGGGTTCAGATGGTGCCTAAGGAGCCCACTGAACCCCAGGACCAGGAGATGGATGCCTGAGCCCACAGGCTCCATGGAGCCTGCAGACCTCTTGGTACCAGCAGTCCCAAGGGGTGACCTATTTGCATTTCTTGACCACAACCACACCCACCAGTCTGCCAGCAAGGCACAGCTCACTTTGGACCACTGGGGAGGCTTTGATAGCCTTCTCACCACTGCAGTTTTGTAGACACCATCTATACTTATGGGCAGGCACTGTGCAATCTGGCAGCCCCACACCAGGCGTTGAGATGCATGATAGGCATGTGCAAACAACTAGCATTCAGTTTGGATTTGGTCAATTTGGGGGGCAGTTATTCAATTCAGTGATTTGAATCACTGTCTCAAACTGATTTGGCTGAAACTCTGAATCACCCAGACCCATCCCCCACTCTACCATCCAGGCAATGGATGCCCTGCCCACGCCAGGTTGTGGCACTTTGGGGGAAAAAAAGAAAAAAGCCCTTAGTGGGTGCTGCTGGTCCCCTCACCTCCCCCCAGCTCTGGCTCTTTAAGAAAAAAAAGACCCAACACCCTTGGACTCACCATTTCTGCCTGGTGGGGTGGGGGAGTGATACCCACTGCCCCCAGTTGCCCCACAACATATGAGGGGCTCTGCATAAGCCCCCCAAAGCCCTGAGGCTGCTGCAGGAACAGTGAGTGCAGGGGTTTTCTGGGTTTTTTTTCCTTAAAGGGCCAGAGTTAATGTGGCAGGCATTGGGGGCTGAGACAGTCGGGGGGGAGTCAGAGGGTTCATGCAGAGCTCCCCACATGTCATTGGGCAGTGGGAGGCAGGAGGGATTACCTCCCTGCCTGGCAACAGCCAGTAAGTGGGGCTTTTTTTTTAAATGAGCTGGGGAGGGTGGAGCACCCATGGGACCCCTTCCCCCTCCTGCAGCCCTCCCTCCCCTGCCCCCAACTACCAGCTCCAAGTCCAGCTGCAGCTCCCTGCTGCAGCCACCAGGGACTGCCTGAATTATCAAAGCTCTCTGAATTTTTTCTGAAGATTTGGAGAGCTTCACATCTATTCAGACCTTTTAATTGGTCCCCTTATTCAATTCAGATTTGGCCATCAAATTCCGCCAAATCTCCTCTGAATAAAATCAGCAACTGAAGCTTTGCACAGCCCTAATAATCACCTAACACATCATGGTCAAACATATGATCTACAGACTAGATTCAGCCCACTCCATCTGGCCTGCCAAGCTACCAGTGGGCTACTGGAAGTTTGGGGCATGGCCTACCACAGAATTCAGGGCCTCCAGGCCCTGCTAGACATAGCCATTTGCTTCAGAGGGTGAGCAGTGTCTTTAACAGCCCTGCTCTCCCCACTGCTACCCTACTCCTGTGGCTGCTGCTCTTTAGGCTCACTGCTACCAGGCCTTTGCCACAGTCATCACTGGACCATCATTGTTGCAGCTTCTGGTCCCATAGATCCAGCCCAGGGAAGCCTCAGCATAGTCCAGATCTGGCCTGGGACAAGGCGTGAGTCTTGACCTAATGGTATGAAGCTTTAGGGTAAGATAATGCCATTTAAGATTACACTATTTATCGACCATTTAAGATACTCAGAGCTCAAATATATCTGAAAAAGGATGAAGGATATGGACTCAAGGTGTGGGGTTGTAAGAGCACCTACTTGCAGAGGAACTGACTGGAATTGTTTTAGATTCCTAGCTTTATAGCAATCTGAGTGTCTTAGAAGGAACCTGAGCCAGAGAGTTCACCCAGAAGCAGGAGTGTGGGCAGGGAAATTGAGAGATGTTGAACCACAGACAGTCCTACATGATAGGCTTCACAGAGGTGGAGAAGAGTGTCTCTTCAGAGGAGATCCTGGCAAAAAGGGCGAGAACTGAACTTTTAGGATGTAGAACTTCCTGCCCCAGAAGGAGAATTGCAAATGGAGCTGTAGGCTCATATCTCTTTAGAAAAAAAAAGGTTTCTGTTGCTAGTGCCAATAAGGAACACAGGGAGAGATTACCATGGGATAAAGAGCATGATTTTAGAATATGGGTCTCTTGGGGACCCATGGCTGTCCTTATGACTCTCGGGGACTTTGGGTCATGGACTATCAGGTGACAGTTGCTGGTATCCAAGATGTGCCACCTTAAACTATTGTTTTTGCCACATAATATGCCTTTTATATGGCACCTGGGGATTCAGTTCATAAAACATAGCCTGCTGAAGAATTTTTACTGGCCTGGAGTTTTTAAAGCAGTTAAAAGGTATATTGCAAAACATGATTCCTTCTGGCATGGGAAAAGACAAAGTACAAAGCCTCTATAGTGCTACTATCTATAGTAAAGACTGGGTCTGGATCTTCTAGGATGCTTAAGCAACATGTTCCAGATGGAAAACTGTTATATATGGGTGGTGCTAGATTACAACACTTGACACCATGAAACCTGTAGTTCTATCTTTCTTTGGCATGGTAGTTTGACTCTTTCAACAATTTTTATTAGGGTTGCCTTCTCAGACACAGTCCTGATGGACCAGGGAGTGAGTTTTATAATCGCTCTTCATTGTGACTTGTAAGAAAAGTGCAGACATATCATGGTCATCATAAATACACCTTAGATGAATGGATTGCTGAAGAGGTTTCATCAGATATTTAAAATGAAGCTGAAAATGTTTATAGAGTTCTATCCACATGATTGGACTCAATTTTATACCTGTTGTTTGGGTAGAGGGAAATACTTAATAAATCCACAGAATTGCCCATTATTTCTAAAGTTTTGTGATGTGACCTCTGGAATCCTTGGATCTAATGTCTAGGGACCGCCATTACACATAAGCTTGTATAAGTTATCAGAAACATGTTTAACCTGTAACAGAACAGAAGTTCAGCACATATAAACCAGTTTCAAAATGGGCAACTGTGGTTTAAAATAAACACATGTAATATGTGACCTGATAGAATACAGCTCAAACTCTGCTGCTCCAGCCCAGTGCCTCGCTGGCCCTGCCTCCAGACTGTCCCAGAACCACCTGCACAGCTCTTCTTCCCAGTAGCAGCCCCTGGGTCTGGGAAGCAGCTCAGAGCAGGTGGGGGTAATAGGTAGTCAATATGGATGCTTTCCTCAGGGTCCAAATTGTCCTTGCTCAGCCAACGTGTGGTGGGGAGCTAGCAGGGAGGCATAGGAGGAGTCACCTTGGAGCCTTCCCTTAGGGCCTGCATAGTCCCAACTCTGCTAGCACACAGATAAGAGCTGGGGTTGGGGCCCATGGGGAGGGCCAACACAGATGTTGGCTCCCTCTGCCAGTTCTGGGCTGCCTGCTGGCTGATCCAGGGTAGACTTGGAAGGAAGCATCCATCTTGGATCCCTTTCCACCCTCCTGCCAGCACCAGGATGCCTACTGGCTGAGCTGGGTGTTACCTGCTCTGTGTTCCTGGGGAAACCTGGCACAGTACCTACCCTGTCTGACTCATGAAGGACTCTTCCCCCCATATCCCCTTTTGCCTGAAACATAACTGATCAGAAGAAGGACTTACAAATAAGCCTATGAAGATTCAGTGAAAGACGCACCTAAACCCCTCCTGATAAGGGTGATAGGATTAAGGCAACTTCCCTAGCCTCCGTTGCATCAGAGATGAGACAGGGTGGCAACTCCCCTAGTTCCATTTGTATCAGAGATGGGTATGGGAGGCACCTCCATTAGCATTCAGAATGGAGAACAGAGATTCCAAGGCACATACCACTCTGAACTCTGGGACCAGAGAAGCAGGGGAGAACTGCATGACGGGAGATCTCTGATCCAAATGCTACTCAACCCATGTCTGCACACACCCAGCTCAGCATTTATCAGACCAGTTCTAGTGATGATTCCTTTATTGGAACTCAAAACACTGAATCTGCCTGTTTGCATTGTGAGATCCCTCAGGGTAACCCCACAAATAGCCAGGAATGATCAGCTCCCATTGTCCAGAACAACAAAACAACTCTGGTATACTCCTTTGAGCCATAATTTAACTTTAAACAAACCTAGTGTTCTCCCCTGAACCATTGGTTTTTCCCTACTAAAACCCCTACCCAAGCTCAAGTTTCTGTTCTGGTGCTTGGATCCAAAAGCTGCACCAATTCCACTGGGAGAAGTCCTTCTCTTTTCCTGCCTGGAGTATCTCCACTGATCGTGCTGGGGTCTCTGCCTGTATCAAGCGCTCTGGACCCTTAGCTGAGAAGCTTTTCTTCACAAACACCTGGGAACCTTGACAGGTTCAAGCTCTGCAGAATGGTGAGACTCCAACTCTCTCTCTCTCTCTCTCTCTCTCTCTCTGTCTCTCTCTCTGTCTCTCTCGCTCCAGGCACAGCTTTCTACACCTGACTTTTGCTGATCAAACTTGAGGAAGCACATGTTCTAAACCTCAGATTTGGTTTAATCCCTCTCTCCCTCCCTCTCTCTCTTACTCCAGGCACAGCTTTCTAAACCTGACTTTTGCTGATCAAGCCTGAGCTAGACTTCTGCAAATACCCAGTTGAAACCGGATAATATTGTAACTGCTTTGTTTTTTGTCTCTTCTTGTACGGATATTACTACTAGTGTCATTATAAGTTTCATATACCTGGCAATAAAATAACTTTGATGGTAATGGTGGTTGTCATACTCTCTCTGAACCTCATTTATTTTTCCTTCTCCTCAACCTCCCCATTTGCTCTGCAGCAACTCTTCTTTTACCTATGCCAAAGATCCCAGTAAAACCCAAAAATCCTGTGGGTTTCGCTCATAAAAGGACTTACTACCAGGACAACTGGCACAAGAGGTTGGGAAGTGCTGAGCTGGGGCACATGATGATGTCGGCCTGTTAATGCTGATTGACCCAGCCTGGTTCAGATGTGTTCTGTTCCTGTGCTGAGCCTGGGACACATGAGGGTATCAGCCTGGAAATGCTGGGTAACCCTGCCCACTCAGACATGTTCTGTTAGCTTGTGTGCATGTGTCTGGCTGCATTTTATTCTTGCCCTGCTGAACTAAGTTCTGTCTGAGTCTGGGGCACATGAGAGTGTCATCCTATAAATGCTGACTGACCCAGCCTGGCTTAGATGTGCTCTGTTCCTGTGCCAAGTCCAGGGTACATGAGGGTGCCAGCCTGGAAATGCTAAATAACCGTGCCTGCTCAGATGTGCCTTGTTAATCTGTATGTGTATGTATTTGATTGAGTCAATGGCTGGAAGGACCCAGTCCCATTGAAACCAAACCCTGCAAGGTAGCATTGGGGATGAGGAGTTGCAGAAGGGAGTGATAAGCTCCATATAGAAACACAAGTGACACAAGCAGTACATTCATAGAATTAGAGAGACCCCAGAAATGATAAATGAGCGTACCCAAAAGGATGGGCAAATCTGGTAACATGGGGCTATGCAGACCCTGATGGAAGTGTCTATCTTGGCTCCCCATGCCTGTTTCTCCCTGCTCCAAACAGGAGCTGAGGCTAAACAGAGGTGCTTTGGTCTGACACAGCTAAAGCCTCAGTTTCCCCCCACCTCCAGCTCCAGCTTTGCGTATGCTGCTGCTACCTGGGCTGCCAAGCATGCCAGGACCCCTTCTGGAAGTGTAGGGTTCAGTGTGGGGAGGATCCATGGTGACAACAGGGGGTTGGGGACATGTACCCCACAGAAAATCAAGAATGACCCAGTGCAGCTGCCCTCAGCAATGTCTAGTATACTGGAAGGTATGTGGAAATGCCCCCTGCTTTCTGGTCTTGGCCAGTTCAGGCATCTGTTTCCTTGTTCCCCACCAAAGAAGACAGGTGTATTCCAATCTGTTCCAATCCAAACAGTTCAACTTAGAGAAACCCACATAGCTTGAATCAATTCTCCCAGGCTTGTTATTTATTTATTTATTTATTTGTGATTATCTATACTTAGCCAATGAGTGCTGAGTGGGAAGGTAAGGCACCTCCTGAGGACATTATTGCTGATTTTTGTGTTGTCTCATAGAGAGATGCTCAGATATTCATGTCTTTTGGCCTAAAGAACCCAGCTAGCATGAAAGGGGTGGAGGACATCTACACCACATTCCTGTTGCTACTGAGGTGCGGCAAGAGTATTAAGCTTCCCCAAGCGGTCTTTTCTCTCCCCAAGCCAACTGAAAGGTGATCAACCAGATTTGTACAGTCCGTTAGGAGCACAGACAGAAGTGCAGATCCTCACTGTAACTGAGAATGCTTTGCAGGAAGTGTTCTGAGTTACAACAATCCCCTAGAACAAACAGAAGTTCACTATTGGTTCTAGGGAATCTAGCTTCTGGCTGTGAGCCTGCAGCTGGTTTCTTGAGAAATACCTCCTCCTCCCTGAGAGGCTGCAAAAAATTCAGAATGGAATGGGAAAAGGGAGCTTGTTCTAGGCGTTCCCCAACCAGTGCTCCTCCCCATCTCAGGGGAGCTCCAATACACCCACCCCACCCTTCAGTGGAGGCTGAAAAGCCTCCAGACTGAACTTTCTCCACTCCCTTTCCCCCCTCCCCTTCTGGAAACAGCTCAAGGTTGGCAGGCAGCACAGACAGATGTTACAGAAAATACTTTGTTTTGAAACACTTTCATCTGACCTCTCATGCAACGAGGATTCAGATTTTTACCCGATCACCAATTTTTGAAGCTGTCTGAGGCATTGCACTTGTGTTTGGTCATAGCATTAAACTGCTTTCTGTGGCCAGATTGGGTGAACCTTGTCACTTCTGTCTGCATCCTAGGTTGTTGAGCTGTCTAATTGCTGCTGTTGCTTCAGAGCATAGTATGCAAATGGCAGAAGCCATTATTTGATGGAGAAACTGGTATGTGGGCAATGAGAGGAGGGGGAAAAAAGATGACCTCATGAAAGAAGCAGCTCTGCCATACCTCTATTGAATCCTAAACATCAAGTGCACATTGCCAGGATGATTCAACAGGTGTTGAATCCAACAGAATTACAAACAGGTGTTCTCCAGTAACCCTGATTGCACTACCTTTGGCATCCACTGAATGTGAAAGCTGATTTCAAAACTCTAGCTAGTAATCCTTCATTGAGACTGGTTGGGAAAGATGTTCAGAACCTAGAACAGAAAATTAAAAACTTGTTGTAGTTGCGGCAATCTCATCCTACAAATCTGTGAATATCATCTGTTGTGTTGATGCTCAAGAAGGCATGGACTCTCAGATTTTGTGTGCATTAAGCAAAACTGAATTGATTGTATGGCATTGGGGCTAGGGACAGAAGTTAAATACAAACTAGTTTAAGTCTTCAGAAACAAGTTTAAACCTGTAACAGAACAGAAACTTAGTGCACATAAACCAGTTTCAAAACAGCTGAAACTGGTTTAAGATAAACCTGGTTGAATGTAGTATTAGGCTTAACTGATTTGGGTCAAACCAATTTATGCAACTTCTGTCCTAGCCCCTGATGTAAACTTATGAGGTAGTAAAAAATGGCAGGGGGAAGAAAACTTACCTAGGATCTTCCTTAAAAGTCTTGAATCCTGATATTACAGTGTGGCACTATGACTAGTCTCCAGGAGTTCCAGATAGTATATAACATTTACCCCTACATGGAGAGATGATTTTTTTATTTTTAGTCAGATATGCGATTACCATGGGGATATGATACTTGACCATATGCAGACTTAAGTGCTGAATATTTGGCTGAATTGGGACCGCTCTCTTTATCATTAGCAGCAAGATAGACACCTGACTCAAATCCTTCTACCTGCATAAATAAAGCTGAATGCTTGGAGGGGGAAAGTTTCAGTAGTTTTAAAAAGAGTTCCACCAACTCAGGGGCAAAAATTTTTTTGAAACAATTTTCCCTCATTTAGCCAGATTCTAATAATGGGACATTCTGTGTGCAATGATCATTTCCTGATTTCATTTTTTAATGATTCAGTCTTCTCTGGAGGATTATGCTACCGACAGAGAAGCAGGAGTAGTTCTAACTAATGATGAATAAACAGTCAGCTATGTAAGTGGTAGAAACAATTTATCCCATTTAGTATAGATCACAAGAATTCTCTTCTCACCTACATTATCTGACTGATACGAATGGATGTGACAGGACAAAAATTTCATGCTAGTTGAAGACCTTTAAAAGAAGTTGTTGCAAAAAGCATTATTAAAGAGACCATTTTCTCATGACAATTTTCTAATCCTCTTCCTATGTTTTTTTAAAGTCAGCTGGAAGTGTTAAAAAGTGATTTGTATGAGCTGTATAGCCAGTGGTTTCAAGAATATGCATGAAATTTATGAAACAAAATCTTTTTAGATGCAGCAAAACAGTTCACATCTGCAATAACTTAAAAACTTCCCTCTGCCCCTTCCCCCCCACATTTGTGCTAATAACATTAGAAAAAATGTGAATCAGCCCATCTATGTGTTGATAGATCTGCAAAATGAAGAATGGCCGCAGCATTGGTGAGTATCTGGTGATAAGTTATTCCTATATTAATACATGAAAGGGAATAAACTATTGATTGTAATTTATGCAATATGTTCACTAGAACAACTTGAATTCACTGTTTGGACTCTTAAAGATTAAAGCCACTAGGGAGTTGTCTGAGTCAATGTAATTTTATATATCTTTTATCTGCTAAATCAAAGATTCAAATGCAATATATAATACTCAAGGACATCCTGTGGATTTGTGACATTTCCTGGAGGAATTTGAGACCATAAGCCAATGTATGGATTAGAACAATAAGACATATAATGAATATATTTTTCATATGTGATGGTGTAGCAGAACCCCCAGTTGTTCTTTTTTATGTAATTAAAAATACATTCCCTCCCCTTCTCCAACCATTTTAAACTTTTTCTCTCCCTCTCTATTCCCTATAGATAAGTATAAGTGAGATAAGACATAGGATATGCTTCAACATTTTATTTTGGTAGCAAGTTGTATTTCTTTTGGGTTTTTTTTCTCCTTTTCAAATAAGTGCCCTGTTACGGATATCCACTGTTTTATATTGTATATATGTATATGATTGTGTATATAATCAGTTATATTTATATTGATTTTTACTGTTCTATATTACTGTTTTACTGATAATATATGATTTCAGCCTACATATGCAAGTTAGCATAAGTCATGTTAAATTTCCATGTTGTTTGTCAAGTCTCCATCTCTTGTCCCCTGCCCGGGCATACCCTATTGTAACTCTGTTGTAACTGTGCGACTCATACCTACCCCTCCTATGTAACTTGTTTCCTGAATGAATGGGGATGAATGAGGGTGCTTGAGAGACAATGGCAGTAGGTCTAAAAATAGCTTCCTCTGAATGACCAAACCATCAACTCCACAACCCAACCATCATCCTGCATTGACCCTCCATGGCTCAAGATTTGAAAGACAAAGACTGCTTCAAAACTCACCCAAGCCACCATTATAGATACCTGAAACTGCTTGTCCTGACCTGAAATACACATGCTCAGTGCACCAGGGGCTGGCCCTTGTCTGGGCAGGCCCCCTGCCACTGGAGTCATAGAAGGTCTGTCCCTATAAAAGGGGGCAATGAAGACAGAACCAGTGGGGATGCCATCTTCACCTGGACCAGACCTGCTCCACATCATGATCCCTATCAACCCAGAGGCCCTGTCAGCGACCTCCCCCCTGCAAACAACACCTGTTGGATCTGGTGCCAATGGGACATCGAAGACCCCCTTCCAGCCTGGATAGGTCCTGTCTTCAACCAAGGACTTGTACTCTGTTACTCTTCCCTAGCTGGACTCCAACACTTCCACTGAGTCACTTTCTCCTCCTATATTCTGAGTGCTTGTGTGTGTGTGCTTGTGAACCAATAACTTCATAGGGCTGTGTAGTATGTTGTCTGTTTAATAAACCTGTTACTTTGAAACTGTGAGTTGGGTTTTTGTCTGTTTTCTGACTGTTTCCCCCTTGCCACCACTTATCAACTCCAAGATCCCATCTGTCTATTTCTCTCTGTTTCCTGGCTGCCTCCTCCTTGCCACTGAGCTTCTCCCCTTGCACCAGTGACCTCGAGTAACCCTGGGGCCACTTGACCTTAGAGTAACCCTAACTCGTCTCCAGTCTGCTGGTTTTAATCTTGGACCCAACAACTTTCACTCCTGGCACTTTCACTGTCTCATATCTCTCTCGTTCCCCTCCTTCTGGAGATCTTTGACCCTTGATTTCCCCTCCCATAGTCACCAAGCACCCTAGGTATGCCAAGTTCCCTAAGCACACACATATGCCCCACACCACTCAAGTTAGGATCTCACCTGTGTGTATGTGTAGGTGGGCGGTGTCACGGGGCAGGGGTCTAGGAGTGGCCATGATTTCTCCTAGTGCCCCCTACTGTGCCAAGTTGGTGTCAATGCACCCTCTTTCTCGCCCGCCATGTCTTTGATGGTATAAGTGTTATGGGAGGCTGCCTTTTCAACCCCTTGGACACGGTACCCCTTTTGTATCTTGGTCAGTGCCCCGTCTCAGCTGACCCCATGCACTAAAGCCTTAAGGGCTACATGTGGCTCCTACCACTCCTAATACCACGTCCCAAACCTCTCAGATGTACCGGCTGTTGTCTAGGCAAATCCCTTGCCGCGCCCTCACGGTGGCCTCACTATAGCCCATGTCCTCACGGACATCCTCTGGGCTCATCTTAGTTGCCCGCACCCTCGCGGGTTCCCTGGCCTCTCTCATGGCTGTTTAGCCTGCACTCTCTCACAAGCACTCCCTGGTCTCTCTCCTCTCACCGATGCCTGCATTCCCTGCAAACGCTCTCTGGCCTCTCTTTCGGCCATGCTCCACCAAGGCACTCTTGCGATCCCACCCGCACTGGGCTCCTGCCTCACAATCAGGGCTCAGGTGGCCGTAGCCATGTCTGGCCCCCAGATCCCCTTTCGGGTCTTAAGTGAGCACTCTTCCCAGGCTTTTAATCCGTGCGCCCTCCCTGGGGTCTATCTCTGCGTTTGGGGTTCAGGTGGCCATAGCTGTGCCTGGCCCCTAAATCCCCTTCGCAGGTCTACCACACCTGTGGGGCTCAGGCGGCCTTGACCTTACCTGGACCCTCAATGCACTATGCCCTCTCTCAGGGCTACGGTCAGTGCACCCCTAAATGCTGTGTCCTCTCTGGCACCAGGGTCCCCACACCACTGTGGAGCCCCAATGAGACCTCCTCCCACGCCTATTAGCCTCACCTGGTCCTCCGGTGTAACAACAAACAAAACCATAAGCCAATCAGCTACAACTCAAAACCAAGCCTCCTGGCTAGAATGCAAACTCTAGCCCTCTAGCTAAACCTCATTCAAATCCCTACCAGGGGTTTCTCCTTCCAGTCTCCATGAACTGAAGCTGTTCAGGCCACCAAGCTGCTCTAGGCTGCATACTCTAGCAGAGCTCCTTCTCCCTGGGATGTTAGCAGGGAACTGCTTGGTTGGCCTCAGCCTAGGCTGTTTATATAGGCCAGGCCCTGCCCCCTTCCGGTCAGCTGACTGAACTGCGGTTGCCCCGGCAACCGGCACCTGTACCTTTTCCTAGGAGCAGGGCACTTCAGTGCTCTGCAACAGGCGGTTTGTGTGTGAACTCATGAATATACATATATGTCATCATGTGTGTGATATATGAATTAGTGATCCATGTAGGTGTACTGAGTATGTGGGTATTGACAACTGATTGCTGGAAACTAATTTTCAGTGTGTATAGTGTCTATAGGGTGTATGAGGTTGAATTGGTGATAGGTGTGCATGTGCCTAAGCTGGTAATTTTGGATGTGCATGTGTGCCTGAGTTGGTAGTATGTGTGTGTACGTGCCTAATTGATGTTTGAGTGTGTGCATGTGCAAATGGACACCACACCCTCCTGTCTAACAGCATGATATTGAGATCCTGAGCATTGGCCTGATGCCACAGGACAACAATGGATAAAATCTTGCCTCAGTATTTTCAGTGTTGTTTAATGGAAAAACAGATGCATTTATTCAGTCCAGTTGCCTGAAAGTTCAAAAGATAAAGCACATTCTTAGCAAGAATACACAGTGAACCACATCTAGAAATTCTGTTTGTGATGGTTATTGTTTAAACATTTATTTCCAAATATATTTTATAAATAGGTTTTGCTTAAAAAAAAAAGCTAAACTTATATTGAAAGGGTTAAATTCCTTTTTTAAATAGAATAATCATTTATTGTTTGTAAAACAGCTGTGATATGCTGAAGAATTAATTTAGCCCTCAGACAGGAGGGCTGAATGTACTAAAAAATAGGTTTTATTTTTTGTTTGTGTGAGAGAATCAACAGGCTGGGTATTCTAGGTTAAAGCTGTGAGATGCAAAATTTCATCTTTTCCATGATTCTTCACCCAAAGATGACAGGAAAGATGATGATAGGGCTCATGTAAAGCATTAGGAGGAATGGCAAAGGCAGATTGCTTACTAAACAGGGCACATAAGTAGGCAACTGGCAATAATAAAAAAGTGTAAGTTCTTCTATCCTCATGCCAGAGGTCTAGAAACAAAGACAGGTGAACTAAAATTTCTGCTATTCAGTGATAGTACTCACATAAAAGGCATTTCTGAAAACCTGGTGGAATGGGGAAAATCAGTGGGTACAAACTATATATAAATGGTACAGTCAACTGTATAGATATGAGTGATGCACCCATATGTTAAAGTCAGCATTGAATCAAATAGACTAGAAATCTTACGTGATAAGAAAGATACTATTGTCTCTCTGTAGAAATAGGAAGAGTTTACTTTTGGGTTAGAGTATTGGCAACCTGGCCAGGATGGTAGCTGTGGTCCAGATATGCTATGGGAGATTAACAGTAGAGAACACAATAATACTGGGTTCCCCATACAGATGGACAAAATCTCATGTAGCATGTACAAACTATATTTCTAGATACTATAACAAACTATTTTTGGAACAATTAGTCCTGGTACCTACAAGAGAAAGACCTACTAAATCCTAAGCATTATATAGGATTAACTATTTTAGGTCCACTCTCAAATAATGACTGGAATATAATGAGGTTTGATATCCATGTAAAAGGGGCAAAATGGGAAATCCACCACAGCAGCTTTTAAGTTCTGAAAGGGGAATAACCAAAACAAAACAAAACAAAGAAGGAAAGAAATGAGGATGTTAAAATGAAGTAAAAGAGAAAGGAAAGAATAAAAGTATTGTGACTCATTCTCTGAAAACATCAGCCCAATTTTCACCAGCTGTCAAAGAAGCAAATAGAATATTAGGAATTATTAAGAAGAGAATTGAAAACAAAACAGAAACTCTTGCCATTGTATGAATCCATGGTATGTCTACACATACCTTGAATACTGTTTGCACTTCTAGTCATCCTACCTGCAAAAGAACATAGAACTTGAAAAGGGAAGGCAAAGGTAACAAGGATCATCAGGGGTAGCATCCGTTCTGTGCTCTGTTAGATTAAAGGGCAGTGGGCTGGATGGACTGTTGCATTTCTTAGGTTCCTTATTCAAATTTGTAATGTTATTTTTGTTCCAAAGTTTTTTTTAAAGGGTCTTTTTCATCTTTTCCCCACAAATTTAGGTGTTAATGTTACCAAAACCGTTATTGATATTGTGAACTTACTATAAATTGCTAAAGGTACAGTACTGCTAGCACAGGGTAAAATCAGATCTTTTTCCAAGAAAAGCAAGAAGACAGACAAGGTGTTTTACGCAAGGTCAGTTGGATGCCTAGGAACAGAACTCATCTCTTACTTAGAGTTGGGAGTATCAGGAGGCAGAGCAGGGGGGAAAAGGGTAAAATAGAGCACATATCTGATTATAGCCAGTCAAAAGTTATTTTGGTTAGAGGCAGTTTAGGGGACAGAAGGAAAGCTTGCAGTTACATCCTTGACCTCCCAGCACAGATGAAGATTGAGCCTATACTCTCTTGATGCATCATCACATGAGAATTTCCTGCTATTAGTGAAAGTTAATGACAATTGGAAAATTACCATTAACTTCAGTTAAAGGAAGGTTTAGATTATTTTGTTTCTTACAAACGCTTATTTGGAATCGCAGCCTTTTTCTGAAGTCTACATACAAGTAGTTGTCAATAGGTCATCCAGGTAGTGACTTCTGTAGTTAATCTTGTCCATCATAAGTATATACAATGAATTTTGGTCATGTTATAGATTCAAACTGTTCTCACACTTCCGAAGAATTGTAATATTGTTTCAATGATATTATTAATCTCTACTGACTAAGCTATTTTTGCACCACCAGTTCTTGTTTATACACACAATTAATCACTTTATCACTTTACTCATGAAAACTTACTGATTATTTTCCTATCAAACAGGTCACACTTTCAGGGGAAAAACAAAACAAAACAAAGCAATGCCCCACCCCCCCAAAAAAAAAAACCTGAGAGAAAAACTTTCTTTACATAAGAAAGAAAATGCATGACAAAAAACAAACAACTCCCCATTTCTAAAAACTGCAGATGTGTGGTACAATATACCTTAATGACTGGAAGACAGTTAAAAAATATATTTTTGCATGTTCTGCAAGTGAATTATGAGTAAACTTTCAAAATGTCACAAAGCAGACTGTTATCAATATGTATCAACATCCTGAAGCTACTTGTTGGTAATAAATGTCAGTAGAAAATTTTATGGCTTTTACAGCTTATCTTCAATTTGTAATAAGCTTTGTGCATGACCCATTATTTTATGAGTGAGAACAACTGTCAAATGAATGTATTTGTAATGTCAGGAGTTTCATTACAACATGACCTCAGGCTGAAGGCTAGGTGCTAAACTGCTGCTAGGTTTATATCTTTTGACCATATTTGACAAAAAGGGCTATGTAGCTTGCTACTTTCATTACTTTTTCTTTACCTTTTTAATTAATAATTTAACTTACATTTCTTATGGCCTCATTATCACTCCACTATTTCATTAACTAATCATTACAGCAATGCAGTTTATAGCTTTACAGGCAAAGAGACTAGAAGTATTAACCAGTAGCTTTGAGTTACATAGCAATAGCTCTGATTTGCAAGCAGACCCTGCAGCAATGTGGATTTTATGTCATTAGAAATCTTTTCATCTTCCTCTCTCTCTCTTTTTTTTATATATTTAAAACAGAAGAAAAGATTTTAATTCCTTCTCCGAATGATTCATATCCTGTGGATTTTTCCTATTAGGCAATGAAGCTATGATATTAAGATTGAGTATATAAATAATTCTCATAATTCACAGAGAAGAAAGAGAAATAATTACCTCAGAACATTTCATTATGAATGGAATTCTATCAAAAACTTTAAAAAGGGGGCATTAATACAAATTAAAGTCCTAGGAACTCATTTTTTAAGTACTTAATCCTGTATTTTTTATTTAACTTTTGCCAGACCAATGAGATTTTTTTTTTGATGGGCAAAATGGATTGCTGTGTGGGAAAAAATTAAATGCAAAATATAACATTTATATGATGAACAAATATTTTATATTTTATTTTTGTCATTTTAGAATAGATGAACTTGTACAGTTCACCAGCTCTATGGAATCTACTATAAATTTAGGCTCTCTGAATATCATATCCGCTTGCTTATCAGTAGAATACAAATAATTTAAACTAATTTAGCAAACTGAGGCTCAAGTTGCCTTTTCTGGCTATTATTCTACATCTGAAGTAGAAATCTGTTGAAGAAGTTGAGAATTTGTACGATTTTGTTATGCAAAATATCATTGCATGCATGCCAGGCCATAATTCCAAGACGCGCTGAGCACTTTCAGTTTGAATAGAAATAATAAGAATCGCAGCAGTTATTACCTCACAGATTCCAACCAAATTAACTAGCACATTATTTTTAACAGAATGTCAAGGAAGGCTGACATACAATGCACCTGTATATATGTCAGACAGTGCCCTCTCGGGGGTGCTTGCTCAGGACTGCTGCAGCCTCAGCTGGTCTCTGAGTCACCAGAAACTTGCCTTCTAGACCAGTGGTTTTCAACCTTTTTTCATTTGCAGACCCCTTGGGAAGTTTTGAATGGAAGTTCAGTCTCCTTTCCATTCTGTACATGTGGATATTCACATACTTTTGATTATAGTTAGCTTTTCTGGGCCCCTTAAACATAACATGCAGACCTCAGGTTGAAAACCACTGTTCTAGACTATGGGGGGGAACTCAGGTTCCTTCCCACTTGAACACATGGCTTTTTGGTCTGTCACCTTCCTTAGTATTATGTGGTCCTGACTAAAGGAGCAAGCATCCAGTTTGGCTCTGACTATAACCACAGTTCCAAGCAGCATAGCAGACATTTTATTCAATTAAAGGCATTAGCTGAAGAAAAGACAGAGGTTCTTCATCCCTTCCAAACAGATTAAGTAGTCCTTCTGTCCCTAATCCAGTCTACAAAAACCTGAACACTCGCTTCCAGTTTGTTCATCTTCCCAAAGCTCCTTTACTTCTCTCAGTCCTCAGACATTTCTGGCCTGGAGCTGCCAAACTGGTTTTTGTCCAGCCAGCTGTCACATTGTAATGTCTGTCACCTCTAGACAACTTATTGGTGTTGGGCATCTTACCTTTGTTGATATGTCAACAAGACTCTGTTGAAAATAAAGTCTCCTCTGGCATGTCTACATGTGCATTAATGTGCTTTGGCTGATGCAAATTAAATTTAGTACTTCCAATGTGAGGTACTAAATTAATGCACATTAGGCTGCCCTAATGAGTAGTAGTGCCTGTGCATTCTTTTTAGGTGATGCCTAATGTGCATTTTACTGTGGCCTATTTTACTGTGTATTAGCATAAAAGCACAGTTTTTTATGCACCACTTTAATGCACTGTAAAATAGGCTACTGCACATTAAAACATATGTGTAGACATGCCCTCTCAATTCTTCCTTCTATGGGCACAGGCTAAGGAGGTAAACTGAGTTATACAAGATTATAATGTAAATACAGTAAACACAGAAATATCCCAATAAAACACATAATCCATCCCAGCACGTGGATATTTTTTCACGCGAATGGAATCCCAGTGAACTCCTGAGATCCCCAGCTGTTTGCAGAATTATGTCCATTATGTTCAACCATAACCACTTCTCTCAAATCACACTTGATCTTCCCCACTCACATTATAGCTTGATCAAGTCTAGCCTGAAAAACCTCCTGAAAAACCACAACAGGAGAAAAACAGATGCTAGATTTCTTTTCTTGTTTCCTACAAGGCTTTTCTGGAATAAGTTAGTAGCTTATAATTGTACACAAATTCAAAACCCTAAAATGAAATGAGGAAAAAAATACTACTACTTATCCCCAGAATAAAACAAATAAATTATTTTACTATAATGCACATCAGCATAACCACCTTTATTCTGCTACTGAATTATTTTGCATAATATGGAACTTCACAATTTACTGAATGTGTACAGGCTTCCTTAAGAAGCTTGCTATCTAGCATTACCTATATTTTTTCTTCATTTACTCTTATAATAATTAAAAAGGAGAATTTCAGGCAAATATGCCTACACAAAATTACATAAATTAATTTTTTAAACTGATCCTGCAATTACTGAAGTCAAGAGTTTTAGCATTGACATAAAAGGGATCCTTTACAAAGGAACAGCCTGCATTAGATCTTTGAATGTTCTGGTGCTGAGACAGATGAGAGATTTTTTTCATTAACATACAGTGGTTGTGTTACATTATTATACTGTTAAATTGGTCACCTGTTTATGTGGTTCAGTCCCTTAAGCAGTCAGCAGTCTTATCGTTGAACTTTATATAGGTTGGGTTTTTTCTGAGGTGCTGAGGCTTGTTCATTCCAGTTGAATTTGGTTGCAGTAGTGTATGCTCAACTCATCTAAAAATTAGGCCTGTGAGTATATGTGTATATCTTTTAGTAGAACAATATTAATTTGCAGTAGTTAGAAGAGGAGAACACAAAAAGGAGAGTGGTAAAAAGTAATTTGCTTAATATAGCAATGAAGTGTTACCTTCTTTTTCCTGCATTTCTTGTTTCTGCACAATATCACCAACTATGGGCTATTCTGTGTTTTTTTTTTTCCCTGTAGGCTACTATGTTTTCCCAATTTAGAAGCAATTTTCAGGCCAGGAATTATTTTAAGAACAGGAAAATCTCCACTCTGTTGCATTTTACTTCTTTTAGATAAATCCTTTACTTTGTCACAGAGATCCCTTAATGTCTACACTGGAACAGTAGAGACAGCTCTGAATGCTAACTTCTTCCCTCCTGCCCCCTGATGTTGAAGCAACTTAGCTGCTCTTAGCTCCCTCTATAGTTAGTAGAGAAGGCAGATGATGTCTTTAAAGGAAAATGATGGCTCAATCAAGAAAAGGCCATCCCACTTTATAGTAATCACCTCTATAAAAACACCTTGTCTCTCTATAAAAACAGACATTTGTCCACATTTACAGCATTATTGGAAACAAAATAGTTCTCTCTCTTATTCTTACGCAATGGAGTAACTCCAGTTCTCAGAGGTCACTGTGCAGTAATAGTGAGGAAATTATACCCTTCTTTAACGAGCCCCTGGTTTTCCATCCTTTAGAATATTGCATAAGAAGCTATCCATTCTCACTGCATAGCAGGGTGGATATGACCCCCCCCCTCTGAAACCTGTTACTTTTGCAGTAGTCATAAGAAGTACTGTGTAACAATGTAAAACATTTTGAACAATATTTTTTCTAATCTGCACAGCTCTCACAGATTAATTTTGTTCTTTGATCATGGCATAGGGTGTTTGTTGAATAAGAACGAATTATGAGCATAGTGAGAAATTCAGTATTTGTCCCAAAGTTTGTTAACTTTGTCAGACTGAATGACCCTTCTTGCTCAGGAAGAAAGAGGTTGAGAGTAGAAATTGAACCAGGTCTTCTCCAATGTTGTATAAAACCCAATTTGAGCTTACCCAAAAGATCACAAAGAAAGCAAAGGTTCTGTGATGTCAGCAAAAATGTCCCCAGTGTCTTGTTTGGGGGACTTTTTAATAAGGCACAGGACTGACAGGTAAAAATCATAGTAGATATCTTTGAATCCGGAATATCAAGGTGGTTACAGTCTCAGACTCTGATCATTTTGAAAGTTTTGTAAGCCCAGATACCTCAGGGATCGATTTCATAGTTTCCCAGAATCTATCAGTCTAGACTCTGAAAAGTTTACAAGTACAAGCAGAACCTCAACAAAAAAATCAATACTTTGAAATCAATATGTATTGTGCTGATGGCCTGTTCTACTTTCAAACTCTGACACTGGATACTTTATTCTGCCAGGAAAGTCAAAATTATCTTGTGCCAAAGGGTTAGACAGTTGTGAATTTTATGCTACTTTTTAAAAAATGAAGTATGATAAAGGAAGATGGAAGTTTAGGATGACATTATGCAGTGCTCTCTCCCTGAAAATGAAATAGCTTTCTTTTTTGAGGTTTTACTAGGGAAGACAGTATTGAATTTGATGTGCGTGCGCACACGCATGCGCGCGCGCACACACACACACACACACACACACACAGAGGCCTTCTCTACACATTACTGTTATCATGTGACTAACTGGTTAGTTGTGCAGTTACCTTGAGGTCAACTACCTGTGCAAAGTAGCTACCCAAAACAATTTCCAACCAGCTATCAAGTTAAACCTCAAACACATGTACTAATTTTATAGTTAGTTGCTTTTGAGCTTAAATTTGAATGGCAGGCTTGCCGGTGGCAGCCTGAGGCATTGGTTTTGGAAAAGTTTTGAAATAATTTGTAGGGTACTTCACTTCCCCCTACCAATCAAGTGAAGGTAGGGGCGGAACTAGCCCCACCCCTACTGTGGGGTGAGGTGAAGAGCCAGACCTGAGAGGGGACTAACACCCCCCTCTCTCTGATTGGTCTGTTTTCAATCAAGGGGCATAGCCCCCAAATGGAATAAAAGAGTAGCATGCCTTGCACATGGGTGGCTGCATCCCAGGATGGAGAAGAGGGCAAGGAAGATCTGGAAGAGATGGCCAGTGGGGTGAAGATGTTTCCCCAGAAGTACCCAAAGACTCCTCATTGAACTGGAAGCAGTAAGTGGTACCACCCCCAGCCTCACTGTTAGGAAGTATGGCACCAGTGCACAGCCAGTGTATGGAGAGTCTGAAAGGCACTGAGACCCTGGGAGCTGCACGAGGTCTCCAACCCCTGGCACAAGGCCAGGCAGTTGGTGCACAGCTGGGGCCTGGAGGGTCCAGGAAGGTCTGAGACCCTGGGAGCTGTACGAGTCAGTGCAGGTCTCCAACCTGGTGCACAAGGCAGGGTGAGCAGTGCACAACAGGTACACAGAGGATCCGGGAGCAGACCAAGGCCCTGGCACCACACCAGGTGGCTTGGGTCTCCAACCCCTGGCACAAGGCAGGGCCAACAGTGCATGGAGTGGTACACAGAGTCCTGAGCAGGCCAGAAGCTAAGAGTGCCCCAAAGCCAAGAGGCCCCCTGCTGAGGAGAGACATGCCTTGCCCTGGAAGATGAGGAAAGATTCACTGGGCCCTTGGAGGAGTCATGAGTTGCCTGGGAAGGGGATTCCCACAGGGAAGGAGGCCTTCCCCGCTCCCCTCCACTCCCGTTGGGATATTTGAGCAGTTGGGATATTTAAGTTGGATAAAGGGGAAGCTGGGGTATCTGGGGCTCCCCACTCCCCTCCTTTCATTTAGGGCCACTCCTTTTCCTGAGAGGTTGCTATTGATTATTTATCTCCCTCTGGGGCCCTGTACATCATATTTTGTGAACAGTGCGTGTGCCTCATGCTTTGCAGATTTGTATTCCATTAGAGTATAAGATTCATAATGTTTACTGAGACCTTTGCTTCCCAGATCCCTCACCTGCATCCAGAGAATTTGCATAGAGTTGTGTGTGTGTGTGTATATATATATGAATTCTCAACTTCATAAACAAGACATCTTAGGAGAAGAAAAAAAGACATATCTGTATCTAATCAGGTCAACTCCCAATTTCAGTCTGCCCAGAGAAATAAATTCATATTCTTTGTGGGTTAATAAGGTCTGCTAATCAATAAATCAGATACTTTCTACCTTAAGGGGTGTGTGCATGACACTCCCTCTATAAATGCATGTAAGGGCATAATGGGATATAACGCACAATCCACATAATTGCACTTCCTAACATGCCACACCTGCATGGCAGGAGGTGTGATTTTGGGATCACATATCAGATCCCATTGTGCCTTATTTCCAGTATACGGGAAGCCTGACCTCAGGCTCCCTCTGCATCAGCAACAAGCAAGCTCCCACTGCTGGGAGCTCCATCAGCTTCCTGACGAGCACATGAGCTTGCTTGTGGGAAAGCAAGTGCCAGTTAGTGTGTGTGTGTGTGTGTGTGTGTGTGTGTGTGTGTGTGTGTAATTCAAGTGAGGAGTGCAGGGCTGCAGCAGCCTAGCCCAGAGCATCCCAGTCCTCAGACAAGAGGAGACTAGACTTGGGGAACAAGCCCCAGTTCATCAGTGTGTGTGAGCTAAAGGGAGGGTGCAGGCTTCAAGAGCAAATGCAGTACATCTGTGTGCTCACCTGTGAGAGAAGTGTATCTGCTTTAGCATGCAGCCTGATCTGCATGGCCCACTGCAGGGCTGCAGATTAGGGCAGTGTACACTGTATGTTGAAGAGACCCAAATGTGCTAGCACTGCACTGACACCTAGGCCAATGTGAGAGGACTCCAGCCATGAGGGACGGGGGCGGAAAAGGGGGCAAAGGAGCTAGGGATTGTTTACATGTGTAAATTCACTGTGCATAAAGTGTATGTGTGTAAAGTGTATGTGTGTAAATTAACTGTGCATAAGGGTCATTAGTAGCATTTGTAAATAAGCATCAAGGGCAACCAGCATGGTTTCATTAGGGGCAGGTCATGTTAGACTAACCTGATTGCCTTTTATGATCAGGTCACAAAAGCCTTGGATGCAGGTGTTGCCGTGCATGTAGTCTTTCTGGACTTCAGCAAGGCCTTTGACACCATCTCCCATCCCATCCTCATTAAAAAATGGGGTGACTGTGGCATTGATGCCTACACAGTTAGATGGATTGCAGATTGGCTAAAGGGTCACACTCAGAGGATGGTGCTGGATGGGCCATATTCAAGTTGGGGAGAAGTGGGCAGCAGAGTCCCCGAGGGCTTGGTCCTTGGGCCTGCGGTGTTCAATCTCTTTATCAGCAATTTGAACGACGGGGTGAAAAGCACCCTGTTTAAATTTGTTGATGATACCAAAATTTGGGGTGAGGTGAGCACGCTAGTAGGGAGGGAAAGACTGCAGCAGGACTTGGATAGGTTACAGGGGCGGACTAGCAAAAACAGGATGCACTTCAATACTGACAAGTGACGGGTGCTGGACTTGGGCAGTAGTAACCAGCAGCACACTTATAAGATGGGAAATGCCCTTCTTGAGAGCATGGAGGCAGAAAGGGAACTGGGAGTCATTGTTGACTCCAAGATGAACATGGGCCGACAATGCGAGGTCACAGTTGGAAGGGATAACTGCACCTTGTCATGCATCCACAGGTGCCAAGAAGGTGATCCTCTCCCTCTATGCAACACTGGTCAGGCCACAGCTGGAGTACTGTGTCCAGTTCTTTGCGCCTCACTTCAGGAGGGATGTGGACAACATTGAGAGGGTCCAGAGGAGGGCCACCAGAATGATCCGGGGACTACAGGGCAGACCCTACAATGAGAGACTGCGGGACCTGAACCTGTTCAGCCTTCACAAGAGAAGGCTGAGGGGGGACCTGGTGACAGTCTATAAACTCACTAGGGGGGACCAGAAGGGTTCAGGGGAGACGCTGTTTCCCCTAGTGCCCCCTGGCATGACAAGGAACAATGGACACAAGTTATTGGAGAGTAGATTTAGATCAGACATCTGCAAGAACTACTTCACAGTTAGGGCGGCTAGGATCTGGACCCAACTTCCAAGGGAAGCAGTTCTGGCTCCTACCCTGGGGGTCTTTAAGAAGAGGCTTGATGCCTACCTAACTGGGATCATTTGAGCCCAGTTTTTTCTCCTGCCCAGGCAGGGGGTTGGACTTGAAGATCTACAAGGTCCCTTCTGACCCTTCTTCTATGATTCTATGATGAGTCTATGATCCAATAGCTCAAGCTGTAAATATGAAACAATTTATTTATTAGTGTTTAACATCTAATTATTGTTAATGCTTCTCCTTTTCCCTATATAACAACTGAGAGGTTATCAGTTTGTGAACCCCATAGGCACCCAAATGACTATGCCTGTACCACCAGTGCTCCTTTTGTGTACTGTATGTAGAGTTATTTTGGTAGCAATTTGGAATTTGTGTCCATTTTAGTTGTATCTTATTTTGTATATAATCAGATTGTACATAATTAAATATTCGTAAATAATTATATTGGTGGTTGCAAAGGGTTTTTAAGTATAATAGGGGGCCTTCCTGCAAAGAGTTTTTAAGTGTAAAAGGGGCCCTTCCTGCTGGAAAGCCCCATTTTGCCTTCTGGGAGAGCCAAATGAAGCTTACACTACTTAGCACCCCAAATTCCAACACCTGGATGTGGCACATGAGTAGCGCCATGTGCCAGATTTAAAGTTTATTTGCAGCTTTCTCTAAAATGATGCAATAACATCAACAATAAGGTAAAATAAAATATAATAATAATGTGAGTCTGGTTGTTATTTGGTTCTTTGCCAAATGGTAAAATGCATTCCAAAGTGATCAGTCTCTATTTGGATTCCTTTTTGACACTTACCTTTATTCTCATTCTCCATATACATCTGTAACCTCAATGGGCACGTCCACATGAGCTTCAAGTGTGTCCCTTTGAGATGCTGCAAGAGGCATGTGCAGGAATGAAAAAACATTCCTGCATGTATTCAGAGGGCAAAATTAGACCCTTAGATATCCAGGGGAACAAAAAAAAAACACCCCAAAACCAAAAATGCTCCACAGAACAGCGGGGCAAGGCATGGTCCCAGACCATGCCTGGAGGCAATTCAGGAGTTGGTCCTTTAGAATAGACACTCTGGTTTCTGGCCAGAGCATCTCTGTGGTGGCCCTGCTTCCCCTGGCGCTGTTAAAAGTAAGTTAGAGACATGGGGTGGGGAAGTTTATGAGTGTGGGTGGGTGTGGTTGGGTGTGAAGGGTGGCAGTGGAATGTCAAGGGTGTCAGGAGTGGAGTGGGTTGTCAGGGGCTATGGGGAGCAGAAGGAGATGCCGGGGGTTGTGGGGAGGTAGAGGGGTTGTGTCCCAGTGGATGAGTACATGGAGGGGCTCAAGTGGGGGCTGACACTTGCCTGTCCCCACCCGGACCCCATGGTGCCAGCAGCAGCAGGCAGCGTGGCTGTGGCTCTGCTGCAGGCATAGTGAGCAGTGACATGGTGCTGTGTGACTTGCACTCTGTATATGTTGAATGGATCTGGCCCCACCTGCTATTTCATGGCTGTGGGCCAGGCTGGGTCCATTCATCAACTATGTAGCCCAAGTCACACAGTGCCACGTCACTGCCCACTGTGCCTGCAGCAGAGCCACAGCCCCTCACAGTCCCACTTGCTTGCTGCTGCTGGCACCATAGCCACCAGGTGGGCAAGCATGCACAGGTGGGCAGCCCCGAAGCCATCTGTATGGGAAGCAGGGCATACTAACCCATGCAGGGCCAATGGGTGGCAAGTGGCTGGGCACACCTGAGCATCATGGAAAACATGCCTCACCAGCCCGACCTGACCTGATCCAGCCCAAGCAGTGCAGCTAGTGTGCATTTTCAGAGAAGCCATGCCTCCCAGAACTGCACTGTGGTGCAAAACCAGAATAGTGAGTGTAAGAGAAAACGGCAATACAATCATAAAAAAACAGATGACCCTTGAAAAAGCAGATGACCTTTTTCCCTCTAAGATTAACGATCTCCTCTTGCTGACAGTAAGTGACGTGTACTTCTCACTGACAGTAATGTGTAACCACGAAACCAGGCTAAACTAGTCCAAGCTTGCTCTGTACCATGTTTTGTAATTTTGTAATGGCAAAAGGAAAAACCTAGATGCCACGCAACAATGTAGCAATGCATTGCTTAATGTATAAATACCAAGCTGTAAACTCACTTCAGGGGGAACTCTCTGTCTTTGTGACACTGGGTGGCCCCCTCTGCAGAGCAATAAATCCACATGCAGATACTTCCTCGTTCTCTGCCTAATTGATCGCAGCTAGGAACGAGCCCAAAGATGGGATGTGGCCAGTTCTCTTTGGTGTATGAGCACACCCTTCAGTGTATGGGTGCTATGTAGTAGCTGATCAACCTTTTTTCCCTTACATGAGTCATGCCAGGCTGGGTCCTGCCATGTGCTGCCTCCCCACAAGCACCAGAGGAAGGACCTGGTGCATCCTGCAGGGACAGTGTGCCAAGCCAAACTGGGTCCTGCCAGCACTGGGCCACTTGCAATATCAGGCCAGGCCAGTTCCTTAGTGTTAGGACCTGGCTTGGATTGATGCACTGTCCCTGTGTGCCACACTGAGTCCTGCTGCCATGGAACTGGCCTGGTCTGGTGAAGCGAGTGGCCCCAGTATCAGCAGGAGCCAGCTTGGCATGACACATGGTCCTCACATGTGGCGCCAGCCCCCAACGCATCGCACAGGCAGCACCAGCTCTGAGCCACTCGGGGCCACTCCACATCATGGTGAGGGGGCTGGCAGCAGTGGGCTCTGAGCACCCCACTCCCACTGCTGCTCCAGGGGGTAAGTTGTGAGCCCTGTGGGGGTGGGGAGGAGCTGTGCCCCTGCAGGGTGGCTGGGACCCTGCAGGGGATACGGCCTGTGGCCCCCCTGGGAAGGAAGCACAAGTACTATCTGGGGGTCTGCACCCTGTGGGAGCCAAGGGACTCACACCTCCTGAGCAGCCCCTCCCCTAGGTGCCCTCACACCCAAAGTTCCCCCTCAATTGCTTCACACCAACCCACATCCCTCCACACCCACCCACCTTCCCTCACACCCCTTCCCAACTCTTTCCCAGCTGGGGAAGGAGGGTGGCAGGGTCCTTTCCCCCCACATCTCTACCCCCATAGCTGAGAGGCAGGGGGCAGGTGAAGGGGTGGGGCTGGGTTTTGTAGCCTGGCTCCACTGGGCAGCCCCTGTCTCAGGGGCTTTTCCCTATAACCATTGTGCAGACCCTGTTGGGGGGTGGCAGTGCTGGGGCAGAGGCATCAGTTTCCCCCCTGCCTGCCCTCCTGTGGATGAGAGGCAGGGGGCTAGCAAAGCGGTGGGGCTGGGGCATTCGCTGCCCAGAGAAGCTAGGAGGCATATGGGAGCATCTCCCATATTCTGGCCTTGGCCAGTGCCAATATCTGCCTGCCTTGGCCAATGGAAGTCTGAACATGAGCTCTGTTCTTTAATGGTCCAATCTACACAGTTTAGAGAAACCTACATAGATTGGATTGATTCTGCCTCAGGCTTTTTGACTGTCTGTACTTAGCCTTAAGCCTTAATAGAAGTATACTACTCAAATACCTTGGTACATAATATTTGCTGTAACATTTCAGATCTTAACAGCTATGTTTAGCCATATGCAAACTTCCAGATACAATATGACTTTCTTTAAGCAAAGCACTATTCATATCGTGCTTTAAGCATAAAGTAACACCTTTACGTATAGATTTAAAATGAGTATTTGATTGTTTAAAGTGTGTGGGGGGTGTTGTTTTTTTTAAAACCCTGGAGCAGGACCTTAAAAGGCATTGTTAATCAGAATGTTTAAAAAAGGGAGGGGGGGATAATTCTTCTCAGATTTCTTTTCGGGGTTTCATAAAGCATGAGCATGCAAGCTTAGAGATAATCAAATTGTCTTTTACAAGCCCAAGGAGTACAAACATATGCCATACAACTCAGTATTTGTATGCCTTCCTAGGTTTCACATTTATGGGTATGACATTTTCTGATTAATTAGATGACTCTGTTACTACACATTGCTGTACACAATGATGAGGAAATGCCTTTTAATGTGCTTAGTTTTGAAAATGCTTGTGCTTTAGGATATTTTCAGAAGGCAAATTTCTCAAAATGTTCCCCTCCTTCCCCAGCATTTACCCATTGGTCTGAATGTCAGCTGCTTTTCTATGTCTTGTTCACTGCAAATGACTGCAAATGATGCGTGATGAAAAATGTCATATTCCAGATAAAGAACAACTATGCTTGTGTGTATTAATTTTTACTAATTAGTTTTGATTATGTCTGTTCTCTAACTAAGAAGGAAAATGCTCAGAAAACTATGATTTAGGAAAGCCAAAGTAATATAAAAATGCCAGAGCATTCTGTATATTAACAACAAATACTTGAAGAATAGTCTAAATGGAAAAAAAAAAAATTGTAGCATGAGAGGTATCTAAATTAATAAGACACACTTGTCAAGAAAATTCAATAGATATTAACACAGACTTCTCACATGGTTGTCCCTGCTTCTACAAGCAATACTGACATGGGACCCTACCTCCAAAAGGTCACCTTTAATTTGAATTCCCTATAGCTTTGGTCTCACTTTGCTGACAGCTGTAATTTATCTCTTAGATGAGGAAATATCTTTACAATATTGGTAACAGAACGAAGAGATAGAAGTTTGCAGTGGAAAGTGTTGCAGGGTGGGGCGTGGGAGAGAAAAAGGTGTAATTTGCTTTGTTTTACACTTCTTCTGTATTCCAGAGTGCAGTGACAGTCACACTATTATTCAGACTGGGCAAGAGCTTGATGTGAAACAGGCTACTAGAATAATACATCTGTGCATTACAGTACAGAGTGCTGCTACCCCATATGGTTCCTTTTCGCCTGAACAATGTTCTGCTATGAGAAAAAACATTAGAGTTGCAGGACCAGTATATAACAGGTGCATAAGTTGTGTATAGCATATAACTTATGAGACTAATATTTCTGATTTAGTTTAATCTATAAAGGTGCAATTCGACCCTGCCTTATCCTTGATCGTCATGTTGGCGTGTTGCCATCCTTTTGATCTGTTTGTTTATTCAGTTTGTCTTGCTCACTGAAATATAGGACCAGGCAAAAGCCAAGGAAAAAATCCACTGCTGTACAAAAACTCATTAAAAATATCCCAGAGCAATAAAAGTTATTACCTTTTTAACTATAAGTTAATGATTTGGGGACTCTAGCATCACAGTTACTGGGATAAATTTATAGTATCCCTTGCAGGTTACTGCTAGGTGCCCCAGAGACTATCAGGAACTACATGAAACCACTACCTAAAAGTATGAATTGTATACAAGTGAATTTTTTTCTGCAGCAGTAATCTGTTAAAAAATTCTTATTTTTGCTGCAGTTTACATTAGGTGACTTTAATCTGAAAAGTGTTGTGATTGGTAGGTTTCACAGAATATGTTCTGTAACATTAATAAATATTTGCTAAAGCTGGATGCAGTTGGTAAAACTATCACCCACGTGTGCAAATTAACTTTTTGTTATTTTAATCATTGACATTTTACCATATGAACTCAGCATGCTTGTGCAAATCACTTAGAAAAGCTACTTCACTTGAAATGTTATTCCTTTGAAATTTTGCTCTTTGACAATTTTTGCTTGTGGAGAGGAGACAGGGAGAGATCCAGCAGCAGAGAGGATTAGTTATATTTGTAGCAAATTACATGCACAGACAAAAACACAGCCAGGCAGGGGCTCTGGAAATGGATTGTTTCCACAACCACCACCCTATTATCTATCTTGTATGTAAGACCAAGCTGAGATGAGTAGGCATCCCTGGCCAGTAGTAAGTGCCAGGAGGAAAAATTGAATGAAATTGCCTAGTATCCTGTCTGTTTCTTGCAGCAGCCTCTTTAATTTTAAGTATCAGTAAAACTAACCAGACTTTGATTTGCTTCTAAAAAGCCTGCAGCAAAAGTACAGACTCAGTTCCTCAATGCTGCTTAGTATGCATTTGGTGAGAGAGGCTAGAAGTCTCTCCTTTATATTCTCTGCCTCTGTTTTCTTCACTCCCTTCCTCTTAATAACAGTAGGCTTAACTCTATGCATCAATTGCTGCTGCAGCCATCTATGCGGCATCTCAGTGCTAGGACAACCTGATTGGTTTATGTAGACTCAGGGGAGGAAGACAGGTGCATAAGCTGAAGGAATGTGTGTAAGAGGAAAAAATAAGTGTTGGTGCCTTAACTTTTCAAGCATCAAAGACGACAAAGAACAAAGTGCAGGCTTTGTTATCATGAAGGGGAACAGCCTTCATTATTCCAGGCCTTTTCGATCCATTTCCCAAAAAAGGTTGTTTAAATAACTATACTATCCCTCATTGCTTTCTGTGAGACATGGACAAGTCTTGCAGCAGGAACTGCTAGTAACTTCCTGGCTACCTTTCTGTGCACAGGGATCTCCCTACCCATTATTCTTCTAGTAGGGATCCTGGAGACTGGACAGCCATCACTAATCCACAGGCATGAAACGGAAAGAAAGAAAAACTCCAAAGAAGAAGATGAGGGAGAATGATGTTACTTCCATTTTTCCTATTACCAGAGGTTTGGATAAAAATCCCCCTGTTATTTTTGAGGCAGTAAAGACCAATATGAAAGATGAAGTGGTTCAGCATAGAGTCAGACAGTTTTCTGTTGAAAGGCCTCCCCTTTTGAACAGGCCACACTACTTTCCAAGTTTCTGCCACTCTTGGTTGTCTTTCCAATATGGGTCATGTTTTATGTCAGCCTTTAGGTGGTTATTTGGTCCTTTGATGTGTACATTTTTCAAGCCTGGTTTCCTTATTGTCTTGCCTTCTATGTAATATGGGTATTTTGTGTTGGAAAGAAGGGAAAATGTATCATTTGGAGTGTTTGCAGCAAGTTGAAATCCTAGCCTTACTGAAGACGGCAAGAGTTCTATTGCTGACTTCAGTAAGGTCAAGATTTCACTTTCATTTTGAATGATCCAAGAGCATCTTTGGCATCCAAAATGTTTTCAGTTGAAAGCTGGAGTAGTCTACCAGGTTTTCAAATTATTTTTGGCTAGTTCAAAACATTTGCAATTTGAATCTGACAGTTTCAAAAATGAGATTGAACTGGGTAGCTAAACTAATGTGCAAAAAGGATCTATTATATGTAGGGCCAAATAAAACTGTTCAAATTAACCTATGTAAGAACTGAACATCATTGTTTTAGATTAGCTTAGATTTTGTTTTTTGAATATTGCAGTTGAATGACAACTAAAATCATTCATTAATACTTGTGTTCAACTTCTATCACTTATTTCTAGCTAAACCTTCCAATAGTCTTATACTTCTCTGTAAAAAAAATTACAGCTTATTTAAGAGATTTTAAGCTTTCCCAGGAGTACATTTTCATCTAAAACTAGAACAATCTTTTTCTTGGAAATGACTGTTTCGTGGTTTTTTACTTGTTCCTTAAATAATTCTTTGTCACTATAAATCTCGATTGAGTTAGACACTACCAAAAATTGAGGGTGACTATTAAAATATATTAGGCCAGGGGTTGTCAACTGGGGGTAGTTGGACCAGTTCTAGGGGGTATGCATGGGTGGGTGGAGACGGAGTGCCACTGTGTCCCAGGAACATAGCTGGGGTGCAGCAAGGGCAGTGGCACCACTCTGTGGGGTGGAGAAGCTCACGTACTGTGGCAACCACCACCACACACCAGCTCACTGAGCTTCTCTGCCCCATAGAGGGGCACTGCTGCCCTCACCCCAGGTCAGTGAACTTCCTCACCCCAGCCCTGCTCCTGGAAGGCAGCAGTGCTCCATCCCTGCCTGCCCACATGCCGATCCCCACATCCCTCCTCTGTGTTTGGCCTTGCGCTCCTGTCCCCCCACTCACCCTTCGATGTTTGGCCGTGCTCTACCCCCCACCTTGCATTCATTGTTCAGCTGCCAGTGGTACTTAGACCAGAAGAAGTTGAAAATCCCTGTCTTAGGCCCCTGACAGACATTACATTTAAGATATGATTAAATAGTTAGTAATGTTGTCAATGGTGACCTGGCCATACATTCAATCAATTAACGGTGTGATAAATGAATCTGTGTAATAACTTTATGGCTGGTTACAATCACACATTTATCTGAACATGTGACCAGTGCTCTGGGCCTCTGGAGGATAAATGCCTTCAGCCCACATAGAACTCCCATATGCTCCACAGGCTGGGAGCCCCACCCTGATAATTGCAGCTTCCAGTGTAGCAAAACCCCCAGTTTCTTTCCTTTTTTTAAAATTGCATTTCCTCCCCTTCTCCAACCATTTCTGACTTTTTCTCTCCCTCTCTGTTCCCTATAGATAAGTATAAGTGAGCTCAAACTTAGGATAAGCTTTAAACATTTTTATTTTTTGGTAGCAAGTTTTGGTTTTGGATAGCCACGATTTTATATTGTATTATTATTAGGCTTGTATTGATTTTTACTGTTGTATATTGTATTATTATCATTTTGTATTGCTTTTTATTATTTCATATGGATATTGTATGATTTAGGCCTGTGTTTGTAAGTGAACCAAAGTCATGTCAAGTTTCCATCTTATATGTCAAGCCTCCATCTTCTGTCCTCTGCCTGGGCATCCCATGTTGCATCCATATGATTCATTGTACGCCTCCCATGTAAATTGGTTCTCCGATGAATGAGAATGATTGGGCATGATGGAAATACAATGGTAGCAGGCCTCTACTGAATAGCCTGTAACAACTAGGCTATCACCTCGCATTGATTCATCGAGGAACCGCGGACCTCACCCAGGAAAAGAGACAAGAACCCAGCATTTGAAAGACAAAAGACCCTGCAGAACCAGCAACTCTACCATTGTACCGCATCATTACAGACACCTGAAACTGCACATCCCTGCATGGAGCACACATGCTCAGTACGCCAGGGGCTGACCCTTGCCTGGGCATGCCTCCTGTCACTAGGGTCACACATGGTCTGCCCCTATAAAAAGGGGGCAGTGAAGACAGACCCAGTGGGAATGCCATTTCCATCCAGACCAAACCAGCTTCACATCACCTATCCACCCCAGAGGCCCTGCCGGTGACCCTGTCTGGACAACACCGAGCTGAAGGAGACCCCAACTGGCCATCAAGGATCAAATTTCACCTGGGATAGGTAGATATTACCTGCATACCTCCTCCTACAATTTGGACTCATTCTCTTTCTCTGTCTCTCTCTCTCCTCATGGACTTCAACCCCTGCACCAAGCCTCTTTAACCCCTGCTGCCATTGTATGTGGGTGGGTGGGTGCAAGGGAACCAATTTGGCATTGTGTCACCATCTACTCTGTTCAATAAAACCACTGTCATTTGCAACCCCGAGTTGGGTCATATTGTACTAAATCCCAGTCCTTTCCTTATCTTAAATTCCAGCCTTAATCTCTCTCTCTCTCTCTCTCAGCTCTAGTCTCCACCCTCTCTGCTAGTTTTCCCATCTTCTCCCAATTCCATCTCCCCTTTTCTGCTACCTCTCAGCCTTCCCTGCTCCTAATGCCTTTCCCCTGTGACTCTCTGCTGCCCTGCCTCCTGCTGCTTTTCCTGTGATTTTCTTCTGTCTGTCTCTCTGTTTTCAGGTTTCCCCTGAAAATAGAGAGACCTTCTGTAATCTACCTTCTGTAATCTCTCCCTCCCCCCACAAAGCTTCCCAGCTTCTCTTAGCCGTCCAGTTTTCTCCAGCTTCCAGCACCTACTGCCACTCCCTGAAACTTCTCTAGCTGCCCAGGAGCCATCCTCTGGTTCCCCACACCCAGAATACCTCTTTAACACCCACACTTTCCTTTAGTTCCATTTTTCCCCCTCCCCATCTATCTTTTCAGCTCCCCTGTAGCCCTGGCTCCAGTCTGACTTTGTGTCGGCATGCTTCCCTGTTCTGCAGGCTTTGGGCATTGTCTTTTAATCAATTCAGATCAATTAACCTAAAGTTACTTCTGATCCTCAGTTCTTCAGCCCAGGCCCCTGTAGTCTACTGGTTCTAATCCCAATCCTGGTAACTTTAACCCCCTACACTTCTACTTTCTTACCTTAATCTTTCTCCAGGTATCCTAGGTACACCAAGCACATACATACATACATACATACATACATATCACAATACCCAGCTTAGGAACTTGCATGTGTGTATGTGTAGGTGGGTGTAAATTAGTGAATACACACATACACACATCTATTTAGATATAGAGGTGTGTGTATGGTATATGAATTAGTAATCCACATATGTGTATTGAATGTGCAGGTGTTGGTAACTGGTAATTGATTTGGTCTAAATTTGGTATGTGTAGTGTGTGTGAACCCAGACTAATTATTTTGAACGTGTGTGTATCTGAGTTGCTAGTGTGTGTGTGTGTGTGTGTGTGTGTATGGCATTGTGTCCAAGATATATGAATTAGTGATCTGTGTCTATACTTTTGGGGTGTATAGTGTATGTGCCTGAGCTGTTCGTGTGAGTGTGTATGCCTAATAGGGGTGTATGCACCTAGTGAGTGTATGCTTAATTGATTTTTATGTGTGCATGTGCAATTGTACACCACACCCTCCTGTCTAACAGTGCAATATTGAGATCCTGAGCATTGGCCTGACCCCTCAGGGCAACACCAGCTGGGGAAGCATACCATGAAGAACCATGGCTGGGCGCACACAATAAAGTACCATGCCTAGGAGCTTGTTACTTGCCAATGTACTTAGAGTGCAGGAGTATGATCCAAGGCTCCCCCTGCACTGGAAACATAGCATGATTGGATTTGATGCTCAGTCTCCACAATTGCATCTCCTACCCTGCATGTGAGGTATAACAGAAAATGTGATTGTTGGGTCACAGATCAGATCCCATTGCACCTTTAATTCTGTGTTTGCCAAGGGCCTAAGTTGCAGACATTTTTAAATCCTAATTTATTCAATGAACATCCATGGCCATAGTCACTTTTTTGTTTTACTATGTATTTTTTAATTGTAATAGTCATGAAAGTCATCTTGGTTTGCTCAGGGGAAACTTTTCATTTGTTTAAAGCTTCACTTTTAGCACAAGTACAATGAAAGAATCACTAAAGCCACACAGCCTCCTGTGATTTACACCCTAATGAAGAACTCACATCTCTTGATTGAAATTTTGCTTTTTAGAAAACCTGAACTTAATATTGCAATTTGACCCAATGGTGTTTTTTGGTGTGGATTGCTACAAGATGCTCCCTGAGCTCTAATTGTAACCAGTAGTTTAAGACAAGTGTAGATGATGATGAATGACCAAAGCACAAAACTACTGAGGAATGTTGGTATAATATTTCACAAGCCTAGGTCGGTTTTATACTTGTACCACATTAGCTGCAAAACTCCTGTTAAGAAAGATAAGGTGTCTAGGACATGGTAGAACTCTCACATTTTACCTACAAGTCCTGGATATCTAGATTCAGATAATGGAGTACATTTTGTCTTGATTTACGCTGGGGTAAGTGGCCGTGTCTACATGAATATTAAACTACAAAAAGTATTAAAATACTACAAGTACTAAATAACCAGAGTTACTGTGCAGTAGTGTTGAGGATTGGCTTTTTTGTGGTGCTGACTGTGCAGTAACCTGAGACTACTGCACAGTATCCTTGCATCACACTTTCTGCCAAAAAGCATCAAAGCCTCTGTGTGGACAAATTCATTCAGAAATAAGTTGGCCTCAGTTTAAGGTACGATAAGTAAGTCATTTTACTTTTCAATGAGGACATTGACACAGGGGTTTAATGTGCTTTAACTGATTAGTTTAAGTTATTAACTTCACAACTTTAGTTAATTTGTCTTTACTCTCCTGAGCGTTCTCTTGTGATCAATCCACTAATTGTGCAGGTCATGAAATTACTTCATGTTGGTGTGACTGGAAATCTCAGTTCAATAGAGTCCTTATTCAACATCTCAATTATACAGGATTATTCAGTGTATACTACACCCCTCTGATTATTTGTTTGTTTTAACTTTAGCTGGAATTTCTGTGAAAATTCTGGAGTTCAGCAGCTGCTACAACTGTAAGAAAAACATGATAAAGCTTATTATATTAAATAAGTTCACAAGAGATAGAGACACTAGGTAGAGCTGAAGATCAGGCATGATTCTCTCCCACTCTCTCTCTCTTCAGGGAAGAGGCTGAGGTGCCTAAGTTTTTTGTTCTCAGATTTAGGGCCTGAGAAAAAAAAAAAGGGGAAGGGAGGGAAGCTAGGCTAACACATTATTTACATAAAAGGTAGTACCAAAACTACTTTGCCCATCACATGCCTTTTTCTAAAAGCTTTAGTCAGGTCCTCAGGACTTCCTTTTTCCTTCCTGGACTCAGTGGGCACATATACATGAACATCCTTGGAGTCACAAAACAGCAGAGACTTCCTATGCCTGAAGAAGGGTGACTGCACCTGAAAGCTTGCCAAGAACTTTTTTCCAACTACTCAGTTGGTCTAATAAAAGATATCCCATCTACTCATAGACCCTCACTTGGCCATGTTTACATGAGACACTTAATGCACAGTAGACTAATTCTAATGTGCATAAGAGTATCTCAGCAAGAGCTGTGTTGTACCGTTAGTTTGCTGCACATCAAGCATCATGGAAAGACCATGCACTTTTGCTACCAAGCAGCAGCTGCAGCATGTTAGTACCTTATATTAGACGTACTAAACTTAATGCACAGTAGAAATGACCCACTAATACACATGGCACATGTGGATATGCCCAGTATGAGGGTAAAAGGGCTTTGTTAAGTCTAAAACAATAACCTCTAGAAGGAGCCCAGAAAGCATAATATTGGGTTTGGTCCTCTTAAGTACCCTCCTCCCATACTCCAAATGGATAAAATATAGAACATTTGGATAAAATATGATTAAAATATAGAATATCTCTGTTCTGCAGTATTTTGTGCCATAGCAACCAACGATGGTGATATTTAAGTATTAAACTTATTTATAAAACTTTTGTTGAAGTATTGCTTTGAATATGTTCTATCATTGTCAATGCTCAGCTGGAAATCAGTTTCTGTAACATAATTTTCTGATCATGTATTAAATTATGTATAAAACTTGAAGTTCTGATCATAAAAATACCAGTTTAAATTGGTGTAAGAGTAATCACAATCAGGCTTACAGAACATATATTTCTGGGACAATGGAGGCATAATTTAGCATACTGCTGGAGCTGTTGTAGGGAAGTTACTTACTTGAATGCCACTGATATATTTTAAAGTCAGGGAAAAATGTTTAATAAATTAAAAATATTTTCTAGGTCTATTTTAGTCTTTAATAATTAAAATATGTTTTAATTTTCTTAAGAAGTAGTAAGAATAGACAAGGCAGGCAATAGATGGGATAAATCAACATGATGAATTAATTAATCATTTACAGAGGGACTTTAAATTAGGTCACCTCTTAAACTGAGTCAGTTGGTTATTTGCCTTAGAGCTTCTGTATAGAAATATCTAAGGAGATCTTTTCCGACCTTAAACCAATCCAGTAAAAGCCATTCTAAAATCTCAGTATTTAAAAAATGTAATCTGGGAACATGATTAATAAAAGGAGAGAGAGAGTTTAAGTCCATTTGAGTATGTGGATAACCTTCGATACATAGGCTTATGTACATTATTTTCTTTAGACTGTAATTTAGTCCAAGATGGTGAAAAATAAAGCCCTCAGTTTATCCATAGATTCCTGAAGTACAGATAAGTCCATTGTGAATTTTCTGAACTGCTACAAGGCTCCAGATAAAATCAAAATGGCAAGTACTGAAGTTGGCATGCATGCAACTGTTTTGCTCATCCAAATGGGGTTCTAATTGCAATTACAGGTGTATGAAGTTTAATTTTGATTCTGACTGAAATCAAATTTTTAAGCTTTTATATATTGCATATAGAAACCAAACAGGTTTGGTGAGGATAGCAAAATTAGTATAGCGCATCAAAAAAATTATTCAATTAAATGGAAATCAAACTGTGTCACTTCTATAAATTTGATTTGGGGTCATAAGTCATTTAGGTGCTTTTAAACATGTCATACCTTAGAACTTCCTGAAGATGAAAACATCTGGATCCTGGTATTTCCCCTATCCACCTATCTCCCTTTGCTGGAAGGAAGAAAACTTTAGCTTCTGCTTGGTCTGGCACTGAGGAATCAGAGAAGGATTTTCTTCCTCACTATAGCTAAAACAATGTTAGCTGGAGCTCGGAAGCAACTAACTCTATGTGTAAGAAGCACAGAATCATAGCGTGGTGGAAGAGATGTCAAGATTGATCTATTCCCACCCATCTTCAGTGGGATTCACTATCCCTGTGTTACTACCATCCAGCCAAGAAATACTGGATTTTATTTTAACAAGGACTAGGATTTATATAAGTAAGGCTTCAATTGGGATTTCCTGCTGCAGAGCTGTAACAAAGTAAATTAAACTTTATCTAGTACAGCAGTCTATCCTAGCAGATTTCAGTTACACAGTAAAATAATTAAAATCCATTGTATTGAAAAGGAAAATATCTCTGGATATTCCTAAATCCTGGAACAGAACACCTAAATCTCTATTTTGCTTAGTCCACAGCTATAGGAGATGCATCATCTCAGGAAGTGTGGAACAAACACTAGGAACTGAGTAAAGGAATAAAGAAATTTCAGATATTTTAGGATGCTTACACAAGTAACATTTTTTGTCCAATTGGGCCCCTAAAAGCAATCTACAGCCATGCTGTGACACGTACGCATCTGCAAAGCACTTTTAAAATGGCCCATCGTTTGAAAAATTAACTATCTTCAAATGAGGTATTAGAGGAAATCACTGTGCTTTAGAGTGCCTTAGAGAATTTATGTTCCCTGGGGTTAATTTTTCACACATTGTGGGCTGTGATAATTCAGTCCAGCCTCCCCTGCACCCCCTCCACCAGGTCTGTCAGAAGGGGAGGACAGGATGGGAGGGAGGGAGGGAGCAACACTGAGCTGCCAGCTAGGGTTTGCTGCGTAACTGGAGTGGTGAGGTTGGGGGTTGGGGAGGCGGGAGGTGGAATGTATAAAATAGAGAGGGGAAAAGGAGCAGCATGAGCTGCTGACTTGTTTGGCCTGAGCTGGCGAGTGTGGAATGGAGCCCCCTCACCTCACAGACCTGGCCCAGATTTTCACCCCAATACCCTAGCTGGGGTAGCTGGAAAGGGGCGGCAAGGCAGGGCATCTCTATTCTACTCCTCCCTCCAGCTTCAGCCAGGCAGTAAATCCCATCTGGAAGCTCTTGGAGGGGGGTATGGCTGGGGAGAGGGGCAGCTCAGCAGCCTCCTCAGTGGCTTCTAGAGTGCCTCACCAAATTGTCAGAGAATCTGGGACCAGAGTTGAACCTGCAGCTGATCCTGAACTTCCTGGACATCTTCTTGGGCATTGTAGCAAACACAGAGAACAGTGTGCTGGAGCTGAGGAAAAACTCTGATGCCACAGATGTTGTGACCCTGGATCTGGAGCCTGAGCCCATACCCTCCACCTCTACCTCCACCAGTCCTTGGCCCCTGCGGATCTCAGTCAAATGTGCAGCCCCCAGAACACAAATTCCTGACACCATTCCAAAGAACAGCAATAGAAAGTGAAGGGTAGCATGCAGCAGGACTCTTATTAGGTAGCTGAGGTGTAGGGAATCTCTTCCTGTGTCCGGTTACTGGTTCAGGATCACAACCATAGTTGTGAGAATCATGAACTTGTCTGCAGGTGTCAGCTCCTTATAGTGTAGCCACAGATAGCATGCAAGCCAGACTCTCATGTTGAACAGAAAGGTGGGCTTCCCCTGAATGCCATCAAAGCAGACAACCCCCCTCCACCTACCACAAAACCATGTCCTACAGCAGAAGCAAGGCATGTTGGCTGACATTCCCCCAGAAATGGACCATACCAAAGGGCTGAAAGTGGTGCCAGACCACCCCAATATCTATGCGGTTCTGGGTAGTCTCAGCTTCATTGGCCACTTGGAAGTCATTGACTTAGTCCAGGATGCTTGGGGGGTGCAAGGTGAGGTAGGTGGCCGTACACAAGATGGCTGACTGCATCCCATGGTGACTAGCTGGTAAATCTTGTCCAGATGGAAGTATTTGATGTCCTGCAGCCTCCTTAGGGGCATGAAGAGTAACAAACAAACAAGACATGCCACAACTCCTTAGTCTGCAACCTTGGGTACAGAGAGCGGAGTGCCGTGGCAGGGCATAGGTAGGTAATTCACAAGGGAGACAATTTGCTCTGGGGCTCTTCTGGAAGCCTTTGGATGTGGTGACGAGAATGGTCTTCACTGAGGAGGCAAAGAGTTGAGGGCATGGTGGCCCATGCCCAGCAACCAATCATGGGTAATGAACAGCTGCACCCAGCAGTCTGCAGCAGCCGAGGGAGCCCAGATGGGCACACTGGGTGGTGTGCAAGAGCCACCTCTGCCTGTAGACCATGGCCAGAGCAGGCTGCCTGTGGCCCCACCCCACCCACCCCGTCCCCTCTCCCCACATGGATGAACATGTATACTCTTTGCTACTGATCTAAACTAGGCTGTTTACAGAAAACTGTATAACTTAGATCCATTCTCCCCATGTCTTCCTGAACTTCTATATGTGGGCTTAGAAACCTAAGTCTCAGTGGAAGTCAGTGGGACTTAGACTCCTAAAGTTCTTGGGTATTCTTGAGACTTTTACCCAAGGTTTCCTATAGGCAAGCTAAGGGTCCAGGTATCAGAACAGTTTTACTCTTTCTTTTCCCGTAACATTTTTGGGTTATAGACACTGAGGATCAGGAGAGTTGTTTTCTTTTTACTGAAGTATTTTGCATTTTGTTCTGTCCTTATTGTTAGTGCCTTGACCCAAAAACCTGTATATGTGTATGCTGCTGCCGCTAGACAATATGGTTCCAAGTTATTGATTCCTGTCCCTGCACTGTAGCTATGAAGTAACAATGAGCAGTAACCATATGCAACCTTGCCTCCCACCCCCTTTTCAGAGAGGAATGCTGGTGATACCTTGGCCAATAAAACAGATGTGATATCTCTGTGTGATAGCAGTCTTCACTGGTGTGGGAGTGGGGAACAACTTGCCCTTCTTGGTCTGTTATTGAAAGCTGGTGCTATCTTATTTACTTCAGGTAATAATTTCCTCAGAGAAGGGATCTACTCCTGTAAATTGTCACAGACACCAATGGTGCTATACAAACAATAAGATGGGATTTTGAAGCACTCAGAGTACATGTTTAAATCATCTTAGTGGCCCTTTGAGCTTTACATTGAGTTATTTGGAATTAAAAATATTTTGTTCATGAGCTCAGGCTTCTATCTTTTTTTGGGCTAGGAAGAAACTCGTGATCTGAGTGGATGCCCTATACATGACTGACAACCACATGATAAACTTCACTACACTGATGCATGCAAACAAAAGGGTCTGCTCATAGGAAACTTAAAATTAAAACAGCAGGTGTGGTAGAGGTCAGCATTGAGATATATAAACAGACTTATGAGGGGGAAATCTAGAATTGTAACATAAGGAAATTTGTTTTCAGAATTTAGTCTTTAATTTGCAGTAACTATTGCATATTCAGTTTTAATAGGATAAGAAAGAGAAAAACCTTGGAGGATTCTAAATTATTGTTTATTGAAACTCCAACTGAACCCGCACAGAAACAGAAAATCTACACTTTTTGTGGCAGGGTGGAAGGGCTGGGGGAGCACAGTATGCTTCCCCTAGCTGTATAATCCCAGGGTAGGGGCAAAATATTGAATAGCTTGATACAAGAGAGACACTTTTTAACGTATTGGATATATATAATATTACTAACATATTTGTTCCCTTCTAGTAGACATATTGTAATTGTCAAGTCTCCACCTCAAGTTATTTTTCTTCTACGTTCCTTCAAGCATCTGGAAAACAGTATGGTCTCAAAATCCAGATATCTCTTTGTAGTTAATGCCGTTTCAAATACAACAAAAATGACATACTAGATCTGTACTTTTAGTTGAAAGTGCTGCTTGGAAAACAATAAAAAAAGATGCTCAGATCCTCAGTCTGTGTAAATTGATGTAGTTCCACTGACTTCAATGAAACTACAGCAATTTACATTGGCTGATGTGACCCATTTTGTCAAACTGAATATAGTACAGTAAGCTCAAGTGTTGAGCTATATCACCTGAATTGGTTCTTTTGGGGCTACAAAGGTTATGACATTGCCTCATCCCTCCATGGCATATGAAGTCCTACGTTTTTTTCATAGGCATTTTGCACTCAGATCTGTTTTAATATTTCCTGGTAAATATGCTGTATTTATTGATTGGGGGTGGGGGGTGGAAAAGAGTCACAGGATTCTGCAAAAAGTGAAATTTACAGCCACCTTTTTAATATAAGTTGTAAGCAGTTGGCCAGAGGCCCGAGTCTGGCCCTTTCACCTCATTTGCTCTAGCAGTAACAATTGCTTTGTTACTGCCTTATATAAAACAGTGAAAAATAAACTAGCCCATTTATCTCTTAATGGATTGGACTCAATACATTTTATGTAATGGATTATCAATAAGCATGATAGCTTGAGGGCTGCCTTATCATTTATAAAATAACATGCTTCAATCACTTAAAAGCATTTGTATAGGAACACTGATATGAGGACACACAAGCTATGTCATCTTCAGATTAAAAGACTGATTTCAATATGATACACTATCATATTGATCGTGGTCTTTCCTATACGCAGTGATTGGTTATGGGAAAGACAGCATATCACAAAGTGTAAGTGAAAAATGATTTAAGAAGAAACATCAACAATATATGTTATTCTGCAGGGTTTGCTTTGGATTTTTGGTCAATACATCCATGTCACTTCAGTTCTGCTTGTTGATCAAAAATTTATGGAAGTGACTCAGAAAGGTCATTGAAATACATACTATCTATATATATTTCATTATTTTTTCTCTCTTGGTACTGACAGTTCTGTGTTCAGCTCATGCAAAGTATGAGCTTGTATTTTGATTGTTTTTAGAAAACAAACAGTATATGAAAATTATTTGATTTACAATTTTTACATTAAAATATTATTCATTGTTACTGTACTGAAATCCTCTAGCAACCCCCCTTCCCCCCCTTAGCTCTATAGCAAATTCTACAGTTCCCACAATGCTTATATTAACGAAGATTGATTGGGCTTCTGTTAAATGGTAGCAGATGTAGTTCCTCTCAGTTTGAAGAGGTTTACCCCACTGTAACTGCATTTTAGTCATTGTAGGTACTCCTTGTTTATGCTGATGTAAGAGAAAGAAGAATTAGGTTCTTAAGGATAGATCCAGCTCCCTATTACACCTCTTTCATGAGTGAATTCCTCGTGTGTGTGTGTGTGTGTGTGTGTGTGTGTGTGTGTGTGTGTGTGTGTGTGTGTGTGTGTAATGAGCATGGTGCATCCTGGGCATGGTTGGAGCACTGTTGCACTTTTGGTCATTATTGCTAGCCGGTTCCATGGGGGTCTGTTATACGTTTTCATAAATTAAAGTAGCCCTAATTTATGTCAGAAGTGATCTGATCTTTCCTTGCCTCCAATCCACCTGCCCCCACTCTGGTGGGAGGCTCCAATCCACCTGTTTCTGCTCTAGCACAGACTAGGCAAAGACCCCTAAACTCCCTCCCTTTTCTTCTCCTCTCCTCCCATCCTTAGACAGTACTGGGGATGGGCTGCAGCAGTCCAGCCACAGGAGCAGACAAATGTTAATAAAGGTGCTCCTGTTTGGAGCACCTTCATTTGAAACCTTATACAATAAGTGTTAATTTGTTCTGCTATCAGAGCACTCTGCACTGTTATGTTAGGGCATAGCTGTAGAGCAGTAGTCTCCAAACTTTTTTGATTGCACACCCCTATCAGTAAAAAAATTTTGAGCACGCACCCCTGATACATGTATTAACCGGGCACAAGGAAACTGCAACAGAAGTTCTAATATTTTCTTCCTGCATCCCAATGGATCGTCTTGCGCACCCCCTGGGGTGTGTGCACCCCACTTTGGAGACCACTGCTGTAGAGCACTTTCCAGGGGCCAATCATGAAATGATGTCTTCACCTACAATTGTTATGTTTAGATCAACCTGGGCATGTAGACTAACCAGGTTTAGATCAATCTAAATTCCCACTCATTCAGGTGTTTTCAGGATTTAAATCAGCCAAAAAATAACACACCCAATCTACATTAGTTCATCTCAGGAAGTTAAATAACTTAGATCCAGATAGCTTAATCTGATCTACAAAGAAGTTAAATCAATCTAAGGAGCTGCTGGATGCGTCCACAGCAGAGCCCCAGGGCTGGGAAAACCCAACCACTCACCCGAACCCTGGGGCTGTGTTGTTAGTTCCCACCCCCATCAACTCTGACTAGGCTATTTTTAGCCTCCCAACCTTCCCTCTATGGACCTCCTTACTCCTTGCAGACTCACCAGTCCTTCCCCCCATCCTGAGTTCATTGCCTTTGGTAGTCCTTGTCACTACCAGCAGTGGCAAATAGCTGTGTGCACTGCTTCTTGTCTAGGTTAGGTGGCTTAAAGTTAGATACCTAAACCTAGACCTGGTGTAGCAAATGTTTGTATGTACCCTCATGCTGGAATGGGGTTCAACTCATGAAAATGAGGGTTTGGAACAGGCTCTCTGCCAGGTGGCACAGTCACCCTGGCTATCATCAAAAAATGCCTTGATGCTCGTCTTGCTGGGGTCATCTGATCCCAGCAGTCTTTCCTGCCCAAGTGCAGGAAGGCTGGACCTGATGATCTGTTATGTCCCTTCTAGCCCCTAACAACTATGAAACTATGAAATGCAGGACAAAATAATTAGAAGCAACAGTCATAGTAGAAATTGGTTTGCTGTTTCAGTGACTGAGTAGCTGTAAATCTCTCTAGGACTATCTTGATGCCAGATTTCACTCCCCCTCCCAGGCTAGTGCAGCTTTTTGTATACAACAAGGTAACATTAAAAAGCTGAGTTTGGGAAGTTAGTTTATCTAAAATGTTTTCTCTCTCATTTTCTGATTCTCTCCTGTACCTGCTCTTTAAGAAAGATGCTTCTACTTTAACAGAGCTTCTAAAACATATAATTTCAGATAGAAGAGTCAAATAGAACATGGAATAAACAAGAACTTCTGCAATTTGGTGGTGGTTCTTTCAAATTTGCTGGTAACTATAAATAATTAAAAGAGATCAGGAGTTCAATAACTCAGTGCTTGCAAGGATCAGTATAGTCTCTGTATGTCTAGAGAAGAAATAAAGGTAACTGTATATATTTAACTGGATTGAATTAGCAATTTTCTCAATATCACCATCCTTAACACTTAAGTAGGGACTATGACCAGATCTAAAGAGAGACTTGGGCAGAATTTTGATGCCTAAGTCCAAATATGTGACTGTGTAAATCCCTGATCACTGGCAAATCATTTGAGAATCATCATATTCCTCAGGTTTTCACCTTTAAATTCTCTGGGTGCCTAAAATTATGCTTCTGCACATGCCTGGATATGCTTCACTACTAAATAGGTATGAATTCCCTTTGAGTAGGAAATTTAACTTGATCTCCCACCTGATCTCCCAAATCCTTGACAAGTGTTTTAGCCACAAACTGTTTCAGCTTTTTTTTATTTTTTTTTAAGTGATAGCTACCACTGATTTCTGGAAGGATCAAAATAGTTTATGTGTATGTAGGTGTCTTCTGAGAACACATACAAACGTTAGTTTCTTTTGGTGAGACAGATAGAATGATCTGCATCTTCTAGATCAGGGACAGGCAATTATTTGGAGCAGAAGGACGCTTACTGAGTTTTGGCAAGCCATTCAGGGCCGCATGACAGGCAGCCCAGGGCAGATTAATATTAATTTTTAAATTTTTTTAGGAACCCAATGGGCCAAATAGAATGGCCTGGTGGGCTTCATGTAGCCCCCAGGCTGCATTTTGCCCACCCCTGTTCTAGATCCTAATCACGCACTTAAGCAAAAACTAGCGTTACTTTGGTCAGCCCTGCCAAGGCTTAAGTCTCAAGACCAGATGTCTTTGGGCATGTGCAAAAACAGAAGCTTAAGGAATTTAAGTGAAAAAATAGGAAGTCTATCAAGTTGTGGTGCCTCCAGGTTTAGGAGTTGGCTGACAGAAGTGGGTGCTCAGCAGGCTTTGAATTATGGGGGAAGCTGAGCCCCCATAAGAGATGAGACCCCCTTGTAAGTTTTGAAAATCATAACCGGGGGGGGGGGCATGTCTCAAATTCTATTAGGACATCACAGTGGGCAACCCATTTTTTTTGCAGACCCCTCCCCAAGAGTCAAAGTGTAATTTGAACCCCACTTTTCAGGATCACAGATTTGGATTTAACCCCCCAAATTCCACTTACATTCCACTTCAATTGTCTATTTCTTTTAGAATTTGGTCTCCTTTTGGCCATCAACACACTCCTGATGAGGTTGGCTTTGGAACTGTGGTCAGTTTGAAGCAATTTGAACATTAGCTAGAGGTTTAGGTTCAGTTCACTACTGTACTACTAGCTTTCTGTGCCACCTGTGTTGAATAATCTCAATGTGATTCAGTTCATCATTTGTAATGTTAGGACTTCCTAAAGTTTACGTACCATTAGTTGCATAGATTTTGAAGTTATCAGATGAGTATATACTATAATTTAAAATTGTGACCCTATCAACTACAGGGGAAATAGAATTTCTTTTGCTGACAAGGAGTTGATTATCCTAAAGCTGAGTTTGGCTTCTAAGTTTAAATTAAAATAATACAGAAACTGAATAAACTAGAGAAACTGAAGAAAATAAAACAAACTTCTTTCTGCCCACTTTTTCAGAAGCCTTTTTCTTAACAAGCCAGGAAAAGGCTGGGCAGCAAAATGGTTGTAAATGGTTACATATTTAACATTGATTTGGCACTTGGGGATAAATTTAATTACTTTCCTGATAGGGGGTCTCTGAGGATTCATTAGTTATGTTTCTAAATTCTTTAACAATGTGAAACATCACGTAAGTACAATTAATATTGCACCCTTCCTGAAGCTTGGAGGGGAAAGCTAAAGTACACAGAGAGCAAATATCCCCTCTGCATGTACCAGCTTGGCATAACATGAGGGATCCAACTCAAAGATCCAGCTCAGCCAAGGAAGAACAAATTGCTAAACAGAATGTAAAAGGAACTGAGATCATTTTAACTTCAGTGTTAGTCTGGTAGTGTAGCAATGTAGCTGATCCTCTTTTCTGATGCCAGAAACTTAGAGAAAAGAAATTTATCAGCCATATGTCTCTCTAAGTTTGTGCTGATATATACCTGGTATATACATATCTGGTATATATGTAGCTTCTGTGAAGTGATGTATACAATCTGTCTCTTTTTTCCCCTTTTACCTGCCTATTTCCTGTCCTGTTTTCCTTTAATGCTAAGCTGGCTGGTGTCTGATCTGACCACTCATCCACATTTTGGCAGTTTCACATACAACTTGAAGTCTGCAAACAAGAGCTTCATTTAAATGAATTCCCTCTACTCCATAAACCAGAACACCTTGGGGTTCTGCTATTTCTGCACTGCATATTTTGTGAAGTTGGATCTCTGGTACTATACGTTATGTGGTTTAAAAAGGCATAGTCACTCTTCCTACTTTATGGGCATGTCGCAGGGGATTGTGGTATGACCAGTCATATGATAATACAGTCATACAGTCAGATAATAATCATACAGTCAGTGATAATAGAACCTGAACTCCTAGATTTGCTCAGTTTCTACTACATACAAAAGTAGCTAAGTTGATCATATTTAAATCGGTTTCATTTCTCTATATAAATTAGTTTAGAAATGTAGGGTCATTGCCTAAAAAGCCTGAGCAAATGCATAGCTAGAGGAGATGGAATCTGTTGTTCCTTCCCAGAATCTAAGGTATATTGTGTCAGCACAGCCCATTTGACAGAATCCATTGTTTTGTATACCTTCCATTAAAAAGGTACATTACATCAATGGCCTTCCAGATTCATAGATTTCATAGATATTAGAGCTGGAAGGGACCTTGTGAGACTATCAGGTCCAGCCCCCAACCTAAGGGGCAGGAAGTCAGCCTGGGTCAGATCACCCCAGCAAGATAAGTATTTCTTAAAGGTATCCACAGTAGGTGCTCGAACCATTTCTGAGGAGAGTCTATTCTAGACTCTGCAGACTCAGATGCTAAAGAAGTTGCATCTTGAATCTCTTAAAGTTTTCTTGCAAGTTCATAAAGATAGTTGCATGGTGACTGGTGCCTCTTGAGCCAAGTGGGGCACATGCAGGGACTGGGGGGGGGGGGAACCCAATCATGCTGACCCGGGGGAGGAGTCCCCCAGTGGCTGAGTTCACTAATGGGGGGGGTCCCTCCTCTTCCTGTGGCCGATCTCACTCACTAAAAAGCAGCTGTGCTGCTTCTGGAAGTCCCGCAGCCACTTCCAGAAGCAGGACAGCCACTTTTGCTGGCAGCCCTGCTCCCCAGCCAGCACTTGCAGGGAGGGGGCACTAGTGCTCCTGCCTGCCCCCCTGCCCAAACAGAAAGCATAGCCTGACAGAAAGCATGGAGGGGTGCACCAGCGCTCTCAGGGGATGCATGTGCACCCCCTATGCATCGCCACTGGTTGTATCTGACACCAGATTCCTATAGTTTGGTCTCCTAATGACAAAACCCCACGGAGAGTATTGCCCTGCAGTATGGCTCTTGCACTTATTGAGTCCCTTGTAAACAGATATAGTCCTGTCCCAACTAAGTGGTACTTCTACTTGAGCTATTTCCACAACTAGGAGGTTTTTGGCTGTTGCAGCTGAAGGATTTTTTAACCAAGATCCTGTTTGAATATGTCTAGGTTTTTGAGTTTATGTATCTCAAACTATATTTTCATTCCTTTAAATATTGTTTGATAGCTTCCTGGGTCATAATTAAAGTCAATCCTACTGTTTATTTCACTTGCATATTATTCTCATATAAAGTGGATATACTTATCTACAATTTATTGGAATATTTTTGAGAAATATATACAGAACAAGTATTTTTCATGAATATAAAAAGAAATTCCTTTGTGAAATTGCTACGCTGAGTTTTTCTAGGAGAAACTAGTTACTTTATAAGGATAAAAATATAAATAAAAATGTTTTTGAAAAATCCGTGTTTGTGGAACATTCCAGTATCTGTAATGTATCTATTTTTACATGTAAAAGGCCAATATTTTTTACTGTAGCCTAAATGTTCACATTCAGTAATCCATAATTGAAACTAATATAATGATGACAATGATCAAATGCTATGAAAAATAGTTCAAGGACAGAAAAAACAGACTTCTGTTGTTGCGAGATCCTCTTTTTAAAAAGACTTATTCATTGGGGAGTGCTTTTCAAACAAACTGTTTACAAATGAGTTGAGGGATTAGTTTTTTATGTTTGATGCAAGAACACAAATGTCAAATGTATTCACATATCAGCCAGAAGGAAAGGGATCGTTCCCTTAAAGAAGTGAGTTGTTCTGTGAGCTTCTAAAGAGACTGTTCGATATCTGACATCAAGCAGAATTCTGACATGAAGCTGGTAGTAAATTAGGTATGTCAGCCAGTGATAGGCACAAATTGAGACAGAATGAGGACTTACTGAACACCTAACAGAAGTTGCTCACAGTTTATCCTTCTGAGGGTGACATCCATTTATGGTGGTTTTCCATATATGGTGATCAACATAATTAATTATTAACATGAATGTTTAGAAGGCAAAATGTATATAGCAAAATGGAGAATTCCTGCTGAAAATGCTGCACACAACTAATGTAGGTACTTGAAATGAGTAAATAGATGCACATACATAGAACAAATGTGTCATTCAGGGTGAGTAGGAGCAGAGGAAGGTCAAGGAGAGTGATTTTTTTCATATGCATATGTAAGTAGTTTCTGTGCACATGCAATTTTCTCTTACAACTGACAAGAACTCTTCATCCCAGAGGACACTTGAACACTTCACAATTTTTTCAAAATTGCACATGGATTCTACTACTATATCCTCCTGTGTAATATATCTACTAATGTAACACTCAGCAGAGGTTTAATAGCACAGAGCAATAGCTTAGAAAAGGAAATGGAGAAAAATATTGTAAACAACCTATAAAAAAATTGAGGAGCAGTTTGGTTGACAAAAATTTAACTGAGAATCTAAAGTTGTATTTGACTTTGGTTCATCCTTAACACTTGTTTAAAAAGCCAGAAACAACTGCAGGAAATATAATTTCACTAACCAGCTAGGCTTTAGAGATGGTTGGGAATTTTCTGCTGAAAGCTTTCCCGCTAGAAAACATTCATTTTGAAAATTGTTCTTAGGGATGATGGTGCCAATTTCAATAGAAAATGTTTCTTGGACATAATTTTTGGTCACAACCATAAAGAGAGTTTCATTCATTCCAGGAATAGACAACAGCTTGAAGTTTAGGTCACTCATCAAGTTCAAGTCCTTATTTTAAACTGGGTAAATATGAGCAACAAAGTCAAGTTCTGTTTTGCCCTCTCTTCTGTCTCAGGTTACTAAGGTGTGCTTCCTCCTTTAAAGTGAAAAACAGCCAGGAAAAATCTACTCAGAAATGTTTGGCTGCCTGATCTGCTACTTGTATGACTAATGGAGCTCCAGTACCTCATAAGGTACCCAGGGCTAGGAGGCACTCAATGCTTGGGGAGAAGTTGGTCTTCTTAAACAGAAAGGGTGTGGCCTGCATTGTTGTTATTATGCTGTAGCCCAGGGGCTAATATTTATGTTGTTATTTGCACCAGTCAACTGGGATGAGGCTTAGGGGAGGAGGTGACCTCATTGGGGCGGGCTATTATCTGCAGCCCCAGCAGCAGAGAGGGTGCAGCTACAAGGCTGCAGGAAGCCTGGCACTGGACAGGGTGCAGCAACAGAGGCTGCACAGCCCAGTGACCACAGGAGGCCGAGTTAGACCAAGACTGTATTGGAGAGACATTATGTATATAATACCTGTGAGGCATGGGGCATGGTTAAGGTGGACGTTTTGGAGCCATGAATCTAGCCCATAAGGCTTAGGGTATCCCATGAGGCATCAACTTGGAGCAAGACCTGAGAAACAATTCAAGAACCCAGGGTCTAGCAGGGTTCTACAGGATTGTGACCAGACAAACTCATAGGCAGCCTCCCAACTTATTATTTTAACCAACAAGATGTGGCAGGCAAGATTAGAAGCCACCTGCAGGGTGGAACTGGCACAATCATGAAGTCCTAGCAGCATCTTAGCCTTCCCTGGGGACCCCATGCCATGACACCCTCATCAAGTCAATATCCATTTATACAACTTACCCAAAACAAACGTGTTTAATATAAAAAAATGAATGTGAGACTGACTGTTACTCAGTTCTTGAGGTATCAGTTTGGATGTTGGAGAGTGATATGAATAAAACTAACTTGAAAAACTGATTATTCTACATACTTGGCATCATAGCTGATAGAATTTTGCTATTTTGAGCTAGGTGGAGTCATAGATTTCATAGACATTTGGGCTGAAAGGGACCCCTCAGGATCATCAAATCCAGCCCCCTGCCCCAGGGGCAGGAAGTCAGCAGGGATCATAGAATCCCAGCAAGATAAGCATCCAAATGTGTCTTAAAGGTGTGCATAGTGGGCAATTGAACCTCCTCCAGCGGCAGTCTATTCCAAACCTTGGGGGCTTGGACAGTGAAGAAGTTCTTTCTTGTGTCTAACCTAAATTGGTTGCAACGGAGTTTGTGACTGTTCGACCTTGATATCCCTTGGGGCACTCTGGTGAACAGATGTGCATCCCTGATAAACTTATAGGTGGCCACCAGATCAGCCCTGAGCCTGCACTTTTCCAGGCTGAATAGTCACAGGGCTCTCAGCCTCTCATCATAAAGTCTGTTTTCCTGACCTCGGATCATGCGTGGGGCTCTCCTCTGCACCTTCTCAAGCTTCTTCACATCCCTTTTGAATTGTGGAGCCCAAAACTGGATGCAGTACTCCAGCTGCGGCCTCACCAAGGCTGAGTAAAATGGGAGAATGACATCCCGGGATTTGCTTGAGAAGCATCTATGGATACAAGCCAGCATTTTGCTCCCTTTACTAGCCGCAGCATCATACTGAAGGCTCATGTTAATCTTGTGGATGATCATGACCCCCAAGTCCCTTTCATCTGTGGTGCTAGCCAGGGTAGCACTGCCAAGCCTATAAGCATGCTGCAGGTTTTTCCTCCCAAGGTGGAGAATCTTGCATTTTTCCATGTTCTCATCCACCCATTTCATGAGCCTGTCAGGATCTGCCTGCATCACTCTCCTGTCCTCAGGTGTGGATGCTTTACCCCAGAGTTTGGTGTCATCAGCAAACATGGCCAGTCTGCTTCTGAAACCAATGTCCACAGCATTGATGAAAATGTTAAATAGTATAGGCCTTAAGACAGAGCCTTGAGGGACCCCACTGGTGCCCACGCACCAAGATGATTCACTCCCATCAACCACCATCCTCTGGGTCCTACCACAGATCCAATTCCCCAGCAAGAGGATTGTGGTGAGGTCGAGGCCACAGTTAGCCAGTTTATCCAAGAGATGATCATGGGATACCAGATAGAAGGCTTTTTTAATGTCAAAATATACAACGTCAATCTCTTCCCCCTTGTCCAGGTGATTTCATAGGTTTCATAGATTTCATAGACATTAGGGCTGGAAGGGACCTCGGGAGATCACCGAGTCCAGCCCCCTGCCCAAAGGGCAGGAAGTCAGCTGGGGTCATAGGATCCCAGCAAGATAAGCATCCA
>NW_017728916.1:19405514-19452175 GCF_001723895.1 Crocodylus porosus
GGTTGAGCCTGGGTTGCCTGCGGGAGCTGGCAACTGAGCAGGCTCTGCTGGGGCTGCAAGAGGTGCGAACCTCTTGCTAAGCTCCAGCGAGGGAGGGGCCTTGGTGCAGCGGGCCTTCGGGACCTTGACCACCTTGGTCCATGCCCCTGACTGATAGGTTATCTGGTCACGAAAGGAAATGAGATTGGTCTAGCAAGACCCGCCTGCAACAAACTCATGCTTGGTATCCCTCAGGATATTGCCTTCAGCTAGTCTGTTAAGGATGGCTTCTTTGATAATCATTCTAAGACCTTCTACAGGAGCGGTCAGGCTGATGGGCCTGTAGTTTGCCGGATCTATGTTCCTCCCTTTCTTGAAGATAGGCATGACATTGGCCCTCTTGTAATTATCAGGCACTTCACCAGAGCACCAAGAGTTTTCAAAGATCTGTGTCGGGGGCTGAGCTATGATGCTTGCCAGCTCCTTGAGTACCCTTGGGTGTAACCTATCAGGGATGGCTATCTTGAAGGTATCCAGCCTGTCAAGGTGTTCCTTCACAAGGTCAGCTTCAATGGAGGGCAAGTAATGTCCCTCACCCGGGCCTCCCTGACCCACAGTTGGCAGGGACATCCCATGGGACTGGTGAAAAACTGACACAAAGTACGCATTTAGCAAGTTCTCTTTTTCCTGGGCATCAGTTATCAGTTGCCCCATCTAGTTTAGCAGGGGTCCAAAGTTGCCCTTGCTTTTCCTCTGGCTCCCCACATATCTAAAAAAAGACTTTTTATTGTCCTTGATCTTTGTAGCTAGCTGGAGTTCCATTACAGCCTTGGCTTTCTTGGTTTGCTCCCTTCAGGGCCATACCAGAGCAAAATATTCCTCCTTGGTGGTGGTTCAAGTCCTCCATCCTTTGTAGGTCTTCCTTTTAAGACAAAGGAGGTCTGCCAGTTCCCTGGAGAGCCAAGGGGGCTGCTGTGCCCTTTTGCTGCCTTTCCTCTGAGATGGAATGAACTTGCCTTGCACATCCAGGATTGCTCCCTTGAGGAGCAACCATGCATCCTGAACTACTCTCTCCTTTTGGTTGTGGCCCTTTAGGGCCTCTCTGACAAGCCTTCTTAGCTTGACAAAGTCAGCTTTCCTGAAGTCAAGGACTTCTGTATCACTGAATGACTTGCCAGCTTTATGGCAGATGGTGAAGGTGATCAGCTTGTGGTCACTGTCACCCAGCTTCCCTTCAATCATTAGGTCACTGATTAGGTCATCCCCAGTTCCTAGGATGAGGTCAAGCAGCACTTTACCTTTCATCAGCCCATAGACTTCCTGCATCAGATGGAGGTCATCCACACTTGAGAGAAAGCTTTGTGACCACTCGGATTTGGCTGAGCGCTCCTTCCACGAGATATCTGGGTAGTTAAAGTCTCCCATGACAACCATATACAGGGTGCATGTGGCCTCAACCAATTCCCTGGCAAACTCCTGGTCAAGGTCTTGACCATGGGTAGGGGGTCTGTAGTAGACTCGCACCTTAGTATCCTCTGTACTGTGTTCCCCATGGATTTTAACCCAGAGGGTCTCAAGTCATCCACCATAGGTGCCAATGTTGGCTTGCAGGGACATGTAGCTTTCCTTGACAGAGAGAGCTACACCCTCACCCCTTTTATCCACTCAGTCCCTCCTGTACAGGTTAAAGCCATTTATACCTGTGGCCCAGTCATGGGTGGAGTCTCACCAGGTCTCTGTTATCCCTTTGACATCATTGTTATATGCATTTAGCAGGAGGAGAAGTTTCTCCTGTTTATTCCACAAGCTCCTGGCATTTGTGTATAGGCATGCAAGTGTTCCCTTGCATTGCCTACATTTTGTTCCAGAGCTGGGGCTGGGGTTGGCTCCCTTAAATGCCTTGGCCTGCTAGCTTTGCAAGGGTTGCTCTGTGGGCCAGTAGTGGCAGTAGTTCCCCTCATCCACTGGCGGGCTTAGTTTAAAACCTGGTGGAGCAGGTCAGCCAGTCTGGCTGAGAAAAGCCTCCTCCCCAGCAGAGAGAGGTAGAGGCCATCCCTTTCCAGCAGCTTGCTGCCTCTCTCACCAAAGAGCGGACTATGGTCATGGAAGCCAAAGCCTTCCCAATGACACCAGCGCCACAGTCTTTGGTTGACTACCTGGATCCTCCTTTCCCTCCTCAGTCCATAGCTTGAGACTGGGAGGATCGAAGAAAACACCACCTGCACTCCCAGACCCTTGAGCCCCGCACCCAAATCCCTGTACCACCTCTTGACCTGGCTGGGAGTGCTCTGAGCCATGTCATTGGTGCCCACATGGATGAGGAGTATAGGGTAGTGTTCAGTGGGCTGGAGGAGTTTAGGGATCTTCTCCGCAATGTCTCAGATTCTGGCTCCTGGTGAAGCAGCAAACTTCCTGGGCTAAGGGGTCCTCAGTCCCCCTCAGGATGGAGTCTCCCACAACAAACTCTTTGTGTTTGGTCTTGGGGAGAGCGGGGACAGTAGCTATAGTATTGTCTGTGTTGCCTGCAGAAGCTGGCAACACAGCAGGCTCTGCTGGGTCTGCAAGAGGTTCATACCTGTTGCTGAACTCCAGCAGGGCAGGGGTCTTGGTGCGGTGGGCCTTCACCACCTTGGGCCAAGCCCTGGGCTGGACAGTAAGGGAGGTCCCCGAGTCCTCTCTTGTCCTGGAGGGAGACTGTGGTCTACCCTCCATCTCCCAGAGGAGAAGCACCTGGCAGTAGGAGTCTATCTTCTTCTCGCAGTCCCTGATGGCATGCAGCCTCTGGACTGTGGCCTGGAGCTCCTCCAGCTGGCACGCAAGAGACCCAGTAGGAAGCAGACCCAACAAGGGGAGGTGGCCATGCTCCCAGGCCGCAGAGCCTGAAAAAGGGACAGGCAGCCCCCACAGCCAAGAGCCAGGGGCTCCGTCTGCTTGGAGCCCGGAACCATAGGCTGTGTCTGGGCGGCGGTCTCTTAGGGTTCAGCGAGTGCCCATGCATGTCATACTGCTGGTGGGCTGGCTACAGCTGGGACTGGCTTCTTAAAGGGCTCACAGGCAGGGCCTCAAGCCCTCCTGCTTGCCCTCCTGCACAAACCCCTGTGCTAACTCATGCACTGGGCCTTCGAGCGCACCTGTTCGCATTGCCTGGTTGCAAGGCTACGGTCGCATGGTTCCCTGGGGGGCTGGGCCAAGTAGGAGCTGGGGAGGCATGACCCCACCTTGGCCCACTTAGCCCACTCCCAGCTGTCTAGGTCCCTGCTTCCATGAGCCCCTGATTACCTGCAGGCAGGCTGGGGCTCATCAGGGGTCCTGGGGTCACTGCTGTGGTCCCTAAGCTCATGGGGGCGCATCAGGCTTCCATCCGCATGTCTCACACTGAAGCCAGGACCAAACTGAGGCTTATGCCATTGCCGAGCCCTTTTTAAATTGTGCGCATTTGCTGAAGGGCCGGCCAGTGCCTCGTTGTTTCTTGGGGGGCTAAGGGGTGGGGCCCTTCCCTCCACTGAGGGAAGGAACAGGTAGGTGACTCCCTCTTAACCTGGAAGGCATGCCTGCAGGGGGTCACATGGCTCCCTGGGGGGTGGGGACAAGTAGGAGCCAGTGGGGGGCATGACCCTCCTCAGCCCACTTAGCCAGCTCCCAGCTGTCTAGGTCCCTCCCTCCATGGGCTTCTGCTTACCTGCAGGCAGGCTGGGGCTTCTCGGGGGGCCTGAGGTCACTGCTGGGGTTCCTAGACTCATGGGAGCACAGCGGCTTACACCCATGTGTCTTACACTGGAGCCTAGACCAAACTCTTGCTTCCTCTCTCTCTTTTTTGCATGCACCCTCCCCGCAAAAAGGAAGTTCTTGATTCAGCTTTGACAGAACAGAAATATTTCTCAAATCTCCAGCTTTTGTTGTATCAGAAAACAATGGTTTGTCCTGCTCCATCAGGATTCTCTAAATATACTGAAGCTACAGAATTTTGAAACTTTTAGTAAACATAGGGATAAAGAGAATCCTTGCAGGTGAAGATTTCATGGTTACTAACATTCAATGGGGATCCATAACAGGCTGATAGTTTCTAAGGGGTATTTCACTCCTTTTGATTTTAGTCTGAAGTGGCTTTATTAAACTTCACCCTCTATATAATTGACTAGAAGACCTATTTGATTAGAAGGAATTGGGATCCAGGGGAATAAGATGTCTGAATGGAAATCCTGATAAATTCTATATTACATATGTTCCTAATCTTGAGGTTCATAGTAACAAATTGTAGGAATTTCAAGATACATGTATATACCTTTACAGCTAGTTAATTTCCTATTATTTGTAAGGTGTACAATATCCTTGGTGTGGTGTCAGTCCTTAATATGTAGTGTAAACACTTCAAAATGCCATTTGTTTGGATTTTGATGATTATCCAAATCTAATGAGTCTCATTCTCAAGGGATGGTTTCCCTTCTCTTGTGGAAGGGAAACGATCCCTTCCACAAACATTATACAGTATCTGTTTTATCTATATTGGCCTTTTTCTCATTGCTCTTAATAACAATTAGGTAATGAGCTCCACTTTGAAAACAATATACCTCTGAAACCCTACATTTATTATAATTTATTGTTCTGGAATGTATGTTAGGGCTCCACTTTGGGGTTAGTACAGGATGAGTGTTGTGAATAGTATTACCACAAAGAAAGGAGAAAGTTTATTCACTAGCCTCTTCCTCTCTTCCCATTTCTATACGTGGGACTTCAGAGATGAAGAGACTACTGTTTAACTTAGTAATATTAAAAACTCACATTTATTAATCACAAAGTAACATATTTGAAAAATATAGGTTGAGTAGTTTAGGATCATATTGTCTTATAATAACATGATTGCTAGTGTATAACTTTCTTTAATAATGTGTTGTCATAACTTTCTAGAATTGTATTTTTATACACACCATTTAATTTTTTTAATCATGCAGTTACGTTAACTGCGTGTGCTAACTCTAGATAGCTCCTCATGACCTGCAGATAAAAGACATGACTGTATAAGTCTTACTTATATTGGTGAGCAGTTACTCCAATAAGTAGTTTAACTAAATGAGGTAGTAGCACTATTGGTATAAAGTAACTGTTCACTAGGGGTGTGCAAAGCGGGCCCCGTTCGATTCAGATTTGGCCTGAATCAGGGACAGTGATTCAATTAGTTGATTCGGATCAAATGTCCCTGATTCAATTCAGCTGAATCCAAATCTAAAAGTTTAATGCTGATTCAGAGAATCAGCAATTCAGACAGATATGCAGCTTTAAAAATATGGAGCACCCCACAGGAGTGTGGGGGACCCTCCACATGCTCAGTGATGAACCCGGAAGTGGACCGAAATTACTTCTAGTCCACTTCCTGGTCTGCTGGGGAGTGCACTGAGTGCCCTCCCCATGCTGCCTCAGCTCAGTGAATGGCCACAGGGGGACCCTGGGTGTGCCCCCCCCGACCCAGGAGGCACCAGTCACTGAGCTGGGAGGGTGTAGTGGGGAGCCACCCAGTGCACTCCCCAGTGGACCCAGAAGTGGACCAGAAGAACTTCCAGGTCTGCTGCCAAGCATGCTGGGGAGCCTCCAACAATTTTGGGGGACACTCCGTGTGCCCCAATATCGGAGCACTCACAAGCTGCCTGCTACCTAGAGGTATGTAGAAAAAACATTTAAAGCAGTGTCTATGTCCGAATCTCCAAATCTTTCCTAATTGATTCAGAGGGTTCCAATTTGATTCAGAGAGATTAAAGGGTCCTCTAATTTGATTTGGATTTGGAGATTTGGACACTGAATCAGGCCGAATTGCTGCTGAATCGAATCAGGGACCAAAGCTTCACACAGCCCTACTGTTCACCAGTGTAAGTGAGCCTAAATGTTGTAGCTTTTAAGGTAGATTATATGCATGTTTAAGATGAAAAAGCAAATTTTATCCTATCTGGAAACTAAAACAGAATAAGTGTTATAAATCTACTTAACTTATTAAAAAAGTCCATATAAGAGTAACCATTGAGTCTCCCTTTTGGATTATTGCAGTATTTCTATAAAAAGCAATCAGTCAAAGCTACCACATTCAGGGGTGTAGATTGTAGCTATGTTGGTCTACGAACATAGGCAGACAAGGTTCTTTGGGTAAATCCAATACCTTTTATTAGACCAACTCAAATAGTTGGAAAAAATCTTCTATGGAAGCTTATGGGTACAAATACCTTTTGTCAGGCAAAAGAAGCCTCTGCAGTTGCTCCATGCTCTTCCTACATGGAATAGTAAAGCAGCCAGAGGGCAGTTTGTATACAAGAAATCCATTTAGTTAAAATGTAAATTGAGGTAGTCAATAGGTGAAAGACAGGTGATGCGGGGAGGAAAATGAATGTAGCTGTAGTCAGTGGATGAGAGACAAGGGGAGAGGGAAGTGAGGAAGGGGAATGAATGTAGCTGGTAAAAAGTGGAGAGGTTACCTGGGGAGTCAGATATTAGGCAGGTTATAATGTGTCATAAATCCAATGTCTATGTTTAGTCTATGATTTTTGTACCCAGTAGACTGATGAGGTGAAGTTCATAGGTTCATTTGTGAAAGGTGTCTTGTAAGTTCCCTTTGAGGATTAGAATCAAGAGATTGGAGAGAATTTTTTTTTTTTTGTGAGAAACATGACCCCCCCATAGGTAATTGGGTATTCTTGTCTTCGATAGATTTTCAGTGTGTGTTCATTTTGGTACACAGTTGTTTGGTTTCTCAAAGGAAATTTACAAAGCACCTTTCACAGATGAGCCTGTGAAGTTCACTTCATCAATTTGCTGGATACAAAAAATAATGGACTAAATATATCTTCCACAGTAAGGTGTTTGTACCAGAAAGCTTGCTAAGAATTTTTCCAACTATTTGAGTTGGTCTAATAAAAGATATTGGATTTATTCAAAGAACCTTGTCTGGACTAAATATAGACAATGGATTTATGACACGTTATAATCTGCCTAACATCTGACTCCCCAGCTAACCTCTCCACCTCTTACCAATGACATTCATTCTCTATCCCCATCACACCTTCTGTCTCTCATCCACTGTCTACAACTATATTCATTCCCCTTTCCCTCTCACCTGTCTCTCATCTATTAGCTACCTTAATTTACATGTTAACTGACTGGTTTTCCTGCATACCTACTGGCTTCTGGCAACTTTACCACTCCATCCAGAAAGAGCACAGACTATTTGCAGCTGCTTCCTCTGCCTGATGAAGGGTATTTGTACCCAAAAGCTAGCAAAGAAGATTTTTTCCCAACTATTTGAGTTGGTCTAATACATGATATCAGATTTACCCAAAGAACCTTGCCTGCCTCAGTCAAAGCTAAGCTCTTTCCTGTTAGACAATCTTACCTACAAACCAAGTACCATCACATTGGAGAATCTGCAGCCCTTGATTTGAACACTACATATTTATGGTGCAGTCATTCTTTACTGGAAAGTATAGCCTTGGTGATCAAAATAGTTCCATAAGACTTCATTTTTTTCTATCATACTTCTAGGTATTGTCATTAACTTGTTAACAGTTGCAGTTGTTGTAATAAGCCTTCTGTCAAAAAATATTGCATACTTAGAAAATGCCCTTTCAAGAAATCTGAAGATTTTGCTATATTTCAGAATTTGTTTCAAAGGTCAATGTTAAAATATTGTTGGCAGATTCAGAACTTTCAAGGAACTTTTTTTTTCAAATAAATCATGCAATATTGAAATATATCCATTGGATATTATCCATGTTTATGTTTCACAGGAAAGCCTGGAGGTGACATGTTTTGATCTATAATTTTTTCACCTCTGCAAGACTTTGTATTATGGTGCCATTTTTGTATTCCAAATGTTATGCACAAACTGGATTATAGTGTATTACAGAAAATGGCTTGGGAGTTTCACAGCAGGCAGTTGGATAAAGCTTACTCATTAGAAAATCTATTGTTGAAAAAGGCAAATAGGAACATTGCATGCTGTTGTGATATAAAAAGCCATATTTCTCTTTTATTTGTGCATCTGGGATCAGTTATATAATTATATTGACATTTTTTTTTCATTTTTATTTTTATATGGAGTTTTCAGCAGCCAACATTTGACCAGACAGTTGAAAGAAACCGGGCTGATGACATTTTTACCTGTAACATATGAAAATTGGACACTTGAGAAATATGTCTGAATAGCAAACCAAAATGTTTATTTCAGAAAAATATAACATCATCCAGAATTTATTTAAAAATCAGATGTACGAAGATAAGAATTAAAAAAAATACATAATAAATGGTTAAACCTTGTCATTAACCTATTTTCCTTTATTATTCCACTCTGGATTGATGTGATTCACTGGTATTATCTAAAGCATCCACATATTAAGCATATTGTTCTAACATGTGGCATAATGCTTGGAGCCAAAGGGAAAAGATTAACTTACAAAGAAGGGTTGATTCATTTTGTTTTGCCAACATTTACAAGATAAATGGATGGTCTCCTTAACTAAATGTGTTTTCTTTCAAATTCTATTTATTAATAAAAAATAATGAGTGGTTTCATGGTGATAACATAATAAAATGTGAAAATCAAGGAGTAATCATTTAAGTCCATGTATACTTTGAACAAAGAATTGATCTAAAAACTATAGATGTAGAAATGTTGTATAATGATGTGCAGTTTGTCTCAATTTAAGTGGCAGCTTGTATTCAAAGTGTAAGTAAACACATATTTCATTTCCTAATTTATTCTTAGCTTCTGATCTACACTTAGAACCAGATCTTTGGCCTAAATAAGACTACTGTGTGCCACTATGATAACACAGCTAATGGATTATGAGCTATGATTACCCCTTAGAAGTTTAGATTATCAGATGTGGAAGATACAAAACTGAAAAAAGGATACATTTCAGCCATCCTTGGCTGACACAATGGCCTCAGTAGGAACATTTCTAATTGCAAGGAACAGGAGCAGCCCTGAAGCTCTTCTAATTAAACTTGTGGGCTGAAACTGGATCCTGAAACTCCTGGAGACTGGCTAAGATTGGAAGTGTCAAAATGCTTTTTCTTCCTCTGTGTCTTTACTGAGCTTACGTCCTCTATTTTTGGCCAAGAGTCCTAGATCAAGGATACAATAGTTGTGTTGTATTGTGTTGCATGGCACTGATTAAAACATTAAAACAGTACTGTGTGAAATACGATTGCATTTAGCCTCAACTTTACTTCCTCTCAGTACACTAAAAATTGAGAGGTTATTTCATTCAAATAGAGTGGTAATTTTGCTAGAACACCAAACATAAGATAATTCATCCTTTCTATAGTACTTCGACCTAACAGGGCACTAAGCTGTAGACTTCTATTATGTAGTCATATAGTTATATACTGATCTCAATCATACCAATGTAAATTCAAAAGAGGATAAATGAGTGGTCATAATATGCGTGAACAAGATTCATCACACTTTGAAATATCAATGTACAACTTACACTGAAATATCATGTGGTTCCATTAATTTCAGTTTGCTGTAAATGTTTACATTTATACAAGTGTGAAATCCAGCACTTAGGGTGGAACACTCAAATACATAAATACAACTTGGGGAATGACTGGCTAGGCTTCAGTATAATATATGAAGACTTCAGGATTATAGTAGACCACAAGTTGAATGCGAGTCAACAGTACTCTATTTTTGGTCTTTTTTATAAAAACATACAGGGTTATATTAACAGGGCATTACCTCCAAGTCAAGGAGACTGATTCTTCTACTATATTCAGCACTTGTAAGGTTTCACATGAAGGACTATGTTCAGATTGAGGCATTTCACTTCAAGAAAGACATAAATATACTTGAAAGAGCCCAGCAGAGAGCAGCAAACATTTTTAGAAGCTTAGGAAAAATGACTTACACAGAAACACTGAAAGAGCAGGGACTATTTAGTTTGGGGAAGAGAAGACTGAGTGGGATTTGATATGTCTTGAAAGGCAGGGGAAGAAGTAATGGTCATAAATTGCAGTAAGGGAAATTTAGGTCAGGTATTAGGAAGACTTTTATGACTATGAATGGTGGACAAGCTCTAGAATGGATTACATAGATGCTGTAGAATCTCCATCCTTGGTGTCCTTGTGAGTCTTTCATATTAGTAAGATCCATATATGTTTTTTACAATGTTCTTGCAACAGTGCAAACATTAGAAAGGCAAACTAAGATGTAATGTCAGTAGTTCAGGAACTTATAGTGTATGTGCAATTTAAGGGTGTTGCTTCTGTATCAGAGGATCTCTGCCTTCCTTATTTATACCCATTGATCTATGATACACATTAGCTCAGACAGAACTACAATACTCTCCTAAAAAATTACCAGGATAGAGCCCATTCACTTGGCCCAAACTAATTATTAGAAAAGGTGGTGGCATTTTACTTGCTTTGGAAACACTTGCCCTCAAGGTAAGAAGATGTCTCTAGTTTTGCAAAACTAAGCTCTGGAGTTCGATCCATTATCCCCCTTGAATTATAAAAAGAACAAACCTCTTGTAGGTAACAGTAATGTAAGGCCTGAGTTTTAGTTGATAGTAGTTCTTATTAGAGAGATTTTATAAGAAAGATTGTAATGATCCTGAGATCATGAAATACATTTGAATGAACTATTCCTTACAACAATTAAATTCTACATATAACAATGCTTTATTTCTCACCATAGACTTGTTCTGCCTTATATATGTAGGGGGTATTCCTACTGAAATTGATAGCAATTAGCTCTGAATATCTGAAGGCAGATTTTGACAATATTGTCTCAGTTATTCAGAGGTAAATTGTTTCTTTTACCACATTCTGAACATACAAGAGTTCAATATGTCATATTAATCAATGTGAAACTGAGAAATTATGTAAACATTTCTATCAAAGACACATTTAGAAGCAAGCATCAAGATATTTCTTAAAACAAAAAAATGGAAATATGTGATGATATTCTACATGATTAAATTTAACGCTTATATTTTGAAACTACCGTACTTACAAGAGTTGACATAAATGTCTTCATAAAATCTTTCTGTTAGCTAATGTTAGACAGAGGACTCCATAGTAAATTGCAGACTACTTTTTTTGATTGGCTGACTAAGACTGCCCATGGTCAGCATGTGTTTCCCTGTAGCACAATGCAGGGATTGTGAAGGGGGGATGTTCTACTTCCTACCAGAGCAGCAGAGACCAGGGAGTAGCAAACCGTCTCCCGAGAGGGGAGGGGACAGTGGGCATGCTGGAGGACTATGTTCTCTTTTATGTCTTAGTAAATAAAACAGTGAAAGTTCTCATGTGTTTACTAGTTTGGGAATGGGGAATTCTCTCCCATCCATAGCTTTTAGAATATCTGCAGTGAGGATGAGGATAGAGTTATGTGTCTGTGGACTGATTGAAGTAACGTAGTTGTGGCTGAAAAGAAAAATTGATGAGTGAAGGGTATATAGTGTTTTTTAAATGATTTAGTTACAGCTCATAGTTACTTTTTATTTATGATATGTGGTATCTGTTTATGAGACTGACACATACTTACTAACTGAAAATCAGAAATGTGGTGTATTTGGCAATATATTACAGTTCTGGTTAAGTTTATGAGGCCAGAAGCAATTCAGTTCTTTTTCTTGACTCTGGGTGCACTTTCTCAGGTTTTAGACCTCTTGCCCTTACCTAACTTTATGTGGAAGCATGTAATTCTTCCACTCTCCAACCAGAGCCCTAACACACTACCTTATGCATATTAAACAGTTTATCTACCCTGTAAGTCTAGCTTGGTGTGGGAAACCTGCATTTCTTCCCTTATACCACTGTCCACAGGTCCCTAAGCATGTGATCAGTTGTTTTAAAGTATTTTTTATTTAGCACTTGTAACAAGATGTTAAAAAAAAAAAGTTATAAAAAATAAAAAATGAAATGGTTACCAGATTATGTTTTCTCATGTAATATCACTACAAGCTATATTACTTAGACTATCTATTTAATTATCGGAACAGTACAAAAACAATTTATATTTGTCTCTCAGACCCAGATCAGTCTAGACATCTCAATCTAATTTCCTAACCTGTTCAAACTGTTGTCCCCTACTAGAGCAAAGGTAAGCCAGAAGCATTAAGGTCTAGCATTACTTTTTAATTACATTTAAGTGTAAGTTGTAAGGTGATTTCTCCATTCTTCCAGGTCTCCTAGGCAGAAGAAATATGCCCCTCTCTCTATATTACAGAAGTATCATGCAGATAGTATTTATTGCTTTTACTTTGAGTTATATAATAACTGGCTGCTTACAGCTAAATAGAGCTAGAATGGTGGACAGAAATTTGAAGAATATTTGAAACTCTAATTATAAGGAACCAATCTTTAGGTTCCAAATGTGAATAATAGCTTAATTTTTGAAAGAGTCTAACTATCTTAAAAGTTAGTAGGAGCCTGGAATGTGTGACATTATTGGAAATTAGCCTTTGATTTAAGTGTCTAAGTGTGGAATTTGTTGTATGATTTTAAGAACTCAATTTTGATCACGTCCCCTTGCTGAGTTGGGGAAAAAACATTGAGGTAATCTGAGCTATTAGTCCAAGTTCTTTCAAGTCCGTCTGGACGCAGGATGGAGCAGACTGTATTAAATAAATTACAACTGAAGTGTGACAAATAAACATTTATAGTATTTATTTCTATTAGAAATGACTGCCAGACAGGTTATATGTAAAATGGGCCTGAAGATGATTACCCTGTCATGAGACTGTTGTGAGACTTAATTGCTTGAAATGCTTTACAATTCTCTTTGGATAAAAAGTGTTAAAGAAAAAAAATAAGAATTTCCTTTTCACAGCAGAAGTAAGACTTACTAAATTGGAATCCATTCTGCAGGTGGAGAATCAGCAGCCTATGGGGGACTTACCAGTTGTCACTCATGAAAAATCACATCTCTGCAGAGTAAGTTTCTCTTTTATTAAATTCATTTTACAGCCAAGACTAGTTAATGCTGGCTTTGTTTATTCACATCTACAGTGCAGTTATCCAAAGGATTCAAGTGATTAAAGACTTTTAATTAGATGGGAGCAATAACTCACATCAGATTTTTTAAAACAAACATTTATCTTAAGAAACAAAAACACAAGAGTTTGTTTTCCATTAGAAAAATTGCTTGTGCCAACCATTTTCATTTGCAGGAATGCTGATTTTTTTTCCAAAGGAACAACTGAAAAGACATGCAAATGTAATGTTATTTTCATGTTTACTAGAGAGCTCTGTGTACGTTAGGTCACAATGCATCTCTCTTTAAGTTGTTAGACATTTTCTAAAAACATGAGTGCTTTCATATTCTCTGTAGATACTTACACAAAAATGACTGAGATTTCAGGGGAGTTGGGTGGTATAGAAAATAACTCTAAAGACCTCATTCCACTATCCTTACCCTGGCAAATTTTGAGCCATTCAAGTCAAAGTGAGATTTGGAATGGCAGTGGTAGATTTTCAAAAGTAGGAAACAGACCATGTACGAATTTCTCTGTTTTACTCCTTGTTAACGTATGTAGCAGGGCACTAAGATGTGCCTGCTCCTTTAAGGTTAGAAACTGCCTGGCCAGAGGGCCCATCAGGCTAAAACAGAACTCCACAGCTACAAGTTGCTTGAACAACAACCTAATGGGATAAATGGCCAGCACTTGCAGGCGGTCAGATGACGGGACAGAGGTAGGGCTGGGGACACAAGCTCAGGCTGGAGCCATCAGTTTCACTCTCTCTCTGGAGACAGCTAAGGGAAGGAGCATGGCCTTCAAGAGCTACCTGGAGACTTTTGGTCACCTGCTTTTCTGCCTAGAAGACCTAAGGCTTTAGAAGCCTATAAGGTAGCCAGTTCTAGGAGACACTATCCTAGACTTTTATCTTTGTAAAGGGGCAGAACACAGTCTTTATTATCAGTGTTACATTATAGCACAGGGGGCTTCTGTTTGTGCTGTTATATGAAGCGGTGGAGTGGGATGAGGCTGCAAGGGGAGGTTTGTCATTAGTGCTTGGAGGAAGGGGCACATGATCTGGGCAGAGCCCAGTGACAGGTGCAGAGCCAGAGAGGTGCCAGAGAAAGGGGTGTAGAGATCCCAGCACCAGAGAGGCACCAGAGAAAGGGGCATAGAGAGCCCAGCATGATGGGGGTGCAGCTACAGGGGCAGAGAGAGCCCAGTGCCAGAGTGACACAGTAGATATAGGAGTCAGAGGACCCAGCATCAGAAGGGCATAATAGATAGGAAGGTGGAAGATACCTTAGCATAAGGGCAGAGCTTGACCCCAAGAAAGAGCTGAGGGAGTCCACTATTCAGATTTCATGTGCGAGGCTAGTGACACAGTATACATAAAGACAGGTCTGACAGGGGAAACCTTGTTATATGTACAGAGGTTTGTTAGGCATTTACAGCCTTCCAGGTACCATTTTTTTTTGAGGCATCAAAAGGGTTAATCGCCACTGGAGACTGGCCTGCAGCCTGGCCCCATCCTGAGGTGCAAGACACCAATGAAAACTCCCCCCAAGTTAGGGTTAAGAAGAGTGCGTATTGCAAAAAACCAGTATCAGAACAGAAGAAGAAATCCACACAATAACGACAGAAAACCAGCCAGTAAAGCACTATATACAGTATATACAAGGAAAATCAGCACCGGCCTGTCACCATTAGGTGGCAACTAAGAGCACCCTAAGGGCTGGCCAGCCTGCTGTGCAACCTCTAACACCCTGAGGATTTCTAGCTTTTCCGCCATTCTCAGTGAGCACTCAGAACCTCAGAAGAGGGTGGGTGATCCTGTCAAGGATGAGGCAGGTAAGTCAGGTAAGTCCAGAAGTGAAGTGGATCCTAGTAGGTTGATCCCTACACACACTACACTCAATCCTTTAAACTACCAATGTCCTCAGTCTCTCACACAGATACCTTTCACTTTCACCATGCCCTAACAACCTTTACACCACACACACACACTCACTGGTCTCACAGACTCCCAGGCACTATGGAGACAATACTCTCAGCCACACAAACTCAGTCAAGCATAATCCCAGTCATGCCCTCACAGAACAATCGCATGCTGAGGTACTGCCTCATGTTGGTTTTGTAGTGGCTACCTCACGCTACCTGTCAATCACACCTTGGTCCAATCACTGCTTGCACATCTCAATCAATCAATGTCAATCAACAATATGTTTTTCATATTTATCATCACTTCATAACTCATTAACATAATGCTCCTGCTCTTTGGTTACATAACTGAGTCTGAAATGTGCATGCTCAGATCTCCTAAGTAGGTCATAGTATCATCAAGGTCAGAAATTTAGGTGTCCCAGAGCCTGCCGAACTCTAGCAATTCTGTGCATGTGTGACCATACCGCACTGGTGACCGCAAACCAAGATGATTGGCTTCCGTCAACTACCACCCTCTGGTTCCTACCGTGGAGCCAATTTCCCAGCCAGTGGATCATGGTGAGGTCGAGGCCGCAGTTAGCCAGTTTTGCCAAGAGGTGAACATGGGATACCAGATAGAAGGCTTTTCTAAAGTCAAGTTATATGACATCAATCTTTTCACCCTTGTCCAGGTGATAGGTCACCTGGTCATGAAAAGGAAATGATATTGGTCAAGCAAGACCTACCTACAGCAAATCCATGCTGGATATCCCTCAGGATATTGCTTTCAGCTAGTCTGTTAAAGATGGCCTCTTTGATAATCTTTTCCAAGACCTTCTGCAGAATAGAGGTCAGGCTGATGGGCCTGTAGTTTGCCAGATCTACTTCCCTCCCTTTCTTGAAGAACATTGGCCTTCTTCCAATCTTTGGGCACTTCACCAGAGCACCAGGAGTTCTCAAAGATCCGTGCCAGTGGATAAACTATTATGCTTCCCAGCTCCTTGAGTACCCTTGGGTGTAAACTATCAGGGCCAGCTGACTTGAAGGTGTCCGGCCTGCCAAGGTGTTTGTTCATGAGGTCAGCTTTGATGGAGGGCAAGGAATCTTCCTCACCCAGGCCTCCCTGACCCACAGTGGGCAGGGGTGTCCCATGGGACTGATGAAAAACTGATGCAAACTACCCATTTAGCAAGTTTGCTTTTTCTTAGGCTTTGGTTGTCAGTTGTCCCATCTGGTTTAGCAGGGGTCCAATGTTGCCCTTGCTTTTCCTCTAGCTCACCACATATCTAAAAAAGGATTTTTTATTGTCCTTGATATTTGTAGCTAGCTGGAGTTCTATCACAGCCTTAGCTTTCCTGGTTTGCTCTCTGCAGGGCCATACCAGAGCAGAGTATTCCTCCTTGGTGGTGGTTCAAGTCCTCCATCCTTTGTAGGTCTTTCTTTTCAGACTCAGGAGGTCCGCTAGTTCCCTGGAGAGCCAAAGGAGCTGCTGTGCCCTTTTGTTGCCTTTCCTTCGAGACAGAATGGATTTTCCTTGTGCATCCAGGATTTCATCCTTGAGAAGCAACCTCTCATCCTGAACTCCCTTCCCCTTTGGGTTGTGGCTCTTCACTGTCTACATAAGGGGAGGTTGGATCTCTGTAGTATGTCCTTGGCATCAGGCATTAAGGGTCAGGCTCTTGCCTTGTAAACAGCTGTTAATTAATCAAATCAAAGGCATGACAGGTGAGACAGGTGAGTGGACTGCCCCAGACATGTGGGCAGGCTGGTGGTTTTGAAAGGCCGGGAGATGCCCCCCTGACACAATGTATATTCCAAAAGTACATGTGGATGTATTTATCTCTCTGAACTGTTACTGCTGAGACTCAGTAAGTCCTTGGATTCCTCCCCCACCCCCCCGCCATTATTCAATGTTGACAGAGTTGGAGAGACTTGAGCAAAGGGCTTGTGAAATTAATAAAGTAGATGGCTGAAACAGATAGTAAAAATATTCATGCACCCATAAAAAGGTATATGTTCCCCCATTCCTACATCTTTTTTTTAAGAGGTGCACATTCTTTGCATATCAAAGTTAAGCAACATTGATTCTCTTTGGTGTTGGCCAGAGTTAGAAAGACATTAAAATTAAATCTTGCCACCTGTAAATTTATGCCTTTAGACTCATTTCATAATTGTAGCCTTCAGGTGTGCTGCCAGGATTTCATAACTGAAATCCAGAGAGTTTACATTTTGTACTTCAGTCTTTGGGTCAGGGAGTATCTCATTTTTGCTAATAATACAAGTTTGTAGTGAGCAAAGCTTGAATTAAAATATTTAAAAAAATGTAGGACAAATAATAAATTTATAGATATAGATAAAGATAGATTCTCCTGGCTGCCACCAAGGAGAATCAATGTTGACTAATGTTGATATATTTGTAAAAATTGCGGGTGAATTTCTCCCCTGGACAAATGAGCTACACTATCTCCTTGAGCTCTTGAGAGTTTAAATGGGACATAAGTGGAACTATAATTTGTGAGTCGCACCTGATCTGCCTGGAATCTTCAAACATCAGTTCCTTGTTTTTAACAGGCATTTTTTTGGATAAAGAAGCAGCTCCAAAGCCACTGTGCATTGGTGGTTTGTTTCACACATGTTTTTTCTGGCATGCTTGCATATCTTGCCATTTGAGAGCATAGCCATTCCTGACAAGATAGTTAGCACCACTGATGGAAGAGAATTAGTGTGGCAACTGAGGTCCTGTTGTATACAAAATGCTGTATCCCAATAGGCTAAAGCAGTTAAGAATTTGCAAATAAACATCTGCTTATGGGTGATAGTGTTAGCTATGCCTACTGTTCTGTATTTGTTTGGTATTCAGCTTTTCCTAATTAGCTACTTACCAAGGTCTTCTCATAAATGTGATAAATACATGGAATATCTTTATATAACCAGCTGCTGTTCTGTGGTAGTGAGAAATGCTGCCTCCAATTGCTAGGGCAGTCTCCATTATAGATTAGAATTGCAGTCAAGTTTTAGTTACTTAAAGTACTGGTCCTGTGCAGGCCACAGAATTTAAAACAAACAAACAAACAAACAAACAAACAAACAAACAAACAAACCGCAGTGATCGGTGCATACTACTGCACAAAGTTTTTTCTTTTCTGAAAACAATGGAAAAGATCCTTGGCTCTTCACAGCACCATCCATTTTGCTTTGCCTCATATAAGTTATCCTAACACTCCTATGACTGAATAAGAAAGAGCGGCAGACATGATTATTTCTGTGGGCTGGATTTGCTGGTAGAAAAGTGGGTAAAAATAATACAATATTAGTGTCCTGGGACAAGGGGGAGACTTGAACCCCGAAGGGTCAAAGAGGGACCCTGGGGAACAGCACACCCCAGGGAAAAGGAGGAGAAAGGAAGAATGAGCAAAAACAACTCACAAGCAGCATGAGGTGCAGTGGGACTGGAAGTGGTGGCAGGAACCGCGGCAGAGTGGAAAGAGGCGGCAGAGCCCACGCGACTCATTAGCCATGGTTTACTTAAAGGGGAAACACCTGGGAGAGAGGGGGAGGAGAACCAACCCAGGAGTATAAGAAGGGGATTAGGCAGACCGAGGAGGAGGAGAGGGGGCAAGAGAGTGGCGAGAGAAGAGCTCTTGGGGCCACTAAGGCAGTAGAGGGAACAGGGGATGCTGCTCCAGGCTCACAAAAGGTATCCGAACTGTGCCCAGGGGGAGATGCTGCTGGCGGACCCGAGAAGATGCAGGTGTCCCAGCTGTATATAACCCTCGGGCAGTGAGGGGAGCCGATGGGAGCCACCTCGTCAACTCGGGCTCGAGGCCGGCAGAAGTACGAAGCAAGAGGTATCCGTACAAGAAGGCCAACTGAGATCTTCACGCTTGCAACAGAGGACACAGACTGGAACCCCGTCGAGGGAGGGCTCCTTCATCGAGGAACGTAGAGGGCATACTTACGTGAGAAAATCCCCACCCGAGCTTACATAGTAGCCCTTAAGGGGAAGGGTAGTTGAGGTTTAAGGGGATGGCACTGTGCTAGGCACGCTTGGGCAGAGATATAAGAAAGGTTGTGAAGGGGTGTTGAAGTAAGGTCACCGTAGCCTCTTGGTGGACCTATTATTGTTATTATTATTATCATTGGTATCTCTTCCATTATTGCTCTTAGTGTCGTTGCTGGTGAGTATCACAGCCAGAGGGAGCTAGGGCCCCTAAGCGCGCATGAGTCAGGAAAAGGTCTGGGTTTATTGGGCCCTCTTCCTAGGTCAGGAGGGACCCTACATCAAGTAAGGGTCAGTCGTTGGCAACCACAATAGCACACCGCTGAGGCTGGGATAGGGCGAGGTACAGGGGAGGTTGGAGCCTCGTGAAGAACATCACACTTTGGCCACGGGGAGGCAGCCAGGATCAGACAGTCATACCCCTCCACCACTGAAATATCATTGAAATCATGGCAGGAGGGATAAGGAGGGGGAAAACCACCTGAACCAGGAGATCGGTGGCACCTCCCCTAAGGGACGGAGCAAAAGGTTACCACCAAGTCCTTGGGCCGGGCTGCATGGGATTGTATGATTGAGGCCCGGTGGGTGCAATTAGTAATATTAAGTCTTTGTCACAGGCCAGCTGAGCACTGTGAGTATATCAACTTAGTTGCAGACTGACTGAGCACTGCAACTTTATTAGCCACTGGGCTTTTTGGTTTGGGATAGAGGAGGTGAGGTTGGAAAGGAAAGCAATGACAAGTTTCACTTACAAAAAAGAATGAATTTTACTTATGACAACAAAAGATATAGTTTGTACATACAATAGTTAATAAAAAGGTTAAGCTAATAAACAGACAACATAACAATACAGATTAAAATTGACAGTGATAATAAAAACAGATGAAGAAATTAACCAAGATTTCCCACTTGATTAGTAACTTATCGATAGTCCCTCGATTAGAAGATGCATGTCAAGCTGAATCAGCAAAGTCAGACGTCTCTGAACTAGGCTGCCTGAAGAAGAACCAGTGGAAGCCCCTCAGTCAGGATCTGGTCCTCACTCTCACTGGGAGTAAGAGAGATCCATGGGGGTATGGGACAGCAATGACCCTTCCGTTCCGTCCTTCCTGAGGGTTACTATGATGTGTGTGTTCTTTCATATCCTAATTATGCTAATTTTTAGTTACATAGCCATTCATAATATAGCTTTATAGCTGTTATCCTATGGGGTTAAAAGGTGTTAAAAATCATTATAATAAGTTAACTGCCCAAGCTTGGGTTTATCCAATAAGCAAATTGCAACACAGCATCTTCAGGTTTGAAATTAACATTACCCCGCCTAAATCCCAGCCCTTCAGAACAGTCTGACTATGCTTTTTAGACATGCTCTTTCTTGAAATGTACTGGATAAGCTAGGCAGTTGAATCCAGTTTTTATCATCATCAAGGCTAAATTCTGAGTGAGTAAGAACTATTAGGTCAGCTAATTTCACAGCTATAGCTTTGTGTTTGAGGCCTAGTCAGTTCCACAAACAGTTACAAGTTACATTTGCGGGGTATTAAATACAAGTTTCATATTAGACAAAAGTTCCAAATGCCTCCAAGAAGCACATATTTATTGCTTATTAATTTTTTTGGTTCTGGCCATCACAAGTCTTTTCTGTATTTTCTCCTTTCCTGGCTGTTGTTTAAGAAGGCCCAGAGAAAATATAGTCAGAGCCAATGTAACTCTTGGGGAAGTACTTCTGTTATAAAGAATATCCAAAGGAAGTGAGCCAGTGGAGCTGCAGTTGTCCTTGTAGGTTGGATCATGTCTCTGTGCAAGAAAGAGTTCACCTCAAGATCCAGACATTTGGGTAGAAGGGATCCCAAGAAGTATAAGAAAAAAACTGCAGTGAGATTATCTACAGTCCAGACTAATATGGTCATATATGCAATACTGATTTACAATAACGGTGGTGTTACTCATTCAACCTAATATTCTCTAAGTGCAGTTAAAACACAAGCAGATGCACATCCAAGTGTCCTGGTGCAGTTCCATGTTCTAACTTTAATAGATCATTACATTCCAATGATTTACGACTGTTGCAATTGAACATTTGACAAGGCCTTAAGGCTTTTGATGCAGACTACCAGACTCCCTAATGAATCAAAGAGTAGTAAATATTGTGTTTTAAAGCCTTTATTATGTTGCTTTACATGACTAGCCAGATGCCTATAATCCAACTAAACATGGCCATGTATCTATTTGCCTTATTCTCTGTAATAAGTGCATTGGTCAGAAAGCAGTATTAACTGAGTAACCACTTTAGGTATTATCTTTTCTGTATCGCAAGTCTGTGTAAATCAAAGGTAATTTTGTCTTTGAAGATGAGCTTGTTTACAGAAATAAATAAAAAGATGGGTAGAATTTTTTACTCTTGTAAAACTGTTCGCATATACTAAGACCAGGTATGTAAAATTCAGTTCAAGAGGTGAAACTGCACTTCAAGTAATACGTTACAGCTTTATTTTAACTAAAAAACAAGTAGTTGATAGTGGTACAAAGGCACTGTATTTAATTTAACATGTGAGCATTTGTGGGTTTTTTCTGTCATGATATTTTAATATTTGTTCCTTAAATGCTCTTTTTTCTGTTTGAATGTTCATTATTTTAAGAAGTTAAGTTATATAATACTATGTATATTTTTAAAAGTAGATGTTTATCCTAAGAACGCATATAGATGTCACCAAACTCATAGTTCAATAGGCTGTAAGTGTACACAGCACATTTTAGTGGTCTGTGAAGTTACCATATTTTGAAATTTGTAATAATCAGGAGTAAATTACAGCATTTTCTAATTGATTTGTTTGAACACAAGTTCTTAGGCGTGTATGATCATGTATATCACCTGCCATTAGTTTTGTTTTTCCATCAAAATATATACTACTGTCTCAGCCAAAGCTACTATTTCCCAGGGTATCAAAATCAAAGCTTGCATGTGTTTATTGCCGTTCACCCAGTAAGTTTGCTTTTCATCTCAAGTATGAAATTAGTCATTAGGGTTTAAATGAAGAGGGAGCCTACAGAAGGTGGAGAGAGGGTAGAGGAGATAAGGGAGAAAATAAATTTGCCACAAATACTTTTCAGCCAGCCCAAACCTGAGGCAACATAACAGCTAAAATGAAATGTAAGAGTAAAAATATAGTAATTCTGTCCCAATATGAATTATGTAAATAGTGATTTACCAGCAAACATATGAGCAAAGGATTTGTTCTTAGCTTGGATTTTACAGTAATTTGGATGTTGGTCTTGATTCTCCAATGCCCTTGCAGGTTCATCAATGGAAAATACATGAAATGATGTTAAAACAGAATTGAAGAATTTTACATTTTACAACCACTTTACACTAGTGCAAACTTGGGAAAAAGTACTTTTAGAAAGTGCCTGTCAATGTCTAATTAAACAATAATACTTTTCTTTCAATGATATATTATCATTCCGCAAGGAATGAAGAAAAATGCAGGAGAATGTGATTTAATCAAGTGTTTGGCAATAGCATATCTATCTATCTATCTATCTATCTATCTATCTATCTATCTATCTATCAATTGTCTCCTCAGCTATACCATGGAAGTCTAATTCTAGTATATCAGGAAGCTAAACTATTTTGGAATGAGTATCTATACACTGTGACTACATGAGCTTTTTTTCTTAACATATCTACTACATCTCTGGGCCATGCGGCTGGAGAGAGAAAGAGTCTTACCATGTCCAATCTACTGGTAAAGAAGAATTCCTTCCCATAAAATGCTTTTCCCTGGGGATGGGAAAGAATATAACTAGCACAATCCCCAACATAGGCCAAATAACCCTAGTTCTACACTAATGCTTAGGGATGGCAAAATGGGAGCTGCTAATCCAGGCATAAAGGGAAAAGAGGTGCAAGTTTTATATATACTTTCCCACATTCCAAACTACAGAGTTGCCCTGCCTCCCATCCCCTCTGCGAACTCCTTTATTAGTCCATCAGGAAAGTGGGGAACATTGAAAAGAGACACTCTCCTTGCTTCCTGCCAGTCCATTCCAAGAACCTTCCCTTTGATGTTTGCATTCTCAATTTTTTGGTTAATTTTAATCAAACACTGCTCTCATTTGCTTTCCATCATCTTTCCTTCATACTTGTTTGTTATGTTTTCCCTTATTCTGTGCCACTGTCTAATCTATAAACAGGTCTATCTATAAACTTCTGGTCCACTTCTAGTTCTGCCTCTGAGCACGCAGGGGACCCCCTGCACTCCTGTGGCATGCTCCATCTGCTCCAACATCTCAGCACTCATGAGCCATGTTTGGTAACTCAAGGTGCATAGAAAAAAAAAATAAAGCTGAGTCTATGACTGAATCATCAAATTTCTCTGAATGGATCGGAGGCTCCTGATTCAATTCAGAGAGATTAATGGATCTCTTGATTCAGTTTGGATCTGGAGATTCAGCCGCCAAATCTCCTTCAAATCGAAATCAGTGACCAAAACATCACAGAGCCTTACTCTTTCCCCCAATCAGCCCTCTCCATTGATAACATCAAGGCATGGCAGATGAATCAACTGGGGAATCTGGGAGTGAGAACAATACTAGGGCTGAACTGTGCCTGGAAAAGGGGCTATTGGTGGGTGGTCACAATTTGATGTCTTTTTTCCTGCTTTTAATAAAGTGATACATATAAGGGAGTTATTTCAGAGAGGGGGATGATAAATTGGTCGATTAAAACATCTTTTCTGCTTGTACAACACCACATTTCTGGTTGTCTGGTACATTATGCCTGGGCCAAATTCCTTGATTTCATTAACTGTAATTGTAGAGTTAAACAAATGTTTACTCATGTTGTACAAGGAAAATAGTATTATCTAAAAAGTGGTACAGATAAAATATATTTGCACATGTTTTGATTAATACTTTTCTTTCGGTTGCACTTGCTTCTACCGGGCATAAATCTTGCCTTATGTGTTTGAACTGAAAAATGGCTACAGGCTTGAGTGTCTGGAATGAAATGGTGAGAAGCATCCCCAAATTCAGCAGATGGTCCCAAGTCATTTTTTGTTGGAAAACGGTTTTCTGGTAAACTTCTTATGGCAGTGCCATACAGAACATATGGAGGTCCTAGTCTAGTGCAGGATGAAGTTATTTTAAACAGAATTCATAATCGGTTAGAAATATCCCCATAATTAGTTAGAAATTAAAAACTGCTTTACACCCCATGTAATATGTATACTGAAAATTTCCTAGGAGAAAGAAACTGCATGGCCTGTGCTCTGTACTGAGGCTGTATTGTAGGGTCCTAACAGAAACATCATCAGGTCAGCCAGTTGTCACTTTGGTACTATTCACACATATGCTTTTAATTAATTCTATCTCTGGATGCAGACAACCAGAAATATTTTAGTAGTCTTTAGTAGCATCAAGAAGATAGACTTTTATATAAAAAATGATCCAGAGTGTAGATTTTTCCCAGATAGTTCAGAGTAAAGTATCGTAAGTTCAATGTTGGTCTTTTTATAGTATCTGTCTTTTATGAAAGCCTCAAAAAACAGTGTCCATACTACAGAGATTTCTATTTAAATTTCTGCTGTGTAGAAGAAATACATGCAATCACATGGATGCATCAGTGCCACTACTGGGTTTCAATAATGCATTTCAGCAGTTGCTGCAGGCTATGGTAGTTCCAGTATAGTTGAACAGGAAGCTTTTGCCATCTCTGAAGGGAACTCTGAATTATGAATGGGAACAAACTATACTTTTTGGTGGTAACATTTCAATAACGAAGAACAAATACCTTTCCAACTTTAGAAATTGTACTTCTGTTGTACAGAATCTGTTTTCATGAAATATACTAGAAGATGAAAATATGGATAATGTAAATATGAGATTTGATATAAAATTTTTGATTTCCAATATTTATCCATTGCTTTTATTCTGATTTTAAAATATAGATTTTAGGTAAATCTGTAGACAAAATTATTCTTCCTTACAAATCAAACTTACCCCTATATAAAATTTATGTTGTTTATTAAATAGTCAGTTTCATAAACCTATTAACAGCAGTCAGAGTATACTTGTGAATTTGATTAATTGTGAGATCAAATCTTCACAAAAAAAAACTTGCCCTCAAAGAAGAGGCTAGGTCTTGGTCAATAGAAGTGCATTCTTTCTACTTTTCCTTTATGAATGAAAATCCTCTCTCTCTAGTCACTACTGTTTTGTTCATGTCAGTGTACAAAATGGGTGTGCAGCATGGGCTGCATTTGATTTGGATTTGGATTCAGGCCAAATCAGGGACAGTGATTCAATTCATTAATTCAGATCACTGTCCCAATCTGATTTGGCCAAATCTGAATCTAAAGGTTCGATGTTGATTTAGAGAATCAGCAATTCAGTCATAGACACAACTTTAACTGGTTTTTTTCTGTATACCTTGAGGTACCAGGTGGTTCGTGAATGCTGAGATGCTGGGGTGGATGGAGTGTCCCACAGGAGCTGGGGGGGAGGCACATGCTCAGTGGCAACCCAGAACTGGACTGGCAGTACTTCTATGCTCCCCAGTGGACCCAAAAGTGGACCAGAAGTGCTTCTGGTCTACTTCTAGGTCTACTTCCAGCATGCTGGGGAAGCCCCCTTGCTCCCATAGGATGCTCCATCCACTCCAGCATCTCAGCATTCCTGAGCCACCTAGTACATTGAGGTATGTAGAAAAAACATTTAAAGCTGTGTCTGTCTAAATCATCAAATCTTTCCGAAACCCTCCAAAATCGATTCAAAGGGTTCTAATTGGATTTCAAGAGATTAAAGGGTTTCCTGATTTGATTCGGATTTGGAGAGTCAGCCACCGAATTGGGCCAAATTTCCACTGAATCGAATCAGTGACTGAAGCTTCGCATAGCCCTAGTATACAATGGAACATGCCAGTATTAAATCTTTGGCTAACCTGTTTTGGTCCAGGGCCCCTAGTCCTAATTGCATTTCCAAGTATCTCTCATAGAGAGGTGTAGTTGCATTTCCACAGCCAGAGAACATACTGGAACATAAAAAATTAGGGTGTTATTGGGAATTATACACTAAAGTGACTTTTAGCTTCTAAATCACAGGAAGTCTGGGAGATGGCCACTTTAATATGTTCTTTTAAAGCAGAGGCTATTGGAACTTCATGACCAAATACAGCATCTCTTTCAATCACCTTAGGTCCAGGATGATTAGTGAACCATCTATTTCCTGCTCCTGGGAATTTCTGCGTGTATGAGGAAATCATCTAGCAGCCACCACTGTTATATTTTGCTTTACAGACAAAAAGAATTAAATGGACACAAAATAGGTCTGATGATAATTTTTCCTTTATTATGTGTTCTTTGAGACATGCCATGTTCCAAGATTGTTCTAGCAGAAAGAAAACAAGAACTTGGAGATAAGGTTAGCTGAAAACCACATGCATACAGTATGCTTTATCTTTAAAAGTATATTTGCAGAGAGGGCACACCAGCAATCCACTAACAATTAAAAAATTAGAAGAAAGAGCAATGTTGTTGCATATACTGGTAGAGTCAAACAATTGTTAAGCTTTAATTTCTGTGGGACTCAGGCATGGAACCATTTAAGGAGTTGTCATTCTACACATTTATCTTACCACACTATCCAGCACATAAACATTATTGTGGTTTTACAAATGGGGATATTGAAGCAGAGAAGTCGAGACAAGCATTCATTGCAGTGTTCATATCGAGCACTTAACAAGTTTACCGTCCTTAGCCTAAGCAAATTATCAGTGAACAAATTTAACTGGATTAGTTGTTGTATTTATTCAGTTAATATTTTATTTCAATGCACAGTTTGTTGACTACTTTGTCCCCATGATTTTTGCTATGATAGACCATAAAATAAGAAAGGGTAACATAAGAAAAAAAATGGACACTGTTTAGGTCAGAAGTACTCTGGAAAAGACTACTAAAATATTTCTAATTAGTATTGTAGACTCTAGTGATTAGATATGGATATGAAAGTCTTACAGTTAATTATCATTATGGGATAATTTAACTCCCCAGATAGAGATTAGAGAACAAATGTTATTAATAACTGTAAGGCTTAGATATTTCTGAGTGTGATAGCTGACTGATTTCTTTACCAACTAGTCATTGAACCTAATATGCAAGACTTTGAAACACATTTAAAAAGGAAAGAATATTCAAAGTCATGGTAAACAGAAAATGGAATAGCTGTAACATAAATTGACAAAAGACTAATCTGGTATCTTTCATTGACAAGATGCCTGCTTTTTCTGGGGAAAAGAAATGTAGTAAATCTAATATACTTGGAATAAAGCACTTGACATGATACCAATAAGAAAGTATTAGTTTTGCTGTAGAAGAGAACACAAGAATTGTAACATGAGTAAGACCAGTTAAAAGAGAGACAATAGACTATTGAAAGGGGAAGTAACAGCTTGGAGAGCGGTTCCAAGGGTCTGTCTTGGGCCCAGTTATATTAATATTTTCATGACTGAAACTGGGACAAAAATAGCCATGAAATGTAAAGATAATATGATATTGAGAAGGATTACCAATGCAGAGGAGGATCACAATATCATATAGGAGGATTTAGATACCTTAAGGGCTTCAGTAGTAATAATGGAATGCACTTAATTAAGGGCTACATAAGAATTTCTGTTATAAACTGGAAGTTCATCAATTGTAAATGACAGGAGGACAAAGACTTGGGTGTTTTGGGTTAAACAGAGACTATGAGCCACAGATGTGATGCAGCCACAAACAGGGTAAATGTTGTCCTAGGGTGCCTTAGTTGAGATACCTGTGACAGAAATATCAATCTCATTGTAAAGGGCTCTGATGTATGCAGTTCTTGTTCCTTGTGTTGAAAAGAGATGGATTCAAACTGGAACACAAAGATGATCGAGAATGAAAGGCTGGTAGGAAGAGGAGACTAAAAAGAGTTTGGCTTGCTTAGCAACATGAAGGTGAGAGAGGATATAAACACTTCACTGTAAATACTACAGGGTATAAACACTAGAAAGGAAAAACAGCTATTTAAGCTTGTGCACCAGGCCATCAGGCTGGCATGAGAACAAATTGGTATAAATTAGCCATGGAAAAAATCTAGATTAGAAATTAGAATATTTTTAGCCATCAGAGGAATGAAGATCTGAAACAGACTTCCAGTAAGAGTAGTGGAAGCAAACAAGCTAATTTGTTTTAAGATGGCATTTAAAGCAAACAAGCTAATTTGTTTTAAGATGGCATTTATTAAAGGGATTATGTGCCATAGCTGTCAATGATAGCAAGGGGCTGGACTCTATAAAAATAGAAGATTTTGCTAATCTTGTGCCTGTAAAACGTAGAGTTGACAGGCAACAAGAACATTTCAAGCACAAATACTCAGATTACTACTTATTTGCATGATAAACACACTATCCTCCAAAATGTCATTTCTGACAAATGGATAAAAGGCTCTGTGAAAGCATTCTATGTAAGTTGGTTTTGTTTGAATGAATAGTTACAAATATTACATTGCCTTTTTTTGGTCTTCACCCCACCCATAGGTATAGTTTCAATTTAGCTAAGTTTACAGATGCATCTATATCAGATACATGAATGGAGTTTCCCTAGTCTATGATCACATCATGTGACAGCGCCTAAAACTAGCTCTTTTTGAGATTATACCTTCTAAGCCAATTACCTGACTTTCTTTTTAACATGCACAATTTAACAAATGCAGTCTGAACCCTACTGTACACCTTGAATGTTTAAATTCCTGCTTTTATCTTGGTTCCCCATAGTAACTTAACACAGGTCTCTTGATTACCATTTTCATTAGCAGCAACTGCTGAGAAAAATGAAGGTGAGGAATTACAGGATTCCTTATGTTCCATGACTGCCAATAATGCTCCTAAGTCAGCAGGCAGGTGCTGGCTCTGTTAGTACAGAAGAGACCTTCAAGTCAGTATGATTGAGATGCAAAAACTTCATAATAATCAATTGTCAGTTTAAGTACCAGCTGGAACTCAAACTGCTGGTGCTAGAATATTTTTCTTTAATTACTTATGATTTAATGTTTAACAGGGAGCACATGGCACTTGTTAAAGTTTTAGGGGGTGGGAAATGGCATTCTTTATAATTAGGATCACCTGTTCTCCACTGTTTCCACATTCAGAATATTGTGTTCAATATGAAGTTTCTTAATACCAAAGTAGACAAAATTGTCAGGAAATATCCATACTCATGGATCTGAATAAAAAGCTCCTAACTTGCTTTGGTGGTTTCCAGACCTTTCTCTTTTAACAACATAATACATATGGACAGATATTTTATATGCCTGAAAGTTTGTCAAAGTTGTGTCATAAAAATGTAGGAGAATGTTTGGTTAATTGCGCATGTGCCTGCGATAGCTAGCTTGAAAGTTCCTTGTGGATTTAGCTAGTCACTGAGAGCATAGAAACAATGTAATATGAGATTAGCGATCACATAAACTGAACAGCAAGTTACAAGGAACAAAAACAACAAAACCAGTAGTCCTAATGAAGCAATCCCATGAGTTGATATAAGAGCTGAATGATGATGAAAGCTGGACACTTAGGTGGAGTAGTATCAGGACTAAGCATCTACATAGCATATGAGAAATGCTAAATAGTGTATATATCTCTATATAGCTCTTTTTTATTTGAATTTATACGGTTTGAGGCATTGCTTCCACAGACCTAATTTCTGATTTGTTCTCTACACCAGATTTCTGATACTGAATATTGGTATTCACGGTTTGGCTGTATGACTAATGGAAGAAAATCTGTAATCTTTCCATCACACACTTACATTATGTTGTGCCATCTCTTATTAAGTATGCTGCCTCTTTTAATCTTTGTTTTACAGTTGCCCGTTTCTTTTCACATCCTCTCTCCCATTATCCTTTTAAAGATGTTTTTGATTTAGTATTGCCTCTATAAAGGCCACCCTGCAATGGTAAACAATGATACATTTGACTGGAAAAACAAATATGATCTGAACTATTTTTATGTACTACAGCATTAAAATTTGTATTTACAGAATTCCTGTCATGTGGAATTTTCTCCTAAAGGCACTTATTCTCTACAGTGTCTGGCATAAAGAAACCAAGTGAAAGGTGCTGTAAAAAAATATTAATTCTATTGCTGGTTCCACTAGCTAAATACCTCAAATTCTAAGATCAGGGGAGAGGGAAGAAAAACAAATCTCCCTAATATTTTTAGTTCTCATGCTAAAACTTTGTCCAAAGGAAGTGCATGTGTATTTTGTTGTTTATTGGGGAAGAAAAAGTAAATTTAGTAAGCTTAGTGTTTCTGATGTATTTTTATATTCCCAGCTCAGTCTATCACAGATGGCAATGCATTAGGGTATACCTTGAATTATAAAATGCTTATTAGAAAGTTAGTTTAGTTTCACCTTTTGTTAGTGCTTTCTAAGAGATGCACATTTTCCCAGCTGAAATGTTGAGGGCATCTAAGAAAGAGGCAAGGGCAAAGATACACAAGGTAAAACATACAATTACAGGATTTTTTTTAAAACTTTGTCTTAGTCACATCTTTACTTTTGAAACTCAGACCAAAGGAATCTTTTTTTTTCTTCCAAAACTATCTTTTGACAGTTCACAAAGATAATATGCATAAAGCAAAGAGATAGAAATAATCCAAGTCCAATCTCACAACATGCCACAAAGGACGCATCCCAGCACAGAAAAGCAAGTGGTACAACTCAAAATAATTCATTTACAGCAAGCATTGTCCCATAAGACTTAGTCACAGTGTTGAAGAAGTGTCAGACAGCTGAATATCAATATTTATTTATAATACAATGCACCTTAGGACCTAAGCAAGTACATGCTGTTGAATAAAGGAAAATAAAGTTCTCAGGAGATTTTCTTCTGTTATCCTCAGAGTACATTTATAAAGTATGAAAGGGAAATGGAGCAAGGTTCAAGGTTAGAATCACCACCATTATTTTACATTTTGTTGTAAATATAATAGTAAATTGTATTTTTCAGCTTCCATTAACAAGTTGTTACAGTGGCTGATGTAGTCCCCTAGCACAGCATACAATCAATGGAAGTGCTATGTTTCTTCTCGAGCCAGCTTCCAGAGAAGTAGGCCAATGAAGGCTGCTGACTCGTATGTCCACCAGGTTCTCTCTGTTCATGTGGCTTTTGTTCAGGGCTCCTTGCAAAGTGTGTGCAAATGCTAAGATTCAGAATTACTGAAAATCAGTCATGAAAACTGGACTATCAGTCCTTTTTTCTTCAGTCAGATTACAGCAAACCTGCCCTTGCTCAGATGCATTGATTTGGAATGCAAAGTCATTTCTCACTTTTGCATGTGATCTGTAAAGGGAAAACAAAATAGGGACCTGGTGTAATATGAATGTAATGTGTGTAACTACAGGAGGAACAAGGGGGAAGTCTGCAGAGCTGTGCTAAATGTTAATTTGGATTGCAACTCAGAAGCCCAAGGGGTTGCAGAGCAAGGGAAAAAGGAAGAGAAAGCCTGAGGTTGGAATAAGGGAAAGAGAGAGCAGCATGCATGAGGAACCTGGTCAGTCCTATGCAGAGGAATGCAAAATGGAGCCAGAGACCTCACTGGTTTGGTCAGCTAGGACTGTAGACTTAAGGAGCTGGACTCAGACTTCAGGGGAGCTTCAGGCTGCTGCTTGAGCACTCTAGGGCCTAAAGGTTTGTTTTAGGATACCCTCATAAGTGGGGGTGGGGGGGGAGAGGAGGGGTGAAATTAAGGTGTTGAGTATATGTTACCACAGTGTTGACGTTTCTTTACCTTTTACCAGTTCCCTCCCTCTGGCTCACTGGCTTGTGACCCTAACCCCTATGATTTCCTTTATAAAAAAAGTCAGAACTCCCCTTAGCTTCTTGTGACAGTTCCTGGGGCTGCAGGGTTAACACACCAGAAACTTTAATGTGAACCTCTACCCCTTGGAATGGTCATAGTAAGGGTTGAGAATACAGCATTGCTAATTGGCAAGCACTACTTTGAAACAAATGTTAAAGAGTTTAATTACTTCTATTATTTGTTCTTATCTTAGATTTTTAAAGGAGAAAGTAATCAAGTTCACAGTTTCTCTTATGGAAAATTCTACAGTTTTCCATTTATTTTCACTCCAAATTTGGGCCAAAAGTTAAAATATCAAAACAGTTTACACAAAAGGACAAGTTGGGCAGGAATTCAGAAATCTTGAAATATTTTACCTTTTCCTAGCTGAAATTAAACATTTTTTGGTTTAGTTGATATTCATCTCTGTGTATGCTTGAGCTGCCATAGGATCTTACAGGATTTCTCATCCATCATGCCCCTTTTCTTCTTTTATTTATCTCTTATCAAATGAAGCTGAACATAGCTCCCAAGGTTCATAGATGTAGAGTCGGAAGGCCTTCTAGATCTTCTAGTCCGACACCCTGCTGTGGGCAGGAGAGAAAACTGGGCTCAAATGACCACAGCCAGGTTAATGTTGAGCCTCCTCTTAAAGACCCCAAGGGTAGGAGCCATCACCACTTCCCTTGGAAGTTGATTCCAGAGCCTAACCACCCTGACAGTGAAGTAGTGCTTTCTAATGTCTAGTCTAAACCTATTCTATAGCAACTTATGCCCATTATTCCTTGTTACTCTGGGAAGTGCTTAGGGGAACAAGGTCTCTCCCAAACCCCGCTGGTCCCCACTAGGAAGTTTACAGATGGCCACCAGGTCCCCTCTCAGCCTTCTCTTGTGAAGGCTGAACAGGTTAAGGTCCCATAGCCTCTCCTTACAGGGTCTGCCCTGCAGTCCCCAGATCATGTGAGTGGTCCTCCTTTGGACCCTCTTAATGCTGTCCACATCCCTCCTGAAGCACGGCGCCAGGAACTGGATGCAGTACTCCAGCTGCGGCCTGACCAGTGTTGCATAGAGGGGGAGGATCATCTCCTTGGCCCTGCTTGTGAGGTATCTGTGGATGCAGGACAAAGTACAGTTAGCCCTACTGACCACGTTCTTGTATTGTCGGCCCATGTTCATCTTGGAGTCAATAATGACTCCAAGACCTCTTTCTGCCAGTGTGCTTTTGAGAAGAGAGTTCCCCAGGCTATAGGTATGCTGCTGGTTCCTACTGTCCAAGTGCAGCACCCTGAATTGAATTCCATCCTGTTTTCATTTGCCCACCCCTGTAACTTGTCCAGCTCCTGCTGTAATCTGTCCTTCCCTTTTAGCCAAAGTCATTTGACCCCAGCATTCTTTCCTGCCAATGGCAGGGGGTCAGACTTGATGATCTGCTCAGGTCTCTTCCGACCCTGCCTACTATGAAACATACTGTGCAAGTCAGTGCAAATTTTATTAAAAATCCAAATTCTACAGAAGATCTGTACCGAATAAGGGCTTTTATAACTCTAAGTTCCTCTCCACAAAGTCTGTTGCAGAGTATCAACATTTGACATCATCATGTCAGAGGTGATTTGTTTTTTCTAGGGATAATTTTAAAATATTCAATTAAACACATGCCCAGCTGAAATTGGTCTTTCATTGAAACTGAATTTTTTGTGGGAACTGTATTTTTGTTCTCTCCCTGTACCCAGACTTTGTATCACCACTGCAAAAACCATAAGAGGAAGCAGTGATGCACCTTGGAAGTTATGTTCAGTATGTAATGATATTGATGACAAACAAAAACCCATGTGATAATGCAGGTATAAAGCAAAGTGCAGTCTAATTCTTGCAGCTGTTTTCTTTACCATCGTTAATTTAAAATCTCTTTCATTTTTTTCCTATATATTGTTTTTACCACACTTAAGTAGTTCTTATTACAAATGTACTCCAAATTAATAAGCATCCTTAGTTTCCAAAGGTAGGACTGCTTTCACAGATAATTAAACAGAACACATTTTGTAACTGTGTCTTTCATACCTTCTGTCATGTTGTACGCTATTTTAGATATTATTAATTGAACTTTTTCTAAGAAGGAAGGACAAGTATTGAAATACTTAGCATTCTAGAACTTAATTCTGTGAAGCATCTGCTACATACTAAGTGTTTGGACACATTTTAGAATTCATCAAAACACTGTAAGCTTTTCACTAACTCTGAAGTTTCAGCATTCCAATGATGCCAGGCATTTGTCAATAAAATTAGGTTAGTGCAAACATCAAGATTGTTTTCTTTATCATAGAGAAATGAAGATGAACATATTTTAATTAGTATCCAGAACTTAAATTTGGTCAGAGTTAATGATTTCTGCTAGGGACAGATATTACACATGAACCACTTTAAGTGATTATGGTTTATACCTGTAACAGAACAGATGTTCAGTGCACATAAGCCAGTTTGAGAAAAAGCTGGTGGAATGTAGTATCAGGCTTAACTGATTTGGTGCAAACAGGTTCATGCAATGTCTGTTCCAGACCCCTTGCTAGTTTAAGATAAACCAGGCACCCCCTGCACCCCAGCATGATCTCTGGGCTGGGTGGGGCTCTCTGCTCCACAGCAGGGCTGGCCCCTCCTCTCTGCTCCCTGAATGAAGCTCCCCCCAGTCCCTGTGTATTAGCTAGCAGACCACATCCAGCTATGGTCCATGCTGAATCAACAGGTTGAATTAACAAGTAGCTGGTAATGTCCCTCTGGTGTTTTCTTAACTGGGTAACAAACATGGTTATCAATTACCTGCTGGGCTAATCAGTGTCCTGTGGGAGCTTGGCCATGCACCCCCTCAGCATCATGCTGTGGAAGAAAGGGAAGGCTGCTCTAGCACCCCCACCCACCCCAGCTTCTAGCCTGAGTCACTGCAGGCATGGGCCTGTATTTCTGAGATGTCTGTCTGGTTACAAAACAGATTTAGCCTGCCAGGTTAGACTAACCTGCAAAGACTGAATCAGTTCAGGCTTAGACTTTTTGAATGTCTGCCCCCAGCCCTGGAAACAACTGTTCTGTAGGTTTGTTTTGGTAAATGTTAAAAAAAACACATTTTTTTTCTTAAAATTTCAAACCAAAAGGAGTTTAGTTATAATTAGCAGTATGTGAAGACTTGGTTACCTTGAAATTAATCATGTACGTGGAACAGGTTAACAGGAGTGAGAAATGACTTTTGGAAGGATTCTTTTGTATCAATATTAGATGAGGCAATGATGGTTAAATATATCTCATATTAGAGAATGTTGTAATTTATAGTCTCTAGATAAAATGAATAAATACAGAGAGTTAAAGTTCAGAAATTCAGGCCTCAAACAACACCCCAAAACACAAGAACTCCAAGTCCCCCTTCAACTACCACCTTCCTGACAAAATTCCACACAAGGAAACTTTCCCACCAATCCCAATGACATGTCCCAACCACTACTCACATAGACATACACAAAATTTTCTTCCAATTCCCACCATCCTGCTTCAAACCTGGGAAAGATTCCCCACATCCTTTACCAATTCCTCTTCCATCACAATATTAAAATTCCAAGATGACCCTAACAAAAATAAAAGAAATACTTTGGACAATGTCAAAGGACAACCTTTGGCACCCTCCCAGGTAGGTCTGCCATTTTCATATGGATTGCAAGATGGCCAAGTCCTCCTTCCTCCTTCTGGTTGTCAAAATATTGCCTTTTGAGAGGGAGAGACACATTTATATGTCAACTGGACCCATCACCCTGGAAAGTATGCTGTTTACCTGAAGCCAAAGTCTAAGACATAACAGGAAATTGTCTAAGGCTTATCTGTTCCTCCACTGTTAAACCAAGATGTTCATCTATGCTGGTGTTATTGATACTTCTTTGTATGATTAAGAAGATATGAGCTGAAAGAGAGAGGTAATGGTTTTACCAATTGTCATGACTGATAATAAAGAACTAGAGAAGGACTGGTGAATAATGGAGACAAGTACATTACTGAACAGATAGCATCAACAAAGGACATTTAAAACAGCCTTGACCATGGAGATAATATTTTGCAAAGGGAGTTGGCTGGTAAGAAGTATAAGACATCTGACAAAGCAGGAGAAGAGTATTCAAAGACACTTACATGCAAGTCTAATGACAACAGTTTTAAATTAAGTTTAAAGATGGCTAGTAGCAAAACCCAGCAAAGAAATACAACAAAAATAACTTTAAAAAAAGTGGTCTAGTCAAAGGCTGGAATCTTGGAAGGGGCATCAGAATCTGAAATAGAATCACAGGACCCAAAAGAGGGAGAATAAGGGGATAGCTTGATAAATAGCTGGGATGCTTATATAAAAATTCCAGGATTAGTGAGAATAAAAAAGAACCTCAAATCTTATTGTGAAACCCAAAATAGAAACATAATGGGCATCTCAGACTTGTAGGACAGTTATTGGTATTTTAATATTAAAATTGAAACATAAAGCGTGTTTAGGAATGACAAGCAAGTACAAAGGGAGGTGGTTTTATGCTGCATATAAAGACGGTATATGGCTCAGCTGAAGTTCAGGAATTTTTCTAGGTGAAAAATAAGGGGGGAAAGAAGGTGATTTAAGAGTTAACAATATAAACATTTGAACAAGGAGAGGGATGGGCGACGAAGAGAATCATCCAAAGGATAGGACATGAAAATTTAATGTGACAGTGTATGGAAGTCCACACAAATCTTGGAATGTGGTTGAGACAATAATTTGTTTCAAAAGAAGAGTGACATAAGGGGAAAGCTATTTTAGGTTTGATTCTGATTAATAGGGAAGAGCTGAAACTTCTACAAGTGGAAGGCAGTGGAAAATGATTGTGAAATTATGGATTTTTTTACTCTATAAGAAAATCAAAGAATGAGAACAGCATAAGGCCATTCTGACTTTAACAAGTTCGGAGAACACATAAGTTTGGCCTCTCAGTCATATAATCTAGGAGAAAAAAAGAATACAGGGTGCTAACTATCAATGGCAGTGACTAAAAGGCACAGAGGGAAATGATTCCACTACAGAGGACAGAATGGTAGCATAAGAGAACTTTACTATATCAGGAGATCTTACAGGATCTGAAAACTTAAAATAGAGCCATGATCACATGATGAAGGATAACTATATGGGAATAGCACAAAGGCATAAGTATTAAATTATAATGGCTATAACCTACCTGAATTATAACTATCAAGGTTCATAAAACACAATAGGAAAAATTTCTACAAATACACATGAAGTAAGGTGAAGACAGCTCAGTTTTTAATGGTAGAGAGAGGCAAAAAGGAATAATTCAGATAAATATGAAGTATTCTATAACTTTTTTTTGCCTTGGGCTTTAAAAATAAAATTAATTATGGCCAGATACTGAACTAAATTATTTTAACACAGAAGTTGGGGTATGGGACAAAATAAGGAAGGAAAAATGTTAAAGAATATTTAAATGGTAGAGCTGCATACAAGTTGTCAGGCCCTGATGAATTTATTTTAAAGCATTGATGCATATGTGATTTATCTTTAATTCATGGAGTATGGGAGAGGTCACAGAAGAACTAGAGGAGCACAACCAGAGTACTTAAGTTTTAAAAAGGAGGATCCAGATAATTATAGACCAATCAGCTTATTTTTTATTCCCAGAAAGATACTGGAATAAGTTACTAATTAATTTGTAAGCAGCTACAGGATTTCTCAAGAATAGATCATGTTGAACCAATTTAATTGACCTAGTAGATAAGAGGAAGGCAGAAATAATATGCCTTGTGTTGAGTTAGGCTTTTGACATTCCTCTACATTGATGACACATGTGACAATGTGGTCTGGGTAAATTCACAATAAGGTGGATGGACAAATTATTGTTACACTTCAAATATAGAGTGGTTCATTGTCAAATGTAAGTGTTTCAAGTGAGTTTCTGCTTTGGTCTGTCCTGGACTAACTTCTATTCAGTGATTTGAACAATGTGATATAGATGACACCAAACTGATAGGCTTTGCAGGTGTTTTGTAGGATAAAAATCAGAGTTCAGAAAATTATTCAAGATCAGTAAGATGAAATTCCATGACTATAAGTGAAGAGTACTGCACTTGAGAAATAAAATTCACAGACACAAATTAGGGAATCACAAGCTAGGAAGAAAAAGGTATGAGGTGTGAAAATTGTCTGCACACTGAATAGGAACCTGCAGTTTTATGCTGTTGCAAAATAGTAAATGTCATTCTGGGGTGAATGTTGTATATAAAATACATGAGAAATCATTCTGGTCTTCAAACTGATGGTATCCAGTTTGGGGCACTACACTTTAAACTTCATACATTCCCATAAGGTAATTTCCTACTCCAGACACATATTTTGTGCAGTATCCTAAAGTTAATTAATTCTTTAAAAGTTTCCTTTCAGGACATTGTCACTGGCACTGTAGTGCACAGTATCCCCAAAGAACAGCAGTTTACGTGCATGTTGTGCTCTCTTCGAATGAAAAACTACCCAGAGTAAAATGTTACCCCAGGCATGAATATGTTTTTCCATATGGGGTAACAACTTACCCCTGTAGGCTGTAGAAATAGAATAACATCATACTGCAATACAGTGTACACTAGGGAGTCCTCCTCAATGGTAAGGGATTGATTGACACCCCCCACCCCATAACCCTTTTACCTGATCTCAATAAGTCTCTGCATGTGTGGTTTCCAAACAGCACCCACCCTCATTTGGCTTGCTCTGGCTTCTGTGCTCAGGTTGAGAGGGTGCTACCTGCGCTGCCATAGCACAGGGTGGAATTGTTTCTGTGAAAGAATAAGTGGACAGCCTTGTCTTTGATTGTTATTTCTATGAATTCAGCAGTTATCAATTTTTTTTTTCTGTAGTCCAGGATGAGAAGGCAGCACATATTCAGATCTGAAGCCTATCTTGCACAGGTAACCAGGGATGATAGCAACACATCCACTGATGAAATCTTATCCCAAGGCAGTGAGGATGCTGACTTTGTTCCAGACATGGGAGATTGCTCAGAGCAAGAAGACCATGTGTCTATGGAAGCTTCATCCAGCTCAGATGAAGAGGAGTTGGTGCCACAAGCAGAAGTGATGCCAACACTTTCAGTGGGAAAGGGAAGAGGACCAATCCAGGGCCACCATGGAAGACCAAGGAGAGCTACAGCGGAACATGGAGCAGAACCACTTCCAACTCCCTCAGAAAGCATTGCAGATGATGAAAACTTTAGAAGAAGGAATGGCAGAATGTGGGGGGAAAAGTCCACAGCTAATACATCATCAGAGAACAGCCAAGGACATAGTCAATGAACATGCTGAACCAACAAAAGAAAGTAATAAAGACACAGTTGTGGAAACAGTCCACCTGTGTCTCTCATAAGATATCCTTACTGTTATCATAAGAGAAACAAACAGAAAGGCAGAAAGAAGGTTCAGGGAATGGAATGATAACCATCCTGAACATAGAAAGGACTGGAAAAAGCTGGACAAAACAGAGCTGAAAACCTAAATTGGCCTCCTACTGCTAAGTGGTCTATAACACAGTGGTCATGAAGAGAGCTGTGGACAAGCTTGCTGCTTTCAGAGATATTTGGACACAATTTGTGGAGCAGCTCAGAAAATGTTATGTTCCAGGAATACACCTCACGGTTGATGAGTAGCTCCTTGCATTCAGGGGTCGCTATCCCTTCAGACAGCATTTGCCCAGCTAGCCTGCCAAATATGTCTTCAAATATTGGTGGTATTGTGATGCAGCAACATCATTCCCCCTGTCTGGAGACATCTACCTGGGAAACCAACCAGAAGCTCCCCACCAAGGTAATTTTGGTATCCAGGTCATTGAAAAACTGGTTCATCCCTGGTCCTAACAGGAAGCAATATTTTGGGTGACAATTTCCTAACAAGTACTGACCTGACAGAAAGACTGCTACATTAGGAGTTGACCTATGTGGGTGCGATTCAGAAAAAAAGCCAAAATCCCAAATGAAATGCAATCAAATCAAAGACGGGAAACTTTTTCATGCATTTGTTGCTTTTTCATCCATGTTTGCTTTTTCATCCATTTGTAATTTAGGAAAATATGGTATGACTTCCCTAAATTACAAATTGCCTCAACTCATCCGAGTAGAACCTTCTGCAAACATTGTGCTTTTTGCCAAAGGGCAGATGACCACAAAACCCAGAAATGATGCGAAGACTGTAAGGATTTCCTTATGTGCACCACAGTATATCACTGCTGCTTCATGAGGCCTGCAATATTTAGTTAAAACAGTTAGGAAATGTTTTTGGAAATAATTATTAGTTTGAAAACCATGTGAACTGAAGATTTAGCAAATTGTTCATTCACACTTTGAAACTCTAAAAAATTTTTAAATATTGTTCATAGTTCTAGTTAAATATTTTGGGTTCAAATAATCACAAATACTCTTTCAAACAGTCTGTATGTTTAATAAATAGTTTTTTGGTATATTTATACTGTTGTCACTGGTTCCATGCAGGTGGGGTAACAAATTACCCCATGAGAACAACAATGCTTATGGTTTCATGAGAATGGATGAGGGTTAATAATTGGAGAAATTCCCAAGCAGATAAGATAAATCTTCTGATCAACACTGCATTTTATAAAGTGGAGGATGGTCAGTTGTTCCCCTTGACTATCAAGGCTAGGGACAGGAGTTACACATAAACCAGTTTAAGTGATCAGAAACTGGTTTAACACTGTAACAGAATAGAACCTCAGTGCACATAAACCAGTTTCAAAATAAACCTGGTTGCATGTAGTATCAGCCTTAACTGATTTGGTTTATGAAACTTCTGCCCCAGACCCACTCCTTGTTCAAGTTAAATCACAGTCCCGCAGCATCCAAAAATGCTGTCCAGCCCTGGACTGGTCTGTGCTGTCTGCACCAGAGAGCATGCCTGGCCCTGACTCTCAGCTCTCTATCTAGAGCAGTGAGGGCTGGCTGACAAGGGGATTGGTTGAGGGGGGGAGAGAAGTCCAGCTGCTGATGCATCCCAGTCTGCAGGGGGAGAGGGGAGGACTGCCCCTCCCAAGAAAACCCCAGCTGAGGTCTGGAGCCAGGGAAGGGGGTTAAACACCCCTTCCCCCACTCAAAGTTACTGCTGGCTGCAACTGTGGACTACAAATCCCAGAGGCACCTGGAAGCAGGAAGAGAAGTGATAAGCCACCTTGTAGAGTCTTGCTGCTGTAATTTTGGACTGCAAATCCCAGCGACCTTGGGGAGTGGGAAGATTTCATAGATTTCATAGACATTAGGGGTTGGAAAGGACCTCGTGAGATCATCAGGTCCAGCCCACACACCATAGGCAGGAAGTCAGCTGGGATCAAGTGACCACAGCAACAAATACATCCAGCTGTTTTTTGAAGATGTCCAGAGTAGGTGCTTGTACCACCTCTGGGGGGAGTTTGTTCCAGACCCTGGACACACACACAATAAAGAACTTTTTTTCTTATATATAATCTATATCAGCCTTCCTGGAGTTTACGGCCATTAGACCTTGCTATTCTTTGGGGAGCTCTGGTGAACAGATGTTCTCCCAGGTCCTGATGTACCCCTCTTATAAAGTTGTAGGCTGCCACCATGCCCCTCCCCCCCCAGACTTCTCTTCTCCAGACTGAAGAGTCCCACATCCCTCAGCCTCTCCTCATCTGGCCTTCCCTTCAGGTCTTGCATCGTATGAGTGGCTCTCCTCTGGACCCTCTCAAGCTTCTCCACATCCTTCCTGAAGTGGGGGCCCCAGTACCAGATGCAGTACTCCAGCTGCAGTCTCACCAGGGTTGAGTAAAACAGGAGGATGACTTCCCTGGTTTTTCTCAAGATTCATCAGTGGATGCACACCAGAGTTTGGTTAGCTGTGCCTGCCACTGCACCACATTGGTGGCTCATATTCATCTTGTGGCCAATCAAGCCACCCAAGTCCCTTTTGGTCATGATGCTAGTGAGCATAGCACTGTCAAGCCTGCAAATATGCTGAAGATTCTTTCTATGGAGGTGCAGCATCTTGCACTTCTCCGCATTGAAGTTCATCCCATTTTGGTTGGCCCACCTTGAGAGTGCATCCAAGTTGGCCTTGTCCTGCAGTGTGATGGCCCTCCCCCATAATATGGTATCATCCATGAACTTGGCCACTTTACATCTGACTCCAAAATCTAGATCATTGATGAAAATGGTAAAGAGTACTGGCCTGAGTACCGAGCCCTGAGGAACTCCACTGGTAACCCTGCACCACATTGATTTACTTCCTTCAATTAATACTCTTTGGGTCCAACCCTATAGCCAGTTGCCTAGCAATTGGACCGTATGTTGGTTAATGCCACAGTTCCCCAGCTTAACCATGAAAACATCATGGGAAACCAGGTCAAAGACTTTCCTGAAGTTCAGATAAATGACGTTCATTTCATTTCCCTTGTCCAGGGCATATATTACCTGGTCATAGAAGGAAATGAGGTCAGTCAGGCAAGATCTGCTAGTCACAAAGCCATGTTGGCTCCCATTCAGAAGCTTGCCTTGTGTTAGTCTGGCATTGATGGATCCCTTGACAATTTTCTCTAGGATTTTTCCAAGTATGGACATCAGACTTATTGGTCTATAGTTCCCTGGGTCATCCCTCCTCCCTTTCTTGTAGATAGGGTCCACGTTGGCTCTTTTCCAGTGATCCAGGACCTTGCCTGAGCACCACAATTTTTCAAATATCCCTGCCAAGGGGGATGCAGTAATGTCTGCCAGCTCTTTCAAGACCCTCAGGTGTATCCCATCTGGGCCTGCAGACTTCTGAATGTCCAATTTCTCAAGGTGTTCCCTCATCTGATCCACATAGAAGAGGAAGCAAACACACAGCCCATGCCAGCTATGTGCCAGAGAGCTGTGTTCTAGCAACCCCTATCTTCTGGCCTGAACCACTGCAGGCATGTGGCTGCATTTCCTGAAACAAAGGTAAATGTCTGTTTACTTCTCTTTCAGTTTAATTTCTGCAGCTTAAACTAACCTGTAAAGATTCAGCCTCAGGCTTTTTGACTGTCTGTACTTAGTCCAAAAGTTGGAAAAGAAGTAATCAGCTCAAAGCACATCCAGATTCAAGGCTCCTCTTTGATGACAGAATTCCCCTGTCTGCCAGCAGAGTTATACCTCCTCTGACAAGTGAAATAAGGTTTCTGCTGCCATACAGAAAGTGGCAGAAAGTGCATATAGATACTTCCAGCTATAATGGTGTCTGCAGTAGTAGGTGCCTTTCCATTGTACACTTCATGCTCTTGTAGCTGAATAATGGTGGCTACTGCATGCCATCAGAAATTCTTCTGGCAGACAACTAAGCATAGGCAAGGCATGAGTTTGGTTAGATACTGGGGCTGTGTGGAAAGGTAGACTTGCTAACTACAAAGGTAATGAGGTATTGGATTAGGCTACCTTAAATCTCTTCCACTGAAGGGTTTTAATAACTGGCTACATGACAGTCTGTCTGAGAAGAACTAAGATATCTTGTCTCAGAGAAGAGGGGTGAACTAGATGATTCCATGTTTTGATGAAGTCTATAATAATCTGTCTAGTTCTTAAGAGAACAGTTGATGCTAATGACATCCTATATTGGAAAGATATTATGTGTATTTACCAACAACGTTATCGCTTTCAGGTTAGATGATTATGCAATAGCCTACTTGAATATAATTTAAAGCCAAAAAAAATCCAAATTATAACAACTGGTTGTTAAGCATAACTTCATTTTGGGAGCATATAACTATATTTTGTTGATGCAGCATTAGCTATCTTTAAGTTTCTTGGTAGATTACAAACTGTGTTAACCTTATGGATTCTGAGTGTTTGCCTTTTTCTTTTTGAAATACTCCCTAACTACTGTTCAGAAAAGATTTTGTAACTGCTTTGGTTATAAAACAGAATGAATGGCAAACAAATCAGCTCTTTGAAGGCTTATTGATTCTAGCACATGCTTCTTTTCTGCCTTCAGCACCTTAAGCCCTGGTTTAATTCTGGTTATATGGCTGCTGTATAATTTCATTTATTTTTTAAGATCTGTCGCATTTGAATTGGCCCCATGTTTTCTTTTTTGCTACCCATTACTTTTCTAAGTAACAAGAATGAAATTGATATACATGTTAACAGTTTTAGGTTAACAAATATAAGGTTAATAGTAACCTGCATTTATGGCTCTCAGTTAAACTGCCCAGCCTTGCCAATAACTTTGCTGATTAGTAAAGCTAAAAGGTAACCAAGTGGTCCTTGCAGACTCAGGAAATCAACTCTGTACCTGTTATGTTTGGATAACATGTGCTGTTTTCATTTTTGTCACCATCCTTCATGATAGCTGTAGTTTTTCTTAAAGTCACACCTCCTGAAGTTAAGGGATGATATGAGAATTTTGAGTAAAAAAAGGTAAAATAAATATTTAAATTTCTAGAACTTATAGAGAGAAAAAAAGTACTGTAAAAACTCAAAAACCAGAAAGCAAATAAAAAGATTTCATATTTTCAGTTTTTAAAAATCTCTCATTTTTATGTTAATATTCTGGTTTTTTTAATAGTTTGGCAAAAATACTTTCATGAGGCTAGATGCTGGATAGTTAATAGTTAACTGGCAGCTTGCCAGTTATATTACACTTCAAAGTTATTGTACCTTGAATTATAAATAATTTTCATAAAATTATGATGACAGAAATCCTCTTATAAAAAATAATATTACTGAAAATCATATTGCTTCCTGTTATAAGAATGTGACCTACCAAAAGCAGGAAAATTGTTCATTTTAAATGTTAGATTAGTGGATGCTGGAAACTAGTGAATGCCATGTGGCAATATTTTCTGAGGCTTGTTGCAAAGACATGAAATAACCTTTTCTGCCTGCAGTTTTGAACCAATATGGTTCAGGGAAGTAACAATCCAATATGGAGGGATAGTGAGGCATTTTTTGAAAGTATGTCTGTTCTGCCCATACATGCTCCAAAAGCAAAAATATATTGATGAGGCCATTCTAGGGTCACCACTGCTGCTATTCTCAAGCAAAATGAAAAATGAAGTCTTACAAGTGGCTGCAGAGCCACTTGGGCATCCTTGAGGACCTCACTCATGCATTTCTGGGTTGGAGCATGTAGGTAGTAGTGGTGAACAGGATATACATGGAAGCATCCTAGCTGGAGCATAAGACTTCAGCTGTTACGTTTTCTGTATGTATGTGACTCATTAGTTACGAATCACAAAGTTGCTGATGTCTCAGTCGATTTGATTATGGCTTCCTTGATTATTTCCTTTCCTTGTCAATGAACGTGAATATTTTGCCCAAAGATAAACAGAAGGATGTTTGGACCAGTCTGAAAATAATAGGCTATGAAGAAGAAAGCAGTGAGCACATCATTCAGATGGCATTTAGACAAGTAGATTTGCTTACTTATTGCTGTTTTCCCATTCAATGTAAAATGCAATTAAAAAAATATATTAGAATCTCACCTAGGAAAAAATTCTGCCTGCCTCAGCAAGTGGAAATTTTAATATATTTCACAAAATGATGCCAAAATATTCGTATGTTTCACCACAAATATTGGTTTTGGCAGTAAAGAAGCTTTAAGTATCAAAGATGAGTAATCACTATGAAATGGACACTATGGTAAGTGAAAGAGATTTGGGTGTCTTTGAAACTCTACCCCTCATGTGTCCTTTAACAATTGTTGTTTTTAGTACCCTGATAAGTACTATCTGTGTGCAACTATACATGATATAAATGCGATACAAGAAGTTCCAACACATTTCATGCTGGAGCTTATTGTTCTGAGGCAGAGTGTTTACACATGTGTCCAGTAGGCCTTTATGAATAGGGAAGTATTTGAGTTGGATTTGGCCAATCTGGAGTTTGGATTACTGTCCTGAATCAATTTGGTCAAATCGGCTTCAGAAGATTTGGTGCTGATTCAAAGAGATTCGGTGAGGCAGGCACAGCTGGGTGGCTCCTCTGGCTGTGGCTGCCTCTCTCTGGGTGTGTGGAGCTGCAAGGGAAGCCTCCATGGAAGCCCTGCCCATCCCCATCCCCTGCCCAGCCCCAGCCTAGTCCCAGTACTTAAAAAAAAAAGCCCCACACTCACAGGATGCAGCATTGGCAATCAGGGGCCTCTGGACACTGGCAGAGTGAGGGGAAGTGGGGGGCAATGGGGATCACCCCCCCACTTGGCACCTGCATGGCAGCTGCCCCATGGTGTGGGTGCAGTGCAGCTCAGCAGGGTACCGCATGCTGTCTGGGAGCTGAAGCCACTGGGGATGAGTGGTGTTGGGCTCTAAGTGACTGCTGGAGCTGCTCCAGCTCCCAGACAGTGCATGGTGCCCTGCCAAGCCACTCTGCAACTATGCCATGGGGCAGCTGCTGTGCAGGTGCCAAGTCGGAGGGTGATTCCTGCTGCCCCCCACTCCGCCACACTGCACGGGAGGGCTCTGCCACAAGCGCCCAGAGGCCCCAATCAAAACTGCTGCAGCCAGTGTGTGTGGGGCTTTAAAAATAAATAAAAAGCCCTGCACCCACCGGCTGCAGCAGCAGTGAGTGGGGCCTCTGGGTGCTTGTGGCAGAGCTCCCGCCATGCAGCAGGGGGTCATGGGGGGGCAGTGAGGATTGCCCCCCCCACCTGATACCTGCACGGCACCTGTCACATTGTTCAGGTGCAGTGTGGCTTGGCAGGGTGCCATGCACTGTCTGGGAGCTGGGGCCACTGAGGTTGAGTGCTGCCAGGCTCCAGCTGAAAAATGGAGCTACCCCAGCTTCCAGACAGTGTGCAGTGCCCTACTGAGCTGCGCTGCACCTGAGCCATGGAGGAGCTGCCACACGGGTGCCAGAAAGGGGGGTGATCCCCATTGACCCCATTGGCCCATGCTGCATGGGGAGAGGCTATGTCACAAGTGTCCAGAAGCCCC
>NW_017728916.1:19452375-19465433 GCF_001723895.1 Crocodylus porosus
CAGAGGTGCCACACCTGCATCAGGGCTGGGAGCAGGGGCTATGCCTTGCTGCCACTTGCCCTCTTCTGCCTGAAGAGAGCCATGCCCACATCCCACCCCCTGCCTCCCCCAGCTGGGCAAGAAGCAGCAGGGCAGAGCCCCCACTCCCCACACTGCTGCACCCCTCTGCCCTTCCCCTCAAGTAATGCACCACTCTGCCCCAGCTGGGCAGCTTTTCCCAGCCCCAGGCCCAGCCTAAGCCCCAATTCTTCCCTCTCCCAACCCCAACAGACTTACCAGCTGGGGACAGCTGTCAGATGCCTGTTTAGTCTATGGCTGAATCTCTGAAGTGACCAAATCATTTCAAAAGCTTTTCTGAATCAATATGGATGCTTCAAATAGATTCAGAGCTTTTACTTGGTCTCCCGATTTGATTCAGATTTGGAGATTCGGTCCCCAAATTGGGGCAAAACTTCTCTGAATTGAATCAGCTACTGAAGCTTCACACAGCCCTAGTATCCAGGACCACAGCAAGTTGAGCTGGGGTGACACAACCCTGTCCAGAAGGTAGCCTGGAAGTTTAGCCTGCCAACCCAGAGCTGCTACTCTCTGGCTCAGCGTGCTGTGCAAGGCCTGGCTGGGGCATGAGGGAGCTACAGTGTGGGCCTTGCCACCCAGCATCCCTGGACTGTAGCACCCTCATGCCCCAGCCAGCTCTGGTCACCATCTACATGTCCATTGCAGCAAGGTAAATAACTCTGCCTTAGGATATACTTGTGTCAGACAAAACTATCTTATGGTGGAGTTAATTAATTTACTCCAGCCTAATCAAGTTTTATATGGAGACAATGATGTTTTCTGAGGAGCTAATTAGTCAACTCTGCTGTAAAGCCTCTTGTGTAGATGTACCCTCTGCCATCTTTTCAGGAAGATCCTAAAGAAGGCTGACAGTTACCTTGTCCTTCAGTCCCAATGTTCTTTTAGTTCACTTGAGTATGCAGTTCTTTTCATTTTTACTCATATATATTCCATGTTCACTGGCAAAAAAAAAGAAGTGCTGGAACTCCCTTGATAATCTGTCCATCAATGGAGCAATGAGAAAAGTTAGTATCTTGCTATGTAAGATATTTTATTATGCATTTCCAAAGTTCAAGAACCTAAATACTGGACCCTAAAAAGAAAATCTGCTCATGTGGTGTCTTGGAGTTTGGGTCATTTCTAATGATCTATTTTCAACTTTTATTAAATGTATGTCTCTACTACTATGAAAACATATTGGTATGAGACAAGGTAATCATGTGATCTGTGGTGCCAGTACAGATGTTGCTTAGCAGCAAATACAGCAGCTGACTTTGGGTAACTTGTTATCTATCAGTGAGTGCAACTACACAATATGTTTACTGCAGAGTTGCCTAACTAGCTCCACACTAAAGTCTCAGCACCTACATGTGTAGCCTGATTAGGTTGCAGTAAACTAATAAAAACTGTCATCAGTTAGTATTTGTAAACACAAGTCCTATCCTGCAGCAGCATTATTTAGTTCACTGCAACACGAGTGTAGACACTGACAGGTCTAGCTGGGACATGAGGGTGCTTTAGTGCAGGGACTGCCTGCCAGCTAGCCCTGCACTGAAGCACCCTTGTGCCCCAGCAAGCCCCTCCACACCATACTGAGCCAGGTTGGAGCAGTCCCAAGCTGACAGGATGACCCTCCAGGTCCTCTGCAAGCCAGAGACACTCCAACCTAGCTCAACATACTAAGGTCCTGGGTGCACATGTAAACACAACAGCCAGGACCAATAAACTTCAATGTGAACTGTGCAACTTTGTTTGTAGCACAAACCTCTCAGCTACAATACATGGCTAATAGCCACCTTGTCACTCCTACTTAGACGTTCTACTCTTTCCTTTATCTATCCTCTGTTTTTCTTTAGATGGCAGTTTCCTTAGGGCATGGAATGTGCCTTTTCTATTTTGAAAATGGGCTGTATTAGGGATATCTCTAATTTACATTAACACCTTCTTTTACACATAAATGAGCTAATTAAATAAGACTGTTATCCAAATCTCACTCATCACAGATGAAAAGCTACATAAATAGATAAATGTAAATAATGTGTTGGTTAAGGACCCCACAAGGTTTTATATCCCCAAGATGCCCCACATGCTGGCTTTATATTTAGATCTCTGAGCCTTCATGTCTTTCAGATAAATCACATGTAGTCAGACAGCTCCCTGTTGACTAAACATCTAGAAGGCTCATGTTCAATTGTTTATTCCAGCTGTGATGAACAGCTCTAAGCAGTACTTCTGTTTCATCAAATTCCACTTAAAGGAAAATTGGACCACTGGGGGCCACAACTTCTCAGTGACAGCTCCTCTACAGTGGAACTCCCTATTATTGAATCTCAACCTGATGTCTTGTCTTCTCATCTTCAGGACAAAGTGCAAGGTATATTTCTTTTTGCAAGCCTCCCTTCACTTGCAGCTCCCAAGTGACCAATGTGATCATTCCTAGGAACAAAACAAGGAGAAACCTGTAAAAGAAAGTAGTATAAACTTTGGAGAGATATAAATGAGGGTCCTTTCAAATAATAGATGTTGTGTGCATGAAATCTTGATTCCACAAAGATGGCACACTAAATAGGCCAAAGAAAAAGTGGCAGAAGTTAATACCTTTTAACTAAAAATATGGTCTACATAAATACTATGTTTTTCAATTATTTTCAATATTAAAAATCAGTAAATAATGTTCTTGCATCAGTCATACTTCCCCTTTGTGCAAAACAGGAGACCTAGGCTCATCATCAGTCATATGAATAGAAAATTCTGGAACCCCTAGAAATCAGACTTTTTTCAAGTGTGTATTTGTGTGTGCTTAGGTAAATATTATATTTACTTTGCTTATGTAACTGTTTTATCTAGTGGGACATAGGTTTCCTCAGTCTCAGTCTAACTCATGATATGATCAAAATAACTGCTACTTTTTGATTGTTAGTTATTTTTTGTTATAAATAAGAATCTATTTTTCTAATGTATTATTCTTTGTATTTTATTATGATGAAGTTGAAATATATGTTATAGAGTTTTAATTTAACACAAAAGGGCACAACTTAGAAAACAGAACATCTCTCTGGATAAATAAGGTATAACCTAATCAGTCTCTTGCACTCATCAAACCTAAACCTTATTTATCTTATTTCCTTTTCCTTTGAGAAGCAGTTTGTCATCCAGACTATTTTTACAAATCCAGTCCTGGGATGTAGAGAAGAGATGCTTGAGCACTGACATCTCCTACTGAATTTAAGTGGTGTTCACTATTTATGACTATCAGGCTAATTCATTTTTTTTCCTTTAAAGCATTCTCAGAAAAATGGAGAGGCTTATAAATATGACATTTATACCCATGGGCAATTGGTACCTCTTGAGTCTGGTGGGGCAGAGCTGGTGGTGGTGGTGGGGCCGGGGCTGACAAGCACCCGCAGAATCCAGCAGTAGTGTCATCATTGGAGACAGAGCTGGCAAGCACCCACAGAAGCTGCTGGTGGTGTCGGTGGTAGGGATGGCCCTGTCAGGGGGGGCATATGCCCCCCCCAGACCTCCTCACCAGTCACCTATGTTTATAACTAAACTCCCTCACTGAGCCATATTTGCATGGTCTTTAAAAATACTTATGGTTGATTATACATAATTCTGATATTCTGTGCTTTTGTGTGTGCTTGATTGGACATGCATACAGATGCACCTGCAGATATGAGGTAAGGGATAAGCTTTTACAACTTACAGCATAAATAAAGGTTTCCAGAAATCTCAAAGCTCTTGACAGAAAAAGAAACAAGCAAGTCTTTCCAACGTCCTTGTCACATGGGGAAACTGGAACAGAGAGATATGCAACAGATATCTTGTGGATATTAACCAAGGCATTCCACAAGGTATCTGCTGCATAGCCAGAATTAAAATGTTAGCCATGACTGGAACCTAGATCTTATGACTCCCAGTCCTGTGCTTTACATCTAAGAACATTCTAATATCCATTAAGAATTCCAATAATCTTCCTACATCAATTGTCCAGTAATGCATACCTTTTGTGTATAACCACATCTGTAAGGTTTTTAGAATGTTGACCAAACTGCTAAGACACTTGAAAAAAAGAAGAGTAAATCATTTTTAATTATGCAATTTGCACTTCTTAGTAGTATAATATGTTATGCTTAACTCACCTTGTGAATGTAAAGAAAAAACACCCTTACAAGATAAGAGTATTAATATCCTTTGTGGTTATCCTCAAAGAAAAACCTATAAGATGTGGTATTACCTGAAAAAAAACTATTGATTTGTCTGTACTTCATTTGAATATGACAGTGCCTAACAGAAAGTATATTGTCTTCATATGATTTTGTATGTACAGCATTACACGTACATGTATTAAGAGGTGTGGGGAATAAGTAATTTTATGGCCAGTGTAAAATAAGAGGGTAGTATTGGAAATGATGATTACACAATTTCTTGAAACTGCTAAGTGACTGCATTATCCTGAAACAATTTGAGATACTGATTACTGATTGACTAAACAATTTCAAGTGAAGGTCACAGTTAGTGAAAATTGTTCTTTAAATGTTTCATTTAAATGTTTCATCTTCATTTTCTGCTTATTAAGACCAGGTAAAACTATTTGTATGTCTCAGTGGGTTAGTCTGATGGGTAAATGGAGATATCGGAATTTGAATCTCATGTCACTCATTTGATTGCTGGGCCAATCTAGAGGGAGATAATCATCAAAATTACATAATCATCTTTCCACATACACTTGTGCCTTTTCCAGGGTAGCCCTAAGTAGCTAGGTTCAATCTAACATGATTTCCTTCTTTTGTTTTTTCTTTCTTTCCTTTTCAGTGTAAACTGTACTGGTTCTCTTTATCCCCAAATTAGATAACATTTGATCACTTCCATTGTCTGAACTGAGTTTCCTTCTGCTGCCACAACCAACTTCATTTGCTTTGGTGTGTCACAGTATTGTTTAGTATCACAAAAAAATTCAAACATTAGAAAAAACACAGGGAATAATCTAAATATGTAGTGTTTTTGGGAAAAGAAAAGAAAGCTACTATTTAAAAGAGAAAGCTATATGGTCAAGGATCTGGTTCTAAGTCACAGTTTCCAGGACATACCTGTTTTCTCTTGCTACAGTAACAGAAACAGAAAATGTGTCTGACATTGAAGTGGAATCATAGAAATGATGTGACAACGGGCAAAAATAAATTCTGCCACCATAAGTTTTATCTTCTTTCCCTGAATACAAATATTTCATTCCTGCTAAAGGTGCTGGTAAATTGGAGTTGAAGAATAAAATTGGATTCCTATCAAAAGACTACTGTAATTCACTTTTATCAGTGTATAAATGTGAATGCATACAACTGTAATTTATGAATTATGCCCTCAAAAGATTGTACTTGCAAAGTGACCTAAACAATACCGATCCACTTCTGAGGAAGAAAGACATTCATTATTAAATAATTTCTTTGGTCATGTATGTTGTTACTTCAAGAAATCCCAGCTTCAACAAACTTTTAATTGGGAAGATATAGATAGAACATTGATAAATCATAGAGATAAAATTCCAAAGTCAGCCCTGATCAATGTTATTCAAGTTAGTGTACCTCTTGGTACCACAGCTAAATTAGGTCCATTTTGTCCATGTAGATTACAAACTAACATCAGGGATTAAAGACAATAAAAAGTCATTCTTTAGGTATATTGGGAGCAAAAAGAGGATGTGGGGTAGCATAGGACCCATACAGGATAGGCAGGGGGGCTTAGTGATGGAGAGCAGGGATAAGGCAGAGCTTTTCAATGAGTTTTTTTCCTCTGTCTTCTTAAATGGGACTCTAGATGAACCTTCTACATACATCACAGACACCAAAAAAGCTGACCAATGGTCAGTGCTGACACGGTAAAAAGACACTTGGAGGGACTGGATGTATTCAAATCACTGGGACCAGAGGGACTCAACCCATGGGTAATGAAGGAATTAGCAGGGGTCATGACTGATCCATTGGCAAGGATATATGAGCACTCATAGTGCTCAGGTCAAGTTCTGGAGGGTTGGAAGAGGGCTAACATTGTCCCAATCTTTAAGAAGGGGAGGAAGGAGGACCCGGGGAACTATAGACCAATCAACCTTACCTCTATCCCTGGGAAAATCCTAGAAAAAATTATCAAGCAGCACATCACAGGGGTGATCTGATGGCCACCTATAAGTTTATCAGGGGTGACCACCAGGATCTGGGGGGACGTTTGTTCACCAGAGCGCCCCAAGGGATGACTAGGTCGAACGGTCACAAACTCCTGCAAGACCATTTCAGCCTGGACATAAGGAAGAATTTCTTTACTGTCCGAGCCCCCAAGGTCTGGAACAGTCTGCCAGCGGAGGTGGTTCAAGCACCTACACTGAACACCTAGTAAATTGGATGCTTATCTTGCTGGGATCCTATGACCCCAGCTGACTTCCTGCCTTTTGGGCAGGGGGCTGGACTCAATGATCTCTCGAGGTCCCTTCCAGCCGTAATGTCTATGAAATCTATGAAATCTATGGGAGCCCACTGGCTAATGTGATGCAGAGGGGTTTTTAGCAGGCAGGTCCTGCCTGACTAACCCAATTTCCTTTTGCAACAAGGCCACCAATTGTTTAGATGCAGGAGTCACGGTGGTTTTTATCTATCTGGACTTCAAGAAGACCTTTGACAAGGTATCCCACTCCATCCTTATAAATAAACTGAGGGGATTTGCCTTGGATGATTACATGCTAGACTGGGTAGCAAATTGGCTCAAGGGTCACATTCAGATGGTGGTAGTGGATGGGTTGGTGTCAACCTGGAAAGATGTGGGCAGTGGAGTCCCTAAGGGCTCAGTTCTGGGGCCGGTGCTGTTTAACATCATCAGTGATCTAGATGAGGGGGTGGAAATCACCCTTTCCAAATTTGTGGAGGACACAATATTATGCAGTGCAGCTAACACCCTGGAGAGGAGGAACCAGTTCCAGACCAAACTTAACAGGTGCTGCATCTAGGGAAGAAGAACTGCCATCATACCTACAGGCTGGGGGGTGACCTTCTCAGCTCCACTGAGGCAGAAAAAGATCTTGGAGTCACTGTTGACTCCAGGATGAATATGAGTCACCAACGTGATGAAGCAGTTGGCAGAGCCAATTGCCCCTTGTCGTGCATCCATACGTGCCTCACAAAGAGGTCCAAGGAACTGATTCTCCTCCTCTATGCAGCACTGGTCAGACCACAGCTGGAGTACTGTGTCCAGTTTGGGATGCCACAGTTCAAGCAGGATGCAGACAACCTGGAGAGGGGCCAAAGAAGAGCCACTCGCCTGATTAGAGGCCTGCAGGGAAGGCCCTATGACGAAAGTCTAAGGGACCTTAACCTCTTCAACCTCTCCAAGAGAAGGCTGAGAGGGGACCTTGTGGCAGGTTACAAATTCATAGGAGGAGTGCAACATGAAGTAGGTGATGATCTGTTCACCGGGGCACCCCATGGAATAACAAGGAACAATGGCCATAAGCTACTAGAAAGAAGGTTTAGGCTGGACATTAAGAAAAAGTTCTTCATGGTCAGGGTTGCCAGAATCTGGAATGGGCTTCTGTAGCAGGGCACTGAGTTGCCTGCTACTTGTGGAGCAGGAACGAAGGAGCTCAGGTGCAGGTTACTAGGGAAAACGGAGGGAGCCAACAACCCACCCCTGTTAGTGGTCAGCTGACCAGAAGGGGCAGGGCCTGGCTCCTATATAACTTGCAGGCTGAGGCCAGGCAGGCAGTTACCTGCTGGCAGCCGAAGGGGAAGGAACTCTGATGAAGCAAGAAAAGAAAAGAGGCCAAAATGCACAAGCAGTTAGTATGGGTGAGGGATGGAGCACCCTTGGGAGTGGTTTGAGTGATGTTGTAGCCAAGTGGCAGAAATTTATGTTATAGCCTAGGGGGCTTCAGTTTTGTGTTTACCGTTTACGACTGGAGGTTTGGGTGAGATTATTAGGGGTTGAAGTAGGCCTCATAAGGGGACCCACAGCAGCATGGGAACTCCATCCCCAGGCAAGGGGGCAGCAAGAAGTCCAAGACAAAGGGACCATGATTCTGTCAGCGCCCAGAGAGGCGCAGTGCGAGACGTGGGCTGTGGAGAGCCTGAGTGCCCGGTGAGGCATGGTGCGAGACGTGGGCTGTGGGGACGCTTATATCCCATAAGGCTGGGTTGTGCAGGAACACCCATTACCAAAACAAGGCTAATCTACAGGAGGAAAACCATGTCCAGGGAGATGAAGAGGCAGGCTCCCTATAATATATATATATATATGATCAAAGATGTGGTGGGTGAGAATAAAGGGTGTTTTGTAGAAAAACTGAACACGGTAAGGGATGCTAGGGGACAGCATGGTGACCCTAGGGCCCCCTCCTGCTACAGCTTTGAAGGGAGGTGGTGCTCACCCCATCCTTGGGGGTCTTCAAGAAGAGACTGGACAGGCACCTGGCTAGGATCACGTGACCCCAGGTTTGGTAACTATTTTCTTGCCTGCCAGGGGCAGGGGGTCAGACTACGTGGCCCACTGAGGTCCCTTCCGACTCTGTGAATCTATGAATCTACCAATGTCTGCTTGATGTGTACGTAAACAGTTATCTTTCTGTGCCAGAGCATGGTGTTTTTTTTTAAATAACAGAGCCATTAATTTATAAAGTTGAAGATATTTTTGAGTGTTTTTAAAATGCTATATAATTAAAAGGATCAGTCTGCCGGAAAAAAAATTACAACCTTTTTTTTTTTAAATACTTGAATTGACATCTGTTTTTTTGAACTGCAGGTCACACAATTGAGGAAATAAATGTGTAACAGCTGCAAAGGCTCACTTGGCTGCAAGCTGAGTGGGTGAGTTGTGCCTAAGAACTTTGCAAGGAAGGTGGCAAAAAAGTTTGTAGAGGGTGAGATAGCTTTTCCAGGTAGGAAAGTATGCTTTCCACAGTGCATGTTTTTTATTGGAAAATTTGAACTGTGAACAGAGCCCCCATTGGAAATGGAGGACTCTGATTCCTGCTATTGAGCCATAAACAGATGAGGGAGAGAAAGGAGGAAGAGAGAAACTGGAGGAGAGCAATGCCAGCCTGGAAAGAGGGACAGGGACTCAGCTCCCTCCTCCCCACCTCAGGTAGTAAGGAATAGATCTGAGGCTTGCCAGAGAGCAGACATCAGAACAGAGGAGAGCCTGAGTCATCCCAGGAGAAAGTGATTCCCCACCCGTGTCAGAGCAGTGCAATCGGGGACACAGGTACCCAGGGAAACAGTGGAGAGGATAAGCTGACTGGGTGCTGGGAAAAGCTGCTTGGTTAAAGATCTGCAGAAGAAAGTCCTCTCTTTGAAATGGAAAAGCTCGTACTGCAGGAACAGAGACCTGCAGAAGGAATCCACTGTCTGCATGTGGTGGTGCTGGAGGAGAGAGACAGCTCAGAGAGGGAGCAGGCTGTGAGAATCCCAAACCCTGCATCGGTTTGTGAGGAGACACTTAATCCCTAGTGTTTGCAGGAGGTGCATTTTTTCAGAAGGAAACTAAAGAGAAGAAGCTTACTACCTGTAGGCTGATTGGAGACTTTTTTTTTACTGCATTACCAAGAAAGACCAAAGAGTCCACTTTCCCTGGAGTAGCAAGAGCTTTGCCTCTGCCATCTAGTGGTGGATCATAGTTAAAGCTGTGTTGCCATTTAGTGTCATGGGAAGGGGATTGTGGCCAGAGGGAAATCAACCTGGGTTATGGAGGGGGAAAACTTTTAAAGGGTTATCATGGATGTAGTTATGGAGGTTGTTTCATGTAAGTGGGACCACCTCATGTGTTGGAATTATTCACCTAATCCTGCAGTTGTAAATTGTATTCAAATTGTTGGATCTATCTATCTATCTATCTATCTATCTATCTATCTATCTATCTCTTCTTTTGATTAATCCTTTCTTTTCTGTATGTAGTTGTATATAATAAAGAACCCAATGTGCTCATGAACAAAATTCTTGGGCAGTGAGGGTGAGGGACACACCTCTCCATGGGACACCACAGTCAGCAGACTTGCCTGAGTGGGGTTCCCAGGGCAATTGGCACCTGGAGGACCTGAAATATGGCACATCACCTGGCCTAGCATGCTGACATGGGTTAGAAATGTAAAGGACACTTTTTATTAATTACTTAGGGTCAAATGTATTAATTACTTGGGTCACAAGCCGAATACCTGCATCATTAAATTATTCAATATTATATAATTTGTGAATTCAAAGATGTGAACTTTAAATAATAAAATAATTTGCTATAGTTATTTGAAAATATTTGCTATTAGAATACTTCATTGTTTATCAAATTCAGACTACTTTGAAAAGCTTTATCATTGTATATCTCTTGCATAGAGGTAACACTGATGAAGACTGATAGCTAAAATAGTGTAAGGCAATTTCTTAATACCCAAATCATAGGTTTCATAGATTTCATAGACATTATGGCTGGAAGGGACCTCAGAAGATCACTGAGTCTAGCTCCCTGCCCCAGGGACAGGAAGTCAGTTGGGGTCAAAAAATCCCAGCAAGATAAACATTCAAAAGTCTCTTAAAGGAATCTAGACTAGGTACTTGCACCACCTCTGAAGGCAGTCTGTTCCAGGCCTTTGGGGCTCAGACAGTAAAGAAGTTCTTCCTTATGTCCAGCCTGAAACGGTCTTGGAGGATTTGGTGACTGTTTGACCTTGTCATCTGCACCCGTCTGGTCTTGAATAGGTGTTCTCTAGCTACTTTAGAATATACACCCAATTCTGGCCATGAGGTGTGTCCCCAGGACCCATGCATTGGGTCAGGATCACCCCCAAGGAAGGCTCTGACACTTTCCTGCCGTGACCTGATCTTCTTTTCCTTCAGATGTGGGGCTCCTCCTCATGGATTCTCACAGACCGGGTGCTGCCCATTGCAGGCGTTCTTGGGGCTCCACCTCCTCTACACCCCATCCAGATGCCAGCCCTCAGGACAGCTGGATGATGGGTCACCGGCCTGTCCCTTTGATGTTCTTGCTTGCTGTCTTCTCTCCTTGCCCATCCCTCGATGCCCTTTTACCCTGGATGACTCTGGGGTGTGAGACCATCCTTGTCTCTACATCTTCTCTCCGTCTGAGTTGTCATGGTCCACTGCACTGCCTCAACTCTCCCTCATCACTTGGAGATTTCTTCTCTGGTCCAGCCTCTGAGCCCTCCAAAATAACAAATGACAGAAAATAAAAGAAAGGAATAATCAGGGTACCGGCCTCAGCCCACCCCACTCACAGATCCAGTGCCTGTGGTCCTTGAGATCCCTAGACTCCATCCTCCTTGGCTCAGCTGCCCTGCTGAGCTGGGTGGGTACTTCTTTCTAATGGCTCCAGGACCCCTCCTGTGGGTCCCTGTCTGGCCCCCTGCCAAGCTGCCCACACTGCCGATGTGCAGCCCAGGAAGCAGCTTCACCTTCTGGCTCCATGTTGCTGCCCCCACTTCCATTCCCCCACTGCCAGCTTTTAAATCAGCCAGGCAGAAGTTTTTAATGACATCATCTGCTGGAGCCAGTCCCAGCTGGCATTAAAAGTGGCTGATGAACTACGCCAGCAGCTCTTCTCAGGGAAGATCCACTTCCCCAGAAATGGTAAGTGTATCCTCTTTCCCCTATCTGGTCTTGTATAGGTGCTCTCTGGCAGCCTTTGAGTAAACACCTGGCTTTGGCCAAGGGGTATATCCCTGGGACCTGGGTGTTAGGTCCTGTTCTACCCCGAGGGAGACTCTGACACCTATCTGCCAGAACTTGGTCTTCTTTTCTTAAATGGTTGGGCTCCTTTTTGCAGATTTTTACAGACAGGGTGCTGCCCTCTGTGGGTACATTTGGGGCTCCACCTCCCCTACACCCCAGCCATGTACCAGCCCTCAGGACTGCCAGATGACGGGTTGCTGCCTTCTCCCTTTTGATGTCCTTGTCTGTCTCCTTCTCACCTTGTCCACCCCTGGATGACTTGTCTGTCCCTGTCTCTCTTCATGACCCTGGGCCTTTTAGAGGGTCCTTCCCTGGTTCTGGCTCTGAGTGCCATCTAAAATAAAGTAAAACAAGGAAAGAAGCAAAGGATAAATTTGGGTATGGGTCTCTACCCACTCCACTCATGGGTCCAGTGTCTGTGGTCTTCAAGATCCCTCAGTGCCATCCTTCTTTAGCCTGGCTGTCCTGCTGAGCCAGGTATGAAAACTTTTTAATGTAGTTGAGACCCCTCTGGTGGGTCTCCGTTCTGCCCCTCCCAGAGCTGTTGACCTTGCCAAGTAACAGCCCATGAAGTAGCTTTGCCCTTGGGTGCCTTTGCTGCATCCCCCATCATTTCTCTGCAACCGGCTTTTGAATCAGTTTTATCTGACATCCTCCACCAGCACTACTCCCAGCTGGCAAAAAATGTGTCTGAGCCATGCCGGTGGCCCTTCTTGGTGCAGCTGTGCTTTTCTTACAGGTGGTAAGCCCTCTTTTCAGGGATTTCTATCTCTTTTTCTGGGTGGGTTACCCCTGCCTTGGGTCCTACCACTGGAGGCCTTTCCAGTGCCTTCGCTTTTGTCTCCCTGGGGCACTTATCTTCAGGGCTTTTCATTTCTTTCTTCAGGCTGGTCAGCCCTGCCTCTGGTCCCACTGTGGGAGGGTGCTCCAGGGCCTCCGTTTGTGTCCCCCAGGACATCATCCCTTGGGGTGGTCTGGTGAACAGGCATTCCCCCAGATCCTGATGTACACCCCTTATACACTTATAGGAAGCCACCAGCTCTCCGCAGAGCCTCTGCTTGTCCAAGCTGAAGAGTCCCATGGCTCTCAGCCTCTCATCATATGGCCTGTTCTCCTGCCCTCTGATCATGCACATGGCTGTCTTCTGGACTCTCTCAAGCTTCTCCACATTCTTTTTAAATTGTGGAGCTCATATTTGGATGCAGTACTCCAGCTGCGACCTCACCAAGGCCAACTACAGCAGGAGGATAACATCCTGGGATTTGCTTGAAGCATCTATGGATGCAGGCCAGA